>NC_138778.1:166542405-166572405 GCF_965119305.1 Pelophylax lessonae | reverse complement strand
TTGACAGTGGGGATGGTGTGCTCAGGGTGATGAGCTGTGTTGCTTTTACGCCAAACATAACATTTTGCATTGTTGCCAAAAAGTTTGATTTTGGTTTCATCTGACCAGAGCACCTTCTTCTACATGTTTGGTGTGTCTCCCAGGTGGCTTGTGGCAAACTTTAAACTACACTTTTTATGGATATCTTTAAACTTAGCTGTACAAGTCCCCCTAAGGTGTCCATCCTCCGCTCCCTCACACCTCTCTGTGTAGTTGTAGTCTTCCAAAGGTCTTCCATAGGCTCTCCCAAAAGGTCTTCCATAGGATCTCCCGAAATGTCTTCCATAGGATCTCCCGAAATGTCTTCCATAGGATCTACCGAAATGTCTTCCATAGGATCTCCCGAAATGTCTTCCATAGGATCCCCCGAAATGTCTTCCATAGGATCCCCCAAAAGCAGTCCTTTTCAGCAGCCAGGCTTTAACTGTACTCTGATTTTGGAGCTCAGGTGCGCCGCCACCATCTCAGTGGCCAACAGGTGTATCAGCAGTCAGAAAATTGAACACCGATTTCATGTTCCATTGTGTTAACTATTTTTCCGATGATCAATATTTTTCAGATCCCAGAGCTGGCTAAGGACACGGTTCGTATGAAAGACCCGCAGAGGGTTGAAGAACTGATCAGGGCATTACAGAATGGAGGCAATACCAAATTACAGGTCAGTTTGAGTCATTTACACTTTAAGCCCCGGTTCACACTGATGCGATGCAGGAACTACAGCGATTTCTGTGCGTTTCCCGCGCCGCATAGCAATCGCACTGTGTTCTTGCGATCTGCTGCGGGTGTCAATTAAAAAGTAACAGCACCCCAAAAGCAGCTTGCAAAATGCCTGAACCGGATCACATGGGTATGAACACCTATGAGATCCGGTTCCAATGCCAACAAAAAAAAGCTGGCAGTACCTTTTCCATGCGGTGCAATTTGAAGCCATTTAAAAATGCTCAAATCATCGCACTGCGGTGCGATTCCTGTGTGAATCACATGCGATGTGAACCGACAGTCAAAAATAAATCTTAATAAATTAGAACTATAGGCAAAACTTCTTTTTTTTTTTTTTTTTTTTTTTCCATTTTGGAAAGAGTAAGGGGAGGTTCATATAACTCCTGACAGTTTATTTTTTGCCATCTGTGTCCCATTGGGGGGATTTCTATTCACTTCCTGTTCCATTGCCAAAACAGGAAGTGAGAGAAAATCTATGCAAATTAAGGGAATTCCATGGGGAGGCCCAGGTCACCAGGAACTAGTGTCCCCTCTATTACTTTTCTGGAGACAACCCAAAATGTATGCTTTTCTTTTTTACTCTCAATGATGATGGTAAACAGGACAAACAGGGAGGGGGAATCTCCCTAACGGGGGCACAGACAGCAATAAAAACTGACAAGTGTTCTGATCCATCTCCACTCTATCCAAAACTAAAAAAAAGTGTTGCCTTTAGTTATATTTTAACATTTTTCCTCCTTGCATGTACTTTGTCCCATCTCCCTAGGTGCTGTATAAGGCTGGCTGTGAGGTCGGACAAGGTACCCCTTCTGCTTCCATGGCCTCCTGATAACGCTGCTAGCAAGGAGACGGCTACTTTGATAGATGGCACATTTCTAAGTCTCCAAGCATTTCCCCAAGGCAGGCTCTTTATGGGGGAGGGGGAGGGGGGCTTTTCAGATAAAATGTTGCAGGCCAGTGCTTGGAGACTTTGACAGACGGCACTTCTCTAAGTAAGCATCTCCTTGCTAGCTGTGTTGTCAGACAGTGGTGGAGGGAGGGTGGGGGCACCCTGTCCAACCTGACAAGTAGTCTTAGGCCATACATTATACACTTTTCTTATTCCGTTTCCTTTAGATTTACTTTCAACTATGTACTGCACAAGCCTGCCTGATTGCATACAAATTGTAAGTGTTTAGGTGTGACCTCATATTATATGGTTTTGGTAAATCTAAAGGAAAATTGTATAATGTATGGGCAGCCTTAGACGGCTCATAGGAAGCTGGGACAAATTACTACATGTACACTGACCGATATTGTTTTTTTAATGCCGATATCGATATTTTGGTCATCGGATATCTGTATCGGCCGATATCTGCCGATATTTTCGGACATATAAAAAAATTATTTTTTTTTTTCTTCACAGGTACTCCTAGTGGAGGGATCTGGGAGGTCCCCTCCTCGGCACTGAAAAGCATTCAAAACGCCAAGTTTGGCTGTTTTGAATGCTGTAATTTTTTTGAATTTGCCGCCGAGTACATCACTTCCAGGTTTTTTACACGGAGACCCGATCGGAGCCGAATACGGCTTTAATCGGGTCTTCTCTTCGGCGGCCGTGGAGGTAGGATGCCCGGGCCTCCCGGTAGGGTGGGAGACCCGGGCGAGCTGCGGGAGGGGGGGGGGACGTCCCCTCCCGCTCCTTGTAATGACTGGCGAGCGGCTTCTCAGCCGCATCGGTTGTGATTACAAGACAGCCGACCGTTGACTATGGACGCCGGTACCGGGGTGATGCCTCTAGCTGCAGGCATAACTCCGGTACATCACTTTCCTGGATTATCGGTAACCTCATGGGCTGATTCCGATCTATCAGGGAAAGTGCATATCGGCCCCCGATATATCGGTGGTGCCGATAATCGGTCGATCCCTAATAAATATAAATAAATAAGTGTGTGTGTGTATGTGTGTGTATGTGTATATATATGTGTATATATATATATATATATATATATATATATATATATATATATATATATATAATGTGTGTGTGTGTGTGTGTGTGTATATATATATATATATATATATATATATATATATATATATATATATATATATATATATATATATATATATATATGTGTGTAATAAAAAATATATATATATATATATATATATATATATATATATATATATATATATATATATATATATATAATATTATACAATTTTTGTATTTTTTTTTTTTTTTTTTTTTTACGCAAAGACCCTAGAGCAGTGATGGTGAACCTTGGCACCCCAAGGAACTACATTTCCCATGATGTTCATGCACTCTGCAGTGTAGTTGAGCATCATGGGAAATGTAGTTCCAAAACATCTGGGGTGCCAAGGTTCACCATCACTGCCCTAGAGAATAAAATGGCGGTCGTTGCAATATTTTATGTCACTCACAATGTATTAACAGTGTATGGGTGTTTACTGTAAATCTTTGTAGGATTTGATGCTGTAGTAATTGGTAATCATGAATCTCAATTGGTCGATCTCCAGGTGATTTCAGATTTTGACATGACACTCAGCCGCTTCAGGTTCAATGGAGAAAGGTGCCCCACCTGCTATAGTGAGTATACCGCTGTCGCCCCCTGCTGGTCTCCTGTAACATTCTCTGGGTAATAACACTGCTGGCCATCTCCTCCCCATCTCTCCTACACAGATATCATTGACAACAGCAACATCATTAGTGAGGACTGCAGGAAGAAGGTGAGTCATGGGATAGCCTTGAATGCTGAACTCCAGGACACAGCTTAATACACAGCTAAAGATTGATTCTGTTGGTCAGCATGGTGGCAGTGAGTCGGTCTGAAAAGCGTATAAGGGACCTGTTTAACTTAAGTACTTGTACTTCTATCTATCCAGTTCTGAGATTTACAAAGCCATACCAGAACAGGTGACACCACTTTCAGTTACTGTAGAAGGGATACAGTGGTGTCCACTCTCCAAACCCAGCCTGCTGATTGGGCAGTGAAAGAGCAGCAGCACACTGGTGTGAATTCTCGGCTCGCTTTGCCTTTGTTTCCTATCAGCATGTTCCTTAACAGTGCATTCGCATGCAGCTCACCTGATCCCAATGGCTATCCCTCCCTCTCCCAGTCTGAGTGTTGCTGTACAAAGTATTGCAAGAGGCTGTTCTGCCAAATTCAGATCCTTAAATTGGTTGCATCTTAAAATATATTTTGTTTTTCATTAACCCCTTGGTGGACCCTTAAGCGATCTAAAAAATATATGGTGTGACTTAGAACTGTGTATCTGGCAACATCCCTATATATAATGTTACAAGTATGAAAGCCCAAGGGTCTATAGGACTTTTTATGCGCAGTATTCAACAACACATGGATATCCTATCATATACATCATTGCAATTTTTATTAATACAAAGCTAAAATCATCCGTACATGGGTTGGCTGATACATTTTTTATATTGCTCTTTTCTCATAGATACAGCTCTATTATTGGATTTTAAAGTCGTTCTAAAGGCTGAAGATTTTTTTTTACCTTTCTATGCATGAAGGTACAAAACCTTCTGTGTGCTCCAGCCCCCCTAATACTTACCTGAGCCCCATTGTGATCCAGCGATGTGCACGAGAGCTTCAGCTGTCCGGGGATTCTCCCTCCTCATTGGCTGAGACAGCAGAGGGAGTAAGCCAATGAGGAGAGAGAGAAGGTGGGGGGGGGGGAGTCGCGGTCCTGTGTGTGAATGGACACAAAGAACAGTGGCTTGAAAACAAGCCTGCTTGGGTGCCCCCAGAGCAAGCTGTTTGCTCTGGGGGCACTTGGCAGGAGGAAGGGGCCAGGAGCAGCAGCAGGGGACCCCAGAGGAGGATCAGGACTGCTTTGTGCCAAACCACTGCACAGGGAAGGTAATTTATGACATTCTGACATTTTTGTTTGCTGCTGGGACCCGCCGATTTTTCAGGAGAAAGGCAGACCACCGTTCCGTGGGAAGGGAAAGTGCTGATCCTGTGTTCCTGCTAAGCACAAACTTGGATCTGTACATCCCCCACAGTTAGTAATCACTCTCAAGCAACACAGTTAACCCGTTGATCGCTCCTGATGTTAACCCCTTCCTGGTCCTATGTGATCATGCCATAGGGATGTTCTAAGCCCAACGCATTTCAGCCCAACAGATCATCAGGGACAAGCAATGCTGATAAATATCTAGCTCTCTCACATGTTATATATCGGCCATATACAGGCAAAAACATTCCAGCTTGTGGCCCGGGGAACATCTGGACAAGTACTTGGAGGCAGTGCTGCATTTTGGCCTAGGCCCAGGCCTAGGGCGGCACTTTGTAGGGGGGCAGCAAAAAATCCCCCCCTTCACCTGAGACTCTTTTGGCCACTGGTTGCTAGATCTCTTTCTCTTTCTCTTTCAGGAAGGAGTGGGGCAAATTTACATAGGAGGGGGCGCCCAATTTTAGTCTTGCCTAGGGCAGCACAAAACCATTGCTTGGAGGAGGAAATGCACGCAAGGACCCAGGGATCCCGTACATATACAGACACAGCTGTATTCTGATGGCGGATCCTAACCAGCTGCACCAGTCCTGCTGAGAGCAGATGCAGTAATTTGTACATGGCTGATAAGCAAGTAGATCGCTTATGACCTAGATCAGCGTGAAGATCTTTTCAAAACGTGATTGGCTTTCTATGGTCATGACCATATAGGACTGATACAGAAAAAAATAATAAAGACACATATTTTTGTAGAAAAAAAAAATGTGCATTTATTAGTTGCCTGGAAAATATTGCACCCACAATCCCTAGATCAGTGTGTCTCAACTCCGGTCCTCAGGGCCCACTAACAGGCCAGATTTTAAGTATTCCCTTGGGGAGATGCAGACTAGAATACTGCAATAATTGAGCAGCAATCACTGGGATGTATTTCAGTTTTCTTGGAATCCTGGCCTGTTAGTGTGCCCTGAGGACCGGAGTTGAGAAACACTGCCCTAGATCATGCTGCAATGTGGGCTCCTGTAGATCTGTCCTTCAGCTTTTAGCCTGTAGCTCCTGTACAGGCTTTCTGTTTAAAAGCCAATGGACATGTCAGTGGACTACAAGAGCGCTCATCGGCACCCCTGCAGTTCACTGAAACTAGTCTGCTGCAGTAGCAAAGGTACTTGTAGTTCATTCATTCACAGCAATCTGTAAATGAGTGATGTGACTGTGTGGGCGGAGCCCTACGCCATTGCACTGTTTTTAAAAGCGACAGCGGATTCGGGGAGAAGAACCCCTGCCTGCTGTTACAGGGAGGTGGGAGAGGGGGCAGGAGCTGGAACATGTCCCATGTTCCACTCTGAATTCAGGTGTAATATGTTCCAAATGGGAAGTTTGCCTTTAACCACTTGCCGACCAGTCACGTTGACTGTACTGCGGCAAAGTGGCTCGTTCCCGTCCAGCGACATAGACCTAAGTCGCTGGACTCTTCCCCTTGTGGGCGGCGGGCGCGCACCACCGGAGGCTCGCTCCTGCTGTATTCAGTCACAGCGGGAGTCTGGCCAGGGGAGGAGCAGCGGTGATCGCCGCTGCTCTTCCCCGATCGTCTGGGAATCGTGTTTGGAGATCCGCCCGCTTGTGTAAACAAAGCGGGTCGGATCGCCTAAGTGATAGACAGGGTCAGATTGCAGGGTTCAGCATAGCTGAACCTGCGATCTGTCCCGGAGTCACCTCCCCCCACACATGTCAGTAAGCACCAGGCATACATTAACCCCTCCCTCTCCAATAAAATTAACCCCTTCCCTGCCAGTGTAATTTTTACAGTAACAGTGCAGATGTATAGCACTGATTACTGTAGTAATGTCACTGGTACCCCCAAAAGTGTCAAAAATGTCAGTCAAGGGTCCGATCTGTCTGCTGCAATGTCGCAGTCCCGCAAAAAAAATCGCAGATCGCCGCCATTACTCGTTAAAAAAAAAAAAAAAAAAAACACCAAAAATGACAGAAATCTTTCCCTTTGTTAGTAAACGCAATAACTTTTGCACAAACCAATCAAAATACGCTTATTGTTTTTTTTTTTTTTTTTTTTTTTTGTTACCAAACTTAGGTATCAGAAAACAAATTGGCCAAAAATTTTAAAAAATTTTGATTTTTACATTTTTTTGGGGGGAATTTCATATAAAAAAAATGTGAAAAATAGTTATTTTTTTCAAAATTTACGCTTTTTTTTTGTTTATAGCGCCAAAAGTAAACACACAGGTGATCAAATGCCACCAAAAGAAAGCTCTGTTTGTGGGAAAAAAAGTACGTAAATTTCGTTTGGGTACGGCGTCGCACGACCGCGCAATTGTCTGTTAAATTCGCACAGTGCCGAATCGCAAAAAGTGGCCTGGACGTAAGACAGCAAAATCCTCCGGTGGTAAAGTGGTTAAAGTCCAATGTTCGAGTTGTATCTGAGAAAAGAGCAATATTACAAGTGCATTAGCTGGCCCTATGCATCCTATCCCTGGGAGGTGGTGTTTCCGGTCATATGACCATATGATTGGCTTTCCCAGCACTCACATGATGGCGATCCTTTCCTGACAGCTCCTGACTGTAAACTGGGATGGCCTGTCTGGATCCTAGTCCAGTCCCACTTGAGTGAGCCCGCCATTAGGCAGTCACTGTACTGGTCTGATCAACTGTGGCTGGTTCATTCCCCGTCCCAATGCCCCACATATACAAGAGTCATGTATATGTGCTGGGTGGGGAATTTTTCATCTGCTTATAATTGTACAGTACAGGTGATCACTTCCTGGTGGGTTTTAGACTAGAATCCATACAGGCTGGAGCTCATCCCTAATCCAAAAATGGTAACCAGGAGCTGTCAGTGATAGCTCAGTCAGTGTGCTGGGAGTGCATGCCTGTAGTAATGGGTCAGTTTTTTTTTCTTCTTTTTTTTTTTTTTTTTTTTCATTATTTTATCCAAATCAGCTTTGTTAAAATAAAAGATCCAAGACTGTTGGTCTTGTATTTGCTTAATGTAGGTACTTTCCTGCCTTAAGCTGTCCAAAGACAGTTCAAACCATGTATTGGCAGGCTGAATATACCAAAGTTGATTGATCTATCAACTTGGGTGAAACCAGCCTGCTGGATTTTACATGCGAGTATCGCTAGCAGATGTTATAGCCCTGGTCCTCAACTCCGGTCCTCAGGGCCCACTAACAGGCCAGATTTTAAGTATTACCTTGGGGAGATGCAGACTAGAGTACTGCAATCACTGAGCAGCAAATGATATCACCTGGGATGTATTTCAGTTATCTTGCAAAATCTGGCCTGTTAGTGGGCCCTGTAGGCCAGGGTTGAGGACCACTGCATAGCCGTTAGCATTATTCACTGTGTTCTCCTGGTGGGGATGGCTTCCCCCACCAGAAGAAGACCATGGCTCTGCAGGAGAGATTCCCCTATCAGCATTGCCTGTGTTGATGGTGGAATCGAGAAACCCGTGGTTGCAGGAAAGCAATTCACTCCATCTATGGGCGATCTAAAGGTCCTTCAATATCCATTGTATTTGGTTGGTAGAATTGGTTGGCTACATCATTCGAAGAATGCTTTATCACACTTGGTATCCTTTTATTAGGCAGTTCTTGTAATCAAACGTGTTACTTGTTTTGTACACTCATTTATATAACCTTGTATTGTCTTTTTTCAGTTAAAGGATCTTTTTAACATCTACTACCCCCTTGAAATCGACCCTCATCGGACCAGTGAGGAGAAGTACCCGCTGATGGTGGAATGGTGAGAACATATAGAGAGCAATTAATTAAAGCTAAGCTCCGGGCATATCTAAAGTCCCGTACACATGGGCCGAACGCCGTGCAACATCAGCCAATAAAAACCGGCCCATGTTCTGCCCGTTTGGCATGGTTCTGTCGGACGTGCATACTGGAAAACCAGCAGCTGACCACCTCATGATCAGCGCTCTCAGCCAATGGGGGCCATACATTAAAGTGGAAAAGTTGGCCATACATTAAAGTGGGAGTAAACTCCCATGGCTGATTTTTACCTAAAGGTAAGCTTATAATAAGGCTCACCTATAGGCACCGTTTAGAAGATATTTACTTGTGAAACCGCCTGTCACGTCACCGGTGCATGCACTCTGAAGGAACGGCATACCCATTCCTTCAAAGCCCTGTGCCGTGAACATTCCAAGGACCAGAGCCCACAAACCCAGAAAGGAAGACCGGGTGAAGATGAAAGCTCTATCAGCTATGACTGTGCCCCACTGGAGGGCTTAGTTTTAAGCTAAGTTTCACATAATGTGCTAGTATGCTATCCATACTAGCACATTATAACATCTTGCAGGAGGAATGTTTTAAGTTTATTCTACTCTTAACAAAGTCAGCGTGTATGACCCAAGGATAGGCCATGCACGTTAGGAGTAGATGCTTATTTCTCTGTGCTTTGCCATTTGGAGGGAGAGATAGATCTTTGGGTACTGGATTGGTTTAGTCTCAAGGCCATTGGATCAAGGAAGTTTTTTGGTCACTCCCTGTTCCTCTCATCTGGTTTTGTGTGGTACATTTCCCCACTTGGGTCCGGTTGTCAATATATGGATATTTTTTCCTCAAGCGGATTTTGTCGATTTAATTGGTGCCTTGATGTGACCACTTGTTGTTAAATTGTGTAGAATATTTATCAATTGATTTTAATCAAGGAAACTATGACATTATGAAAGTCTGTATGATAAGCATGCACTGTCTGGATCCTCAAGAAGCTCCTGACATGAGCGAAACGCGTAGGTCCACTAGCAGATCATATGATCCATACTCCGGTCATGTGACCTGTTATGTATATGCATTGTCACACTTGATTATGACTATCTATTTTAATGGATTGTATTCAATAAATATGCATTGTTCTTTTACACTTCATGTGTATATATATTTTTTCATTAATTTAGAGGCACATTCAAATCCCCATGTTCCATGTCTGGTAGATACAATCCCTCCTTGTCCTCTTCCCCCTATCCCTACCAGTCCACCTGGTAACTTTACTATTTGTCTACCATATCCCAGGGGACGGTGCCAGTAATCTGAAAGACAGACTATCTCTCTCCATACGAACTTTAGGACTCTTAATGTGTTTTGTTCAAGCTGTCTACCATGTCAGCGTGGATCTAGGTAGATGGATGTGCAACTGAACTGCAGCTTGGGCCTGGTCTCCTTTGCAGTGATGATGATTCCAAGCCTTTGAGGCTCTCACTAGGACTCTCCGGTGAAGTAGAGTCTTGTTTTTCGAAAGGCCTTGGTGTACAGCTGATACATGCATGTTGCTGTCACTTAGCTATAACCTTGTGGTCTCTTGTGAACTGCTACATGGATGTGCAACATCTGAAGCAAATGTTGTGGTTCTTTACAAACACTCTTTGAAGAGCTTTTTCTTGGAATGTGCGCCATTTCCGGAGAGGATTTGGTTTGACATGGATGAGACAGTAGGAGTTTTTGCCTTTCTTCACTTTCGCTGCTGGTAGTGGGTGAAACTCTTGTCTTTCTAAGGGAAAACCACAACTTCTAGGGTCTCTGTACTTAGTGTTGAGGTTTCCTCTTCTTGTAGTTGGAGGGCTAGGAATGCTCAAGTCAACAGTTGAAAAGTTTGAATCGCTCTTACCTCTGGTTAAAGTGGTTCTAAAGGCTGAAGGTATTTTATCTTCATGCATTCTATGCACAAGGGTAAAAAAACTTCTGTGTGATGTTCCCCCTACAGACCCTCCCAATAATCACCCGAGCCCCCCTCTAAATTCAGCCATGTGTAGGGAAGCCTCGGCTTTCACGGGTCTCTCTTCATTGGCTGGGACACAGCAGTGTGACCCATTAGCTCACACTTCTGTCAATCATAGCCAGGGAGCCAATGAGAAGAGAGTGGGGGCCAGGCCGAGCCACGGCTCTATGCGTCTTATGGACGCATAGAACGGGGCTCGGGAGCGAGCACGCATCAGTGCCCCCATAGCAAACGGCTTGCTATTGGGGGCACTGGTCAAGGGGGAGGAGCCAGGAGTGCTGATGGGGGACCCAAGAAGAGGAGGATCAGGGCTGCTCTGTGCAAACCCATTTCACGGAGCAGGTAAGTAGAACATGTTTGTTTTTTAAAAATAAAACTATACTTTTAATATCCCTTTAAGTCTTTTATGAACTTGAACTTTTTTGAAAAGTTATGGGGCTTAACATGGCTTGACACACCGGGTCTTAAGGCTATATATACACTACAAGAAAGAAAAACAGGCGGACATCTTATTCCTAGGCACTATCGTATGATTTTCGTATAGTGTGTACACTGCTTTCGACAGCCAATTCCGACTTATCGTACGAAAATTCCTGAAGGGACAAACTCCTAAATTTTTCTCGTACTGGAACAGTACAAATGATTTTCTTTTAACCACTTAAGCCCCGGAAGATTTTACCCCCTTCCTGACCAGGGGGTATTTTGCGATTCGGCACTGCGTGACTTTAACGGACAATTGCGCGGTCGTGCGGCGCTGTACCCAAATGAAATTGACGTCCTTTTTTTTCCCACAAACAGAGCTTTCTTTTGGTGGTATTTGATCACCTGTTCAATTTTTTGATCATGCGCTATAAACAAAAAAAGAGCGACAATTTTGCAAAAATAACAATATTTTTCACTTTTTATATGAAATTCCCAAAAAAAAATGTAAAAATCTAAGTTTTTTTAACATTTTAGGCCAATTTTTCTGCTACATATGTTTGGTAAAAAAAATTGCAACAAGCGTATTTTGATTGGTTTGCGCAAAAGTTATTGCGTTTACTAACTAAGGGAAAGATTTCTGTTATTTTTGTTATTTTTTTTTAACGAGTAATGGCGGCGATCTGCGATTTTTTTTTTTTTTTTTTTTTTTTTTTTTTTTTTTTTACACTTTTGGGGGTACCAGTGACATTACTACAGTAATCAGTGCTATACATTATGCACTGTTACTGTAAAAATGACACTGGCAGGGAAGGGGTTAACTTTATTATAGAAGAAGGGGTTAAGTGTGTCCCTAGGGGCATGCTTCTAACAGTGCAGGGATGTGGCTTTTCATGTAACAGCAGAGATCTATGGTCCTACATAGCAGGACCGTTTGATCTCTGCTGTTACACAAGGGAGAATGACAGGTGGCTTTGTTTACATTAGCCGCCTGCCTTTCTCCCTCTGTAACTGACGATCGCGAGTGACCGGCGGACACCGGGTCACACGCACGGCGATCAGAGTGAGCGAGCCTCCGGCGGCGCGCGCTCTCCCCCTATTGGCTCGCAGGCGAGGGACGTACCGGTACGTCACTTTGCCTGCACTGGGCTGACCGCTGCAGTATATGTACTTGCGGCGGTTGGCAAGCGGCTAATGTGTACCATTTTCGCACAAGAAAAATTAGAAAAGAAAGACTGCGCATGATCAGAAACCATAAACGACGACAAAAAAAAAATTTATACGAGTTTTTCGTTCATCGCTTCTGATTTGCTGTCAAACAACGAGCAAAATCAGACGATCGTTCACCCAATTTTCTTATAGTGTGTACCCCACTTTAGTCTGAGTGCATATCAGGGAATTCCACAATGTCCTGGGCGACCATATGGCCACAATTCTGGCTATGTTGTACACTGGAAAATGCATTCTTGTCTTTTGATATCTTTGGTGCCTTATTGGTGCTGGAAATTGCTAGAGGAATGTTAGACGAATGTAGAAGCGTTTCACTCCCGTGATATTACATGTTTAATGACAATTGTATGTAACGTCCTGGAATGCCGTATTTTCTTTCATAAAAAAATTGTCTTGATTTTATAAAAAAAAAAAAGAAAAGAAGTGTAGAAAGGAGACTTGACGCTGCTCACGTAAAAGGCAAAAAAATAGTCCTTTGTTGCCAGGAGTTCCACTTTAAATGTGTTGCCTTGGATAATACAAGGGTTTATTGATGATCAAAGTTGACTTTAAACCCTACAGCAACCAATCAATCCCTACTGTCATTTCTAAAGTACCTGTCTAAAATTGAAAGGGAAAATGTGTACCCTTTGAGCAACACCGTTCCAATTTCAGACACTTGAATAAATGAATCCTTTGCTTTCACTTGGACAAACTGTTGATGAAGAGCTTTGTATTGCAGAGGCTTTGTGTTTTTTGACCAGCTTCTTCTAATCTCTGTTCCAGGTGGAGTAAAGCGCACACATTGCTCTGTGAGCAGAGGATCGAGAAGACAAAGCTAGCTCAGATTGTGAAAGAGGCTCAGGCTAAGCTACGGTAAGAGGACAACTATATGGTGGCCCACTCAGCATTGCCTGTCCTGGTTTAATAATGTTTTATTGCAAATTTGTCAAAAGATTTACTGTAATACAAAGAAAGCACCTAGTCGGCCCACGACATAAAGAACATAGATACTAGTGATTGACCGATATCAGTTTTTCGTTGCCGATACCGATATTTTGGCCAATGCATATCGGTATCGTCCGATATTTTTGTACATTTAAAAAACATTTTTTTTTTTTTTTTCACAGGTACTCTTGTGGAGGGATCTGGGGGGTCTAAAAGACCCCTAACCCCTCCTCTGCTCTTTAACCACTTTACCTCCGCCCACAGTAATATTACTGCGGCAGAGTGGCTCGTTATCGTCTGACGATGTAGTACTACGTCGTCAGACACTCCCCCTTCTGGGCGGCGCTTGCGCGCCGCCGGATGCTCGCTCCCGCTGTTTTCATTCACAGCGGCAGTCGGGCCAGGGGAGGAGCAGCGGCGATCGCCCTTGCTCTGCCCCGATCGCCGGAGATCCGCCCGCCTGTGTAAACACAAGCGGGCGGATCTCCATAGTGACAGGGAGTGACAGATCGGACTGTTCAGCATAGCTGGACATCCGATCTGTCCATGACTCACTCAGTCACCTCCCCCCCCCCACACGTCAGTAAGCACCAGGCATACATTAACCCCTCCCTCTCCAATAAAATTAACCCCTTCCCTGCCAGTGTCATTTTTACAGTAACAGTGCATATATATAGCACTGATTACTGTAGTAATGTCACTGGTACCCCCAAAAGTGTCAAAAATGTCTGTCAAGGGTCCGATCTGTCCGCCGCAATGTCGCAGTCCCGCAAAAAAATCGCAGATCGCGGCCATTACGCGTTAAAAAAAAAAACACCAAAAATGACAGAAATCTTTCCCTTTGTTAGTAAACGCAATAACTTTTGCGCAAACCAATCAAAATACGCTTATTGCGATTTTTTTTTTTTTTTTTTTTTTTTTTTACCAAAAATAGGTAGCAGAAAACAAATTGGCCAAAAATTTTAAAAAAAATTGGTTTTTACATCTTTTTTGGGGGGAATTTCATATAAAAAAATGTTAAAAATATTGTTATTTTTTCAAAATAAACGCTCTTTTTTTGTTTATAGCGCAAAAAGTAAAAATCGCACAGGTGATCAAATACCACCAAAAGAAAGCTCTGTTTGTGGGAAAAAAAGGACGTAAATTTCGTTTGGGTACGGCGTCGCACGACCATGCAATTGTCAGTTGAAGTCGCACAGCGCCGAATCGCAAAAAGTGGCCTGGACGGAAGACAGCAAAATCCTCCGGTGGTAAAGTGGTTAAAGCATTCAAAATGCCAAGTTTTGCTGTTTTGAATGCTGTAATTTTTTTTAATCTGGCGCAAGACAGTTCCCGGAAGTGATGTCACTCATGACATCACTTCCGGGTTTTTGCATGGAGACCAGATCGGAGCCGAATGCGGCTTTGATAGGGTCTTCGGTGGCCATGCAGGCTGGTTGCCTGGGTCTCCCGGTGAGTAAGGAGACCCGGGCGAGCCGCAGTAGGGGGGGGGGGGGAACGTCCCCTCCTGATCCCTGTAATGACAGCTGAGTGGCTTCTCAGCCGCATCGGTTGTCATTACAAGAGAGCTGACCGTTGGCTATGGACGCCGGTACCCGGTTGATGCCTCTAGCTGCAGGCATCACCCTGGTACATGCGCTTTCCCGAAATATCGGTAACCTCCAAGGCCGACTCCCATATATCGGGAAAAGTGCATAGCGGCCCTCGATATATCGGCTTTGCCGATAACCGGTCGATCCCTAATAGATACACCTAACCTAAACCAAGGAGGGAAGGCCTCCTTTCAAACAATCATATTAGACCTAAATATAACATATATGTTTGTCAAGGAAATCCCCAAATTTTGCCAAAGTAGCCAGGACCCATGTGTCAGTGACCCTGTGTAGGTAGTCCTGGACACCAATAAACAGTTAAAGAGGCTAAATAGCCCAGTAAATGAGCAAAATAGGAGGGAGAATGGAGAAGGTAGGCCTTCAGAGTCACAGTCCTCCATCATGGTAATAATCGTGCGTCTATAAATGTTTCCCAACATTTCGTAGAAGGAGACAAAGGCTGCATCCACAGCATCATCTGGGGAAAAAGCCACCAATGGATCATTGCTTTTTCAGTGGTTGGTAGATAGTCCATGGTTGTATCACCCAATGTCTTCCTATGTCCTATTATACACAACTATTTAGGTGTATCAGTTCTAGAAACAACATCCTACATCCGCATCCTCAAATTGGACCACATGCAGTAAAACAGGGCTGAAGGGGGTCCCACCCCCCACCCATAAACTAGGACTTTAATGGATGTGGGGTTGTCGCATGAAGATAAGCACATCGACAAATAATCATATGTACAAAATACACATTGCACATACAAAGATAAAAATTCCTTTTTAAAAAATTACAAAAGGTAAATTGTATCGCGTGGCTCAGAGAAGGCAATGTGTATTGCACAATAGAGACATTCTGAAGGGCCAACGCGTTTCGTCGAACATATTCACATATTTCTTCTCAGGGACCTTCAGTATTAGCTAAACTGTTTTTATGAGCTTAAAGAAACAATTTGGCTTTATCTTGGTGTCCTGGTGACGTTTTATGTACCTTCAATGACACACCTCCAACTGTATGCCTGCCACGGAATATGTCTCTATTGTGCAATACACATTGCCTTCTCTGAGCCACGTGATACATATTTCCTTTTGTAATTTTTTTATAAGGAATTTTTATCATTGCATGTGAATAAAATGTACCCTTTTATACATATTATTTGTCGATGTGCTTATCTTCACGTGACAACCCTATATCCATTAAAGTCCTAGTTTATGGGTGGGGGGTAACCCCTTCAACCCTGTTTTACTGTATATGTTCCTTTTGTCTTGTCAATCCAGTAGAGCTATTTCTACACCTGTGTTTTCCCATGATGCAGCAAGATCCCCCAGTGACCCGATTTCACAGCCTAAATCTACAAAAGCTGTAAAAAGTCAGTGGGTGCAGAACTAGGCCATCCAAAATTTAGGGGCCTGGTAAATGTCTAGAGCAGGGATTCCAAAACTATGGCCCTCCAGTTGTTCAGGAACTACAATTCCCATCATGCCTAGTCATGTCTGTGAATGTCCGAGTTTTACAATGCCTCATGGGATGTGTAGTTTCGCAACAGCTGGAGGGCCGTAGTTTGGGAATCTTTGGTCTAGAGCAGCCTTTCTCCACTAGGGTTCCTCCAGAGGTTGCTATTGGTTCCTTGAGCAATGTCCCGGGATCTCTTTTATGGGCAGTGGGAGAGGTTCCCCCTTCCACTGCTTCCCAGAGCCGTCGGTAGCGGCGAAAACAATACGATTCTGTGCACGGATGGGCAGGAAGGCCCCCGCTCGACTCTCTGCAAATTGGAGGACCAGAGCGACCTCAAACGTCACTTCGGCCCAATGGTCTTAAAGGTCTTTTTGACCTGCGCATCCTGAGAGGGCGGGCAATCTTCTTAGACCTGTGACGTGCCCCAGAAAATTGCAGGGAGGGAGGGGGAGAGGAGAACTTCTGCGTGAGTCGCCTAGACGCCCCGAGCGGAAGTGGAAGCTAGTACCTGTCAAATCCAAGCACCCCCCCCCCAAAAAAAAGACATTCCAAAGCAGAAGTTCCACTTTAAGTGTTCATCTGCGTGGAAATCTGCTCACCTGCTTGCCACATTTATGGTGCCACTAACAACGAATGACCCCGCAACGCAAGACAGAGATTGGAAGGGGCACTGCTTTATTAAAGATGAAGGGGTGGGGCCATGACTACAAGGAGGACTGTGATGGTGGGGGGGGGGCATGACTGCTAGGGACATTGTGATGGGGAAAGGGGGGGGCATGACTGCAAGGGGCACTGTGATGGGGAAAGGGGGGGGGATGTGACTGCAAGGGGCACTGTGATGGGGAGGGGGGGTGTGACTGCAAGGGGCACTGTGATGGGAAGAAGAGGAGGAGGGGGGCTTGACTGCAAGGAGCACTGTGATGGGGAGAAGAGGGGATGTGGGGACATGATTGAAAGGGGCACTGTAATGGGGAGGAGGGGATGTGGGGATATGTCTACAAGGAGGACTGTTATGTAGGGGGGGCCCATGACTGCAAGGGGCACTGTGATGGGGAAAGGGGGGGATGTGACTGCAAGGGGCACTGTGATGGGAGGGGGGGTGTGACTGCAAGGGGCACTGTGATGGGAAGAAGAGGAGGAGGAGGGTGGCGTGACTGCAAGGAGCACTGTAATGGGGAGTAGGGGATGTGGGGACATGTCTACAAGGAGGACTGTTATGTAGGGGGGCCCATGACTGCAAGGAGCACTGTGATGGGGGGGGGAGCCATGATCGCTAGGGGAAATGTAAAATAAACAGGACTGCACTGCAATCATTACAATGCATTCCCCTTTATATCGCAGTGCCCCTTTTCAGTGTGGTCCCCTTGGCACTGTGGGACTGCTTTAAAGGAGGAAATGTGATGTAAAGGGGACTGTGCACACTGATCTAAAGGGGGGTTGAGAGACTTTGTGAACACCCCCCCCTTCCCACTATTCCCTGGAAGAATTGGCTACACCAAAATTGATCCCTGGTGACAAAAAGGTTGGGGACTGCTGAGCTAAACACAGTATTACATGTAGATAAATGGAGGCTTCACCTCCCTCTATTCTAAGACACAGGTCTGTGACTGGCAGAAATCCACCCCCACCATTTTATTGCCCAAAAATAATAAAGATTTATTAATTTTATTTATTTTTACTCTGACTTCCAAAGACTTTGTTTGTTTTGTTTTTTTTTGTTTTTTAATTTTGAACATGTGACCAGCAGCAGAGGACTAGAAGCTCCTCCTGCTTAGATTTCCCTGCCTATAGACTGTGAGAGATCTGGGTCACGTGACAGCTGTATATACATTAGGAAAAGTACTTTTAGTTTTTTTTTTATTTATTTTTTTATTAAAATAATTACAGTGCCATCATCCATATACAGAAATTGAAGGGATAATGTGAATTGAACAGTGTGTATTTAGTATCACTTTAATGGTCCGTTTCTCTTTCCCTAATCCCTCATTTAATGATTTTCATCTATACAAGGCTGGTTTGTCTTTTTTTTTTTTTTTTTCAGGGATGGTTTTGAGAATTTCTTTGGCACTCTAAACCACAATGAGATCCCTCTGTTCATTTTCTCTGCTGGTATTGGAGATGTTCTGGAAGAGATTATCCGCCAGGCTGGTGTTTATCATCCCAATATTAAGGTGGTCTCAAACTACATGGACTTTGATGATCAGGTAAGTGAAATGCCAATGTGTAGAAAAGAAATCGGGTGCGCTAAAATTCACTGGTGTCACAAATCAGGAAAAGGTGTGACACTATAATGAGTGTCCCCCATATACCTGTGATGTGTTTCCAAAATTGATGTGCACTTGAACGGGTGTACAGTAAATACTATGCACCCTGGTGCATATACTTGGGTGTGTTCTGGTGAATAGGTGATGATAAATGGATAATGTGATACCAACATAAACCAACAAAGTGCACAAGTAATTCAAAGAAAAAGTGTCCAATATTTCAATGGTTGCCACCTCAGTGTATAGTCCATATACATATAAAAGTGCATAAAGTCCCAATCGTCCCCTCACAGGCTAAAGTAAAATCCACTCTGTGGGTTCCTCTAGATCCGTGGGGTGCAGATGGGTTCCACCACCTTTGTAGGGATTAGCCCCTTACCATAGAGAAAAGAGGTTAAGGACGGATAATCAGCCCAGTAGTGTCTTGGGAATTCAGGGAGGTCACCGTGAAATAATCAGATAGTAAGTGTGGCCTCTTACCAGATCGCTCAAACCAAAAGGCGACTATCTCACTGATCTTTTGGTGTCTCAACCCAATCCCGGTCCACTCTTGTTCTGGGTGTTACTCTCCGCACAGGTGAGGGCTTCCACGTGTATCTCACAGAAACAGAATCAGACCATAGCGCAGTACCTTTGACAATTTATTAACCACCCCCCGTCCGCGCTACAGCCTATATACGGCTGCAGCGCGGACTTGAATTTTCGGGAGGCCGTTTTTAAACGGCCTCCCAGTGACACGCCCCCAGTGCGCTCCCGCGAGCGCGCTGCGGGGAAAATCTGTGTCGGCCGTGTCCCTTGAACGCGGCCGATCACAGATCGTGGTGAATGGCCAATCACAGCGGCCGTTCACCACGTGATCGGGCCGTCCAATGAGCGATGATCTCATATGTAAACATATGAGATCATCTCTCATCGCCGGCGCTCCTTCCTCACACGGAGCCTGCAGTGTGAGGAAGGAGGGGGAGCCTCACAGCGCCGGGGACACAGGAGAATGTAATCAGGGCACCGATCACCAGTGCCCTGATTACTGAAGGTAAAAATACACACACACAGTGCCCCCCCATCAGTGCCCGCAGTGCCCCCCATCAATGCCCACAATCAGTGCCCATAGTGCTGCCTGTCAGTGCCCATCAGTGCCGCCTGTCAGTGCCCATCAGTGCCGCCTGTCAGTGCCGCCTCTCAGTGCCCAGCAGTGCCACCTCTCAGTGCCCAGCAGTGCCACCTCTCAGTGCTCATCAGTGCCGCCTATCAGTGCTCATCAGTGCCGCCTATCAGTGCGGCATATTAGTACCTCCTCATCAGTGCCCATAAGTGCCACCTCATCAGTGCCCATAAGTGCCGCCTCATCAGTGCAGCCTATCAGTGCCCATCAGTGCCGCCTCATGAGCGCACATCAGTGAAGGAGAAAAATTTATTTTCAAAATTTACTCGCAGAAAATAAGAAAAACTTTTTTTTTTTTCAAAATTTTCTGTCTTTTTTTTCTTTTTTTTTTTGTAAAAAATAAAAAACCCAGAGATGATTAAATACCACCAAAAGAAAGCTCTGTTTGTGTGAAAAAAATGATAAAAATTTCATATGGGTACAGTGTAGCATGACCGCGCAATTGTCAGTCAAAGTGTGAGAGCGCTGAAAGCTGAAAATTGGCCTGGATGGGAAAGGTGTTTAAGTGCACAGAAGGCAAGTGGTTAAAACAAAAGTATCCAGTGCACTTACAGTTAGATGCTAACCAATGGACACAGGAAACCGATACCGATATTGGAGAGGCCGCGGCCGCTTGCAGTGTGGTCCTCGGCAACTTGCGATGACGATGCAGCGCTCCTCTGTGACGCGTTTCCACTAAACAGTCGTCTACGGAAATAGGAGTGAAATGCCAAATCCATGGCCCTGTGGGGGGGCCTTCCTCGTGGTGTGTCCCAGTAACACTTATGAGGGCAGCAAATGATAGTCTTTTTCAAGTGACAGTTGAAGAGTCCTATTACAGCAGAAGAAAATAGAAGGGCTCATAATACTGGAGAGAAAGATGAGGTTTTGCTGCAGACAGGTCAGGAATGAAAAGGCCGGTCCCAAGTAGTCCCTAGCCATTATCTTTCAGAGTGTCATTGAAAGAGGCTGTATGGGCAGCGTGGCTACCTACCGTGATTAATGTATGACCATACTACACACTGACCTGGGGGACTAAAAGGATTCTACTATACAGTGGCTGGAACATCGCATGTCCAGATGGGCAAAAGGAGGTCAAGCAGCACTCCCTTTGATTTCCAGTTATATACCTGTGGGAGCTGACCGCCATCTCTTAAAATGGGATCATAGACATTGCAATATTGCTTGCTGACAACTTAAAATGTGCTAGGGTTGTGATGGGTTATGCAGCATAGGGTAGTCTTGCCATTTGGTGATCAACAGCTAAAACTAATCGTAGTAATTGAAGTAGAGTCTTAAGCAGGATGGGGTTACATGTATTAAAGGGAATCAGTATTGTTTGGGCCAATTGGAATCTGAATATTCTGTCTTAACCACTTGCCTACAGGGCACTCTTACCCCCTTCCTACCCAGGCCAATTTTCAGCTTTCAGTGCTGTCACATTTTGAATGACAATTGTGCGGTCATGGTCATGCAACATTGTACCCTTATGAAATTTGTATCATTTTTTGAGACAGATAGAGCTTTCTTTTGGTGGTGTTTAGCAAAAAAAAAAAAAAAAGTGGTGATTAAACAAAAAAAGACCAAAAGTTTAAAAAACAAAAAAAAAAACATTTTTTTTCTTAGTTTCTGTCATAAAATGTTGTAAATAAGTAATTTTTCTCCTTCATTGATGTGCACTGACGAGGCTGAACTGATGGGCGCTGATACGCTGCACAGATGGGCGCTGATACGCTGCACTGATGGGTGCTGATAGGCTGCACTGATGGGTGCTGATAGGCTGCACTGATGGGTGCTGATAGGCTGCACTGATGGGTGCTGATAGGCTGCACTGATGGGTGCTGATAGGCTGCACTGATGGGTGCTGATAGGCTGCACTGATGGGCACTGATAGGCTGCACTGATGGGCACTGATAAGCTGCACTGATGGGCACTGATAAGCTGCACTGATGTGTGCTGACGAGGCTGCACTGATGTGTGCTGACGAGGCTGCACTGATGTGTGCTGACGAGGCTGCACTGATGTGTGCTGACGAGGCTGCACTGATGGGCACTGATGTGCGCTGACGAGGCTGCACTGATGTGTGCTGACAAGGCTGCACTGATGGGCACTGATAAGCTGCACTGATGAGGCTGCACTGATGGGCACTGAGGAGGCTGCACTGTTGGGCACTGATAAGCTGCACTGAGAGGCTGCAATGATGGGCGGCACCGATAGACATCACTGATTGGCAGCTTTGATATACATTACTGATGGCAGGCAGCACTGTTGGGGCTGCACTGATGATCAGTGCCTTGATTATCAGTGTAGTTGTCCCGTGTGTTGGTTTTGCCGGTTATCGGCTCTGCTCTCACGAGTGAAAATTTACAATTTTAACAGCTGCACTCAGAAGCAGAAAAATACAAGTGCAATAATCCTTTTCTTCAACGCTGTTGCACTGTATATCTGCTTGCCGCCCACCTCATGTAGGAGTACGGCAGCAAAGCCGCTGGATCACGTACTATATACCTGATCCAGTACTTCTGGGTAGGGGCCGCGCACGCGCCAGCTGTGCTGTGATTAGTCACAGCATAAGCCAATCAGTGGGTCCCAGCCAGTGATTAACCGCCGGCACCCGCTGACCAGCGAAGAGGATGACAGGACAGAGCTCCTCTGTGAATATAAACAAGGCAGAGCTCTTGTCAGGGGGGATGTGCCGGATTTTGTTTCCCTGCGAGGCACATCCCTTAGTAAAAGCACTTCACCGTGAAGCACTGTTGGGCACAAATTGAACCCGTTTGATCGCCCTAGATGTTAACCCCTTCCCAGCCGTCCTGAAAACATCAATGTGGCCATTGTGGATGGACATAACCAACACGTATCTGGAAATACTTTTGGTGTATCGTTTCTAGCGTGAACTGTTGGTTTGAGCGACTAGCACAACATCGAATAGACTAAGCAAGTGTTTCCTGGTCTTTGGTTGCAAGAATCCCTAAACCACCCATGTAGGGCAAGATGGATACCCCTTCTTGATCGAATCTCATTATCCTGTCCAACATATCCACGCCGTGTTTGGTGATTGGATTTCATCCTTATTGCTTTCATTGCCACTCACTGGTGTGTGGAGGAATCTTCTCGATTACTCTTCATATGAAATTTATATGAACTTTTGAACATTTGAACTTTTATCATATATTGGCGCTGCCCTTTTGTATACATTGAATTGGGTTGTGTAATCTTGCCCATTGTGCTGGCTACCTTACCTTTTTGCCAATTTTTTATTTTTTTTCAAAGCGCAGATATTTACCGTTTTTTGTACTTAGTGGGAACTGCCCGCCATGCAAGTTCCGCTCGAAGTCGCTAAATACCGCCATTTCTAGTATTCTAAAATAAATAAAAGTTCCTGTATACAGTATATCCCATAGTTTATGGACGCTATAACGTTGCACAAAACAATCTATATACGCTTATTGGGATTTTTGTTTACCAAAAATATGTATCAAAATACATATTGGCCTAAATTTGTTTAAGACATTTTTTATATACTGTGTATGTATATATATGTATATATATATATGTATGTATGTATATATATATATATATATATATATATATATATATATATATATATATATATATATATATATATATATATATATATATATATATATATATAATATGTGTGTGTTTTATGACAGTCTTTTTTTTTATTTATAGCGCAAAAAATTTAAAACCCAGAAATGATCAAACATCACAAAAAGAAAGCTCTATTGATTGACTGAGCTAAATTTCATTTGGGTACAGTGTTGCATGGCCGCGCAATTGTCATTTTAAGTGACGCAGTACAAAAAGCAAAACATTTCCTGGTCATGAAGGTGGGGGGGGGGGTAAATATTCCAGAGGTCAAGTACAAATCCCAATTAATGTATACCAGGATCAAATCTTCACCACAAGCGACAAAATGATGCTTGTAAAACCATCCATGTCCATCATTTCTCAGCCTGTGGTGCGATAAAGTTTCCCCATGAGCCCTCCATCTTAGCACACATAGCCTCTTACCAAATTGAAAGACCCCAAATTACAAGAGATCTGACAGAACATGAAGCTGTGTGGACCTTAAGTATTGGATCTTCCTCTCTTGCTACGCAATCAAGTCCGGCAAGAAAAACACACAGCCTCTAATGGTACGATATCGTATTTATTGAGTATAAAACCAATAAAAACTACTCACAAACCCCCCAATCAATTGTGCATACACAATATAAAATGCCACTGGTGCCGTACATACGTCGGAGCGGAGCGTCGCATAATTTCCGATTAGCTGGCGTGGCGTCAACACTACGCATGCGAAGACCGTCGGAGGCATTATTCGACGATCAGCAAAGCATGGAGGTAGAATCTTATCCTCAGATTGTGCCTTGCACTCTTCCGACAAGATAAATCACTTGATTTATACCCTCTACCTGGACTGAGTTTTTTTTTTTTGGCAAGTGAACCTGCCCTGTTGTATAATCCAAAGGAGGAGGAGAAGGGGGGAAGACTCAAAACAAACAGGAGATCAGTTCAGGTGAGACGATCCCTCTATATGGAAGTTTATGGAGTGCCATAGCAGAGAAGTGAAGTGATACTGCAACAGAAAGGTAATGCCACTCAGGTGAAAGCTGTGCCACCCTCGGCAGTTGGGTGCACCTCCGGTCTGCGGTCTGAGCAACATCCAAGCAAAGAGAAAGGCTTGACCGCACTCCAACATCGAAGGTGAAAATAGACTTTATTTCTCTTTGAAGGGAAGTAAAGTGGGCTCTACTCTCACCCATCGGTATCACCTCCCCCCACCAGATGGCTCATAGTTGCATAATAGTTAAGGTTGAATAAAGACAACAGTTCAACCTATGTAGGTGTGTGGGTGTCTCATGGCTGGGGCAATCAGTTTCCAAAATTCAGCCCCTGCTCCCCCCTCCCAATGCCAATAATAAACTTAGTTCCTATAAGGTCTAGCAGGCTGTCAGTCCCGGGAGAGTGTAAATCAAGTGATTTACCTTGTTGGAGGAGAGCGAGGCAGAATCTGATGTTCAGATTCTGTCTCAGCACTTTGCTGAACGCCAGATAATGCCTCCAACTATCTGCCCATGTGCAGTGTTGACGTCACGCCAGCTGATCGGTAGATTGACATCACTACTGTGCATGCACAGATCGTTGGAGGCAGTATCCGACGATCTACAGTAATTGACAGAACACTGGCACCAGTGGCGTTTTCATATTGTTTACGCGTAATCGATTGGGGGTTTTGTGAGAAGTTGTTTTTTTTTTTTTAATGGATTATCCTCCATAAATACCAGCGATACTGTACCATTGGAGGCTGTGTGTGTGTGTGTGTGTGTGTTTTTTCTCTTGCCGGGCTTGATTGCGGAGTGAGAGAGGAAGATCACAGTTGAGTCTTCAAGGTAGGGTGCCGCACGGTTCCTTAGGATTGATGATCCATTACCTAGGGTCCAAGCAGCTTCATGCTCTGTCAGACCTATGATTTGGGGTCTATCCATTGGTTAGGAGGCTGTGTGTGCTAAAGTGCAGGGTTCACTGGGAACACTTTATGGTACCACTTGATGATGGGCAGGTATTTACAAGTATAATTTTATGGACATTTTAAATCATTCACTTTGTCACTTGTGAATATTTGATATGTTTTTGATCTTGGCATCAATTGGGATTTATATACAAAGCACCAGCATTGATAACTATTAACTGCCAGACCTTACATGCTGTGCCCTCAGGAGCTGAGAGCATGTGTAAGGCCAGGAAACTCTCAGACTTCAGGTGACCTCTCAGCTTCTTTCTCAAGAATAGTGTAGTAATGTGTCCTTTTTCTTCTTAGGGTATTCTTACTAACTTTAAGGGTAAGCTTATACACACGTACAACAAGAACAATTCCGTCCTGATGGACACTGAATACTTCCAGCAGATGAGTCATCGCAGTAACATCCTTCTTCTTGGAGATACGCTGGGTGACCTCACAATGGCCGAAGGAGTCACCAATTTGGACAACATACTTCGGATTGGCTACCTCAATGACAAGGTGAGGCTGCAACACAGTGGCATAATCTTCATGTGTGCAGTTTACATGGGCCCTGGGGGTGGTGGGTTCCATTGTAGTATGACGCACACTGCACACATGGAGGAGAACATTCCTTATGAAATGGCATACTGTATCCTAGTCCGCGCTGTTTCTCTGCCAGGGAGCGGGTGCATTGCCAATGCCGCTTGTGTGTTCTTGATGCCATACTTTCAGGACTCCTTTGAGATGTCTGTAAGCGCTACCAGGGAGCTAGGGGCAGGCGTCGATGTCACAGAGGCGTGGGTAACCAGTGTTACCTGGGGGATCTGGGCAGGTGCCAATGTTAACCCTGGGGATGGGGGCAGGTACCAGCGTAACACTATGGGGCAGTCACTGATTTTTTTACCCTGGTGATGTGTGTGGGCACCAATGTCCTGCTGGGGTGCGACAGGATCCCCCACAGTCACAACCTGTGGTCAGGAGTAGCCATTTAGCTGCCATCCCACCCAAAGGCTACATTCACATTTAAGCATTCTGTGACTGCACATGAAAGCTTACATTGTTACATGTGTTCATGGAAATGGTATTGGTAATGACACCTCAAACGCAGCAAGCAGATGTTTGTTAAAACTTCTTTGGTACATTTGTCGGGCATAGGGCAGCCCATTGAAATTATGGAAAAGTACGTCTAAGTGTATTATTATTTCAGGTACTTATATAGCGCTGTCAATTTACGCAGCGCTTTACATATACATTGCACATTCACATCAGTCCCTGCCCTCAAGAAGCTTACAATCTAAGGTCCCTAACTCACATTCATACATACATAGTAGGGCCAATTTTATACAGGATCCAATTAACCTAACAGCATGTCTTTGGAGTGTGGGAGGAAACCGGAGTACCTGGAGGAAACCCACGCAGGCATTGGGAGAACATGCAAACTCCAGGCAGGTAGTGTTGTGGTTGGGATTCGAACCAGCGACCCTCTTGCTGCTAAGTGGAAGTGCTAACCACTACACCACTGTGCTGTAGTATCACAAAAACATTTATTAGGAATCCAAAAAGTTGGCCACAGCGTGGACCGCAGCGCCAAGAGGAAGTCGTCATTAAACCGGTTCCTGTTGGCACTGCGGTCCGCGCTGCTCTCCACCATAGCTACCGCCTTCCATCGCTGCTCCCCGAGACTAAGCGGTTTGTCTCCCTCTTCTTCCAACGCATTGTGGATCGTGCACCGTGCCACCTAGGTTTACTTCCCAGCAGAACGGAGGTCTCCCATTACACGGATAAGCTTTGTTGGGTGGCCAACTTTTTGGATTCTTAATAAATGTTTTTGGGATACAACACTTAGAGGCACGTTTCCTTCATTGTTTTTTCATATCCATATACAGGGCTTGCTTCTAATCTTAGGATCAGCCCTGCCATTAGTGGACTATTCACAGTATTTTTACAGACTGGGGCTGACTTCCATCTCTGGGCGCATACTGTTTTTATTCATTCATTGAAATAAATAGGCTGCCTATGTGAGTAGAGCAAAAAAAAATGCACACAAAAATGTGTGTTTATGAGACATTGGGCTGGAATCTAGCTTAACCACTTCAATACCGGACACTTTTACCCCCTTCCTGCCTAGGCCAGTTT
Organism: Pelophylax lessonae; assembly: GCF_965119305.1. Classification (NCBI taxonomy): domain Eukaryota; kingdom Metazoa; phylum Chordata; class Amphibia; order Anura; family Ranidae; genus Pelophylax; species Pelophylax lessonae. The sequence goes on along the minus strand of NC_138778.1, from coordinate 166,545,225 downwards.
TCAGCTTTCAGCACTGTCGCACTTTTGACTATTGCGCGGTCATGCAACACTTTAACCAAACTAAATTTTTATCCTTTTGTTCACACAAAGAGCGCTTTCTTTTGCTTTTGGTGGTATTTAATCACCAATGTTTTTTTTGTTTTTTTTTGCTAAATGATAAAGGACTAAAAATTTAAAAAAAAAAAAAATTATTATTTTTCTTTTTTTTTTTTTAACATATTTTTTTTTACCGGTGCAGTACATCGTTCCAACATAACTAGTGTGGCGGTAATCAGAAACAGCGACTGGTGACTGTACAAAAAAAAGAAAAAAACATATCTATATATATATATATATATAGATATAGATATAGATATATATATATATATATATATATATATATATATATAGAGATATATATATATATATATATATATATATATATATAATATTTATTATTATTATTATATATATTTTTTTTTTTTTTTTTTTTTTTTTACGCACTGTGACCAGAGCAATATAATGTTACCATAGTAACATTGTACTACTTTTGGAAAGTGATCAGGATTTTATTTTTTTACACATTATTTTTGCATATAGCAATGCATTACATTGCTAGTATAGGCAAGCATTTTCCTGAATGAAACTGATTCATTCAGGCTGTTTTTGTTTTTAATTAGCTGTGATTGGCCAGAGGTAATCACATGGTACAGATGGGTTGTGATTAATCTGATCAATCAGAGCTAGCAACACAGTTGTATTCAATGAATGGCATGAAAGGAAACCATCTGTTTACAGCTGTCATGTGACCTGCTGGGATACATCACGGCAGAACACATAGTACTGGCAGCGAGCCGGTACTCGGATCGGTCATCGGCATGATTTGCTGCATTCTGATAGGACATCAAATGACGCCCAGTCAGGATAACTGAACCACCGCTTGGCCGTTGACCAGGCGGGAAGGTGTTAAGGGTAGGGTCATGTCTATGCGTGTTGGGAACATTTGAAAAATCTTGCGTTTTTCCGACAAGCAGAGAAACACACTGTTATTTAACAGAGGTTCAGCATTGATATTAATTGGTAATGGCACCCCACGCATCTGCAGATATGCATACCACAACGCATGGTGAAGAACATTTTTGGAAAGGAGTCAGGGACTTCTTTTCTGTGTTTCTTGGATGTAGGGGAGCCCATTGAAATGAATGAGCTGCCCTTCATGTGATATGCAGAAACGTTCCTGCGATTGGTCCTACCTGACTATGTCTAAACATAGTCAGGTAGGACCAATCGCTGACTAAAGCCACCATCTGTGTTAGCAAAGTGTAAATAGTTAATTTGGAGCACACTTATGGGTAAGCCTATTAGTTGGGCTAATGCCCCATTATTGGTGTGGCCCTGGACTTACCCTGAATTATGTCTCTTTTGTAGGTGGAGGATCTGATGGAGCAGTTTCTACAGTCTTATGACATAGTGCTGGTCAGAGATGAAACCCTGGATGTGGCGAACGGCATTCTTAATTGCATTACCGCCAAGAACTAATCATCTTCTACAGTCTTTACCCAGACTACATTCTAATCATGCAACCTGCCAAGATACCTCCTGACTCAACCAGGACAGACCTCACACAGGACAGACCGATGTCTTCTACAACTATTACCGTTATAAAACTGACATACTTCCCCCTAAACTTTTTTAGTTGGTTACTTACACTCCTGTAACTCCTTGAAACATAATGAAAATTAACATTTACTTGGTCGCTATGGGCAACAATGTTAATAATTTTCAGCTTTTTTATTCTTTGTTCGTGAAGCCCAGGATAAAAAGACGACTTCCTGTGGGGGGGGTGACTTCCTGTGGGGGGGGTGACTTCCTGTGGGGGGGGTGACTTCCAGTGGGGGGTGACTTCCTGTGGGGGGTGACTTCCAGTGGGGGTTATGTACTAAAACTGAAACTTGCAACTCTGCATAGTAACCAATCAACTTCCAGGTTTTATTTCTAAAGCTTAACCACTTGACCGCCAGAAGATTTACCTGCCCCCCTCCCCTTAAGGACCAGGCCATTTTTTTGCGATACAGCACAGCGTTACTTTGAGAATTGCGCGGTCGTGTGACGCTGTACCCAAATAAAATAATTTCCTTTTTTTTCCCACAAATGGAGCTTTCTTTTGGTGGTATTTGATCACCTCTGCGATTTTTATTTTTTAAGCTATAAACAAAAAAATGCCAACAATTCTGAAAAAAAATAAAACAAAACAATATTTTTTACTTTTGGCTATAAAACATATCCAAAAAAAAAAAAATGAAAAAATTCAAATTTCTTTATCAATTTAGGCCAATATGTATTCTGCTATTATCTGGTAAAAAAAATCCCAATGAACATATATTGATTGGTTTACACAAAAGGCAATGGGGGTGATTTACTAAAACAGGAGAGTGCAAAATCTGGTGCAGCCGTGCAAGGTAGCCAAACAATTTCTAACTTCAGCTTATTCAATTAAGCTTTGACAAAAAAAAAACTGGAAGCTGATTGGTTTCTGTGCAGAGCTGCACCAGATTTTGTACTCTCCAGTTTTAGTAAATCAACCCCATAGCGTCTACAAACTATGGGATAGTTTTTTGTTTTTTTTTTTACTAGTAATGGTGGCAATTAGCGACTTATAGTGGGACTGCAATATTGCGTCAGACAGTTTGACACATTTTGGGGGGCCAGTGACAGCAATACAGTGATCAGTGCTAAAAAAAAAAATGCACTGTCACTGTACGGACACTGTCTGGGAAGGGGTTAACGTCAGGGGCGATGAAAGGATTAACTGTGTGCCTAGCCGGTGTTTTATTGTACTGT
>NC_138778.1:166372405-166537405 GCF_965119305.1 Pelophylax lessonae | reverse complement strand
TATATATATATATATATATATATAATATGTGTGTATGTGTATATATATATATATATAATGTGTACACACACACAGAAATGTTTTTGCCTTTTACTTCTATTTTAGGTTAAAAGGGTCGTTTTATAAGAGAATGGTTCATAGGTTAACTTTAGGCTTTTCTCTAGCAGGGCAAAGCAAAATTAATATTATTTTTATTATTATACAGGATTTATATAGCACTGACAGTTTGTGCAGCGCTTTACAACATAAGGGCAGACAGTACAATTACAATACAGTTCAATACAGTAGGAATCGGAGCCCTGCTCGTTAGAGCAATATACAATGTTTCCCTGAAAATAAGACCGGGTCTTATAATAAGGTCTGATATAAAAAACACACTAGGGCTTATTTTCAGGGAGTATGGTAATTTATCTGTGTCCCCTGTCTTCTCTCCCCCTGTCATCATTATGACATCTTTAACCACTTCAGCTACGGGAGGTTTTACCCCCCCCCCCCCCCCCCTTAATGACCAGGCCATTTTTTTGCGATTTCAGCACTGCATTTCTTTAACTGACAATTGTGCGGTAGTGCGACGCTGTTCCCAAGTAAAATTTATGTATTTTTTTCCTACAAATAGAGCTTTCTTTTGGTGGTATTTGATCTCACCTGCCGTTATTTTTTGCACTAGAAACAAAAAAAGACTGACAATTTTGGGGAAAAAAAATGTTTGTTTTTTTTACTTTCTGCTATAAAACATTCCCAATAAAAAAATCTAAATATTTCCTTAATTTAGGCCAATATGTATTCTGCTTTATATTTTTGGTAAAAAAAAAATCCTAATAAGTGTATTTTGATTGGTTTGTAGCATCTACAAACTATGGGATTGTAAGCTCAGGGCAGGGACTGATGTGAATGTGTAATGTATTTGTAAAGCGCTGCGTAAATTGACAGCGCTATATAAGTACCTGAAATAAATAAAATAAATATGGGATAGATTTATGGCATTTTTATTAATCTTTTATTGTTTTTACTAGTAATGGCGGTGATCAGTGATTTTTAGCGGGACTGCCACAGTGTGGCGGACAAATCTGAGACTAAGTGACACTTTTTGGGGACCAGTGACACCAATACAGTGATCAGTGCTAAAAAAAAAAATGCACTGTTACTTTATAAATGACACTGGCAGGGAAGGGGTTAACACTAGGGATGATCCAGGGGTTAAGTGTGCTCCTAGGGAGTGCTTTCTAACGGTGTGGGGGATAGATGTGCTAGAGGAAAAGAGCTTAGCTAAAACACAAGATCTCACTCTTCCTCTGTGACAGAACAGCCGTCTGCTGTTATGTCATTCTCCTGCATGAGAGAATGCGAATGGCCGGCAGCCATCGCGGCCGCCGGACCTGCTGCTTGGTCCCCACTGTGTCTATGCACAGCAGGAGCGGCGCTCTGGCAGTGCGTGCGCACTTCCGAGAACTGCAAAACAAAATCGGGTACCTATACATAATTTTGAGAAAGTGGATCCGGATCCAGTGGTTAGACTGGGTATTGCCAACATCCCTGGGTAATGGAACAAAAGAAGAAATTCCCCTGATGTATGGGACTTTAATCAATGACCAGACCTTGAGTAGTGAATATATTTCAGTAAATTTATTAACAAACAAAAAAGTTGTGAAAATTAAATTCGAAAGAAACAGTTTATAAACAACACTTTAAAATAACAAGTGGCTATATGTTACATATATGGGACAGGAGATAGCTGAGACTTCCAAAGATGACCAGATGCGTTTCGATCAGTCGCCTTTTTCACACTCTCCACACGAGACCCAGGGGTTCCTCAACCATAATACTGCTACACATTACCAATCCACATCGTTGGGATTTCAATAGGGTGATACATTTAATACAACGCCCTTTCCTTGGACTAATCTCTGGAATCCTTGTGGGAGCTTTTTGGCTGGGCACGGCCATTCCTGCCGTGTAACCATATTACGCTGTCCTGCAGCCCTTGTTGACCTCTATGTCTCTCCGCTTTCTCCTCATTGTGGAAAAGTTTTTTGCATATCCTCTACTGTGGTAGAGTGATAGGTGACCCTGTCAGGAGCACAGCAGCCTGTTTTATATGCAGGTTTACCTGCCTGTTTTTAACTATTGTGGCCTTACCTGTCTAGGACTACTCTATGGGTCTGAGACCTGTTCCTATCTGACCATTGAAAAAGACGACTGACCGAAACGCGTCTGGTCATCTTTGGAAGTCTCAGCTATCTCCTGTCCCATAGACAACATATGGCCACTTGTTGTTTTAACCACTTGACTACAGTGCACTTTCACCCCCTTCCTGCCCAGGCCAATTTTCAGCGCTCTCACACTTTGAATGACAATTGCGTGGTCATGCTACGCTGTACCCAAATTAAATTTTTATCATTTTTTTTCACACAAATAGAGCTTTCTTTTGGTGGTATTTAATCACCTCTGGGTTTTTTATTTCTTACAAAAAAAAAAATGAAAAAAGTCAGAAAATTTGGAAGTTTTTCTTATTTTCTGTGAGTAAAAAATAAAATTTTATTTAAAATAAATACATTTTTCTCCTTCACTGATGTGCGCTGATGAGGCTGCACTGATGGGCACTGATGAGGTGGCACTTATGGACACTGATGAGGAGGTACTAATATGCCGCACTGATGAGCACTGAGAGGCGGAACTTATAGGCACTGATGGACACCGATGGGCGGCACCAGCAGTGCCCACACTCAGTGCCCATAGTGTTGCCAGTCAGTGCCTAGATGAGCAGGCACTGATGGGCGTTGACTGGCAGCACTATGGGCACTGATGGTGGGCAGTTATAGCAGTTTATTTCCCTCTTGTGTAATCAGGGGACTGGTGATCAGTGCCCTGATTACATTTCTCTGTGTTCCCTATGAGGAGGAGCCGCTGATCAGCTCTCCTCGGCTCACAGCCGAGAGCCGAATAACTGCAGGAGAGCCGAATAATGGCACTTCCTCATTTACATGTGACCGGCTGTGATTGGACACAGCCGATCACATGGGTAAAGAGTCATTTAAAACATTTGTTTTACATATACGTATATATAAAATATTATATAATAGCCAATGAGTCTTGTTTTGTAACTTTGTCAAAAATACCTTATTTACAAGGCCGCTAGGCACAAACCTGATCCGTCAGAGCCCCGCTCACAGCATTGCCAAGGGAAGGGCCGAGATGCCTGAGGACATCAGCCCCACTTCGAGCACTGCTGAGGGAAGGGCCGAGATGCCTGCGGACATCATCCGCACCCTGAGCACTGCCGAGGGAAGGGCCGAGATGCCTGCGGACATCAGCCCGACTTGAGCACTGCTGAGGGAAGGGCCGAGATGCCTGCGAACATCAGCCCCATTCCGAGCACTGCTGAGGGAAGGGCCGAGATGCCTGCGGACATAACCCCCACTCAGAGCACTGCTGAGGGAAGGGCCAAGATGCCTGTGGACATCAGCCCCACTCCAAGCACTGCCGAGATGCCTGCAAACATCAGCCCCACTCTGAGCACTGCCGAAGGAAGGAACGAGATGCCTGCGGATATCAGTCCCGCTCCAAGCACTGCAGAGGGAAGGGCCGAGATGCCTGCGAACATCAGCCCCCACAAGCACTGCCAAGGGAAGGGCCGAGATGCCTGCGGACATCAGCCCCGCTCCAAGCACTGCCGAGAGAAGGGCCGAGATGCCTGCAGACATCAGCCCAACTCAGAGCACTGCCGAGGGAAGGGCCGAGATGCCTGCGGACATCAGCCCCACTCTGAGCACTGCCGAGGGAAGGGCCGAGATGCCTGCAGACATCAGCCCTGCTCCGAGCACTGCCGAGGGAAGGGCTGAGATGCCTGCGGACATCAGCCCCACTCCGAGCACTGCCAAAGGAAAGGGCCGAGATGCCTGCGGATATCAGCCCCACTCCTAGCACTGCCGAGGGAAGGGCCGAGATGCCTGCTGACATCAGCCCCACTCCAAGCACTGCCGAGATGCCTGCAAACATCAGTCCCGCTCTGAGCACTGCAGAGGGAAGGGCCGAGATGCCTGCGGATATCAGTCCCACTCCAAGCACTGCAGAGGGAAGGGCCGAGATGCCTGCGAACATCAGCCCCCACGAGCACTGCCGAGGGAAGGGCCAAGATGCCTGCAGACATCAGCCCCGCTCCGAGCACTGCCGAGGGAAGGGCTGAGATGCCTGCGGACATCAGCCCCGCTCCGAGCACTGCCGAGAGAAGGGCCGAGATGCCTGCAGACATCAGCCCAACTCCGAGCACTGCCGAGGGAAGGGCCGAGATGCCTGCGGACATCAGCCCCACTCTGAGCACTGCCGAGGGAAGGGCCGAGATGCCTGCAGACATCAGCCCCGCTCCGAGCACTGCCGAGGGAAGGGCTGAGATGCCTGCGGACATCAGCCCCACTCCGAGCACTGCCGAGGGAAGGGCCGAGATGCCTGCGGACATCAGCCCCACTCCAAGCACTGCCGAGATGCCTGCAAACATCAGCCCCACTGAGCACTGCCAAAGGAAGGAACGAGATGCCTGCGGATATCAGTCCCGCTCCAAGCACTGCAGAGGGAAGGGCTGAGATGCCTGCGAACATCAGCCCCCACGAGCACTGCCGAGGGAAGGGCCAAGATGCCTGCAGACATCAGCCCCGCTCCGAGCACTGCCGAGGGAAGGGCTGAGATGCCTGCGGACATCAGCCCCACTCCGAGCACTGCCGAGATGCCCGCTACATCGGCCCCCCCTGAGTATTGCCGAGATGCCTGCGACATCAGCCCCCCCCCCCCCGAGATGCCTGCGACATCAGCCCCCCCCCCCCCCCCCCCCGAGCACTGCCGAGATGCCTGCGGATATCAGCCCCACTCAGAGCACTGCCGAGGGAAGGGCCGAGATGCCTGCGAACATCAGCCTCCATGAGCACTGCCGAGGGAAGGGCCGAGATGCCTGCGGACATCAGCCCCTCTCCGAGCTAACTACGGGAAAGATTGGTGTGCTCGGTGATCATTCCAGAGATAACGGTCAGCTGTGCTTACAACAGCTGACTGTCCTTCTCTGTCAGCGGGGATCGTCGTGGGTGCCAGGCGGCAATCGGAACCGCCTTCCCCATGCATCGGAGTCCCCACTGCCTAGCTGCCGGCACGTGACCCATGTAGCCCTACGTCGGTTCGCACAGGAGGGCCGCCCTGCCGCAGTATATATGCGGTAGGCGGTCTGAAACGTGTTAAAGCATGACATGTTGGGTATCCATTTTACTCAGTGTAATATCTTTTACAAAAAATTGGGTTATTTATCTTTTTTTTAATTCAATAAAGTATTATTTTCCAAAACATTGGAATTTGAAAAACCGCTGCGCAAGTACTGTGTGACATTAAAAAAAAAATAAATTAAAAAAAATTAATGTTTGGGGGTTCTAAGTAATTTGCTAGCAAAAAAGTGTCAGAATAGGCCTGGTCCTTAAGTGGTAATGACAGATAAGGGTAAATCTCCTGAATAGCACACAGATAATTAAAAACAACACACACACACACATCTTTGCCCCCAGTTTGAGCTAGAGTTCCACTTTACATTTAATTATTTTGAATAGTATCTACCTAAAGCTAAACAGACCACGAGGGTAAATAAATGGCAATCCTACTTTCCTTAGTTAAGGGCTTTGGGTAGCCCAGGCAATCCACTTCTATCGCAGGAAAAATGCTGAATTGACTATTTAATGTTTAACTTCTGTCCACGCTCTAGTTGTTCAGCAATCCGCATTGATAACTGCTGGCCATTTACCAGTGACCTTCTGCAACTTATGGTGTCGCCCAGCCCCCCATGCTATCTACATCTTGTGACTATAAAGCCTATCTGCTAAAAAGGTACAGATGCTGTCAAAGATGTAGATGGCAAAAAGGGAGGCTGAGCGACACCATAAGTGGTGGCATGGTGTCATTGGTATTTGGCTGGCAGTTTCCAAGGCTGATTGCTTGAAGACCAGAACCTGGACAGAAGTCAAACATGTGGTTATACATTTAGCAAAGTACATGTGTTGCATCGCTGTTTAATGTTCATAGAGTGATTGTAGGATGAGTGTCCACCTTATGGTATTCCACTGTGATAGAACCCTAATTATTTAAAGGGGGGGGGGGGGGGGAGTACAGATTGTGGGGAATCAGTGTGTATTTTTCTTTGTACACCTGGGAGTTCTATCTTGTGCCATGCATTTATTAAAGTACATGTGACTAAACCATCAAAAACATTCCAGCCCTCAATCCAAGGTGCTCCAAAAGGTACTTGGGTGCCCAATGTTTCTGCAGGTGCAGCCCTCCACAGATCAGGAAATCACCAGTCAACTGTAAAAGCACACACAAGAGAGCGCAACTCCTCGTGCATTACCACCATACAATTTTTTTTTTTGAATCCTAAAAGACAAATGCAATGCCTCGGAGCTCTGAGGAAGGGGGCTTGACTCTCAAAACACATTAGCTATCCTACCAGATGGTCTTAAGATGGGACTCATCACCCAGGGCTGAAGTTTGTTTGTTATATGCCTGCTGTTTAATTGCTTGTGAGTATCTAATTTGTCTTTTGGGACCTAATAAATTGTATGGTGGTAATGCATGAGGAGTTGCGCCTTCTTGTGTGTTTTTACAATTAAAGTACATGTGTTATATGGCCGACTAATGTTCAGAAGGTAATTCTAAGGTAGACTTTACCATCCTCAGCTCCATGGCAGCCAGTGTCCCTAATCGGCTCTTTAGTGCTGGAATGTTGATGGGTGCTTCTAGCAGTGCCCACATTTCAGCTTAATGACATGGATGTTAGTCCTCCACCAATTATAGTGCTGACGTGGAGGAGAGAGATGGCAGCAAGACTGATCACATTGGCATGCAGAGTGGCTTCAGCAGATGAGCTGTCACAACCAGAACTTGGGTAGTAGATTGCCAGACCATGGATTACATTAATATTTTTTCCTTGCATGGCTTGAGTTCAGCTTTAAATAAATATACACCAACTGAAAATAAAAATGGGCTTGAAGACCCTTTAATAATCTTGAATTCCCATTGCAAAAATAACATTTACATCCTCTCAGGAACAATATCTGAGTTTAGAAACAGGCAAGGCGATGTTCTTCGGATGCTTGCTATGTGCAACGTCGCTGTGGAAAAATCAAATGTGAAGGGAGAAAATGAGTCGAATCCTTTAACAAAATATGAAAGTGCGGTATTCACTAGCTACTTTGAAAAAAACTAAAAAAAGACTGTCATTGGCACTCAAACTTGAAACCGCTTGGATTTTCCTCTTGCCGGGATGCGGAGTCCATCTGAGTCACTTTACCATGATTTTGCTCATGAAATACTTTTTGGATTGTACTCTGCATAGCTGCCAGATTGTCCCCTTACAGCCGGATATTCCAGCAACATATTAAAGTCTTTTCTGTAAAGGGGATAAAGTAGCCGCAGACTTAGCTTTCGTACCAGCAAGATTGAAAGGCACCGGGAGATGGGCCTCAATCTCCCAGCTGCCTCTCGAATTTGCTCAGCTCTATGTCCTTTACAGTTCTTCATGAACTAGCTCTGCCTCTTCTTCTGTCTTCAGTTTCAGCTCATCAGCTGTGATCTTTTCATCGCCGTTGCGGTCTTGATTTACGAACATGTCGGTAATGGACTTTTCCCGGTCTACTCCTGGTAGGAAGCGGCCCTTCCCTTCTTCTACCTGAGCCTTCAAGAAGGTGGAAAACTGCAGAAGCAAAAAAAAAATATATGTTAGAAATGTAATCTTCTCTTGCCAATTCCTGGGATCTGATTGCACACACCCAAGGGTTTGGAATAGGACCAGTACGGACTAGGCACCTGCTACAGAGCAAAGTTTTAGCAAATGGGCCGATGGACAGGTAGGCATGAGCCATTTTTTATTCAGGTTAGTGCCTCTGTTGACCCCCTAACAGGTTCACTTCATCCGCTTCAATACTGGGCACTTTTACCCTCTTCCTGCCCAGACCAATTTTCAGCTTTTAGCACTATCGCATTTTGAATGATAAACTGCGCAGTCATGCAATGCAATACCCAAACAAAATTTTTATCATGTTTTTGAGACAGAGCTTTTGGTATTTAATCACCACTGTGTTTTTAATTTTTTGCTAAACAAATGAAAAAAAAAGACCGAAAATTTTGAAAGAGAAAAAAAGTTTTAGATTCGGTTACAAAATGTTGTATAAGTAATTTTTCTCTTCACTGATGTGTGCTGATGAGGCTGCACTGCATGCACTGAGGAGAAGGCGGCACTAATATGCAGCCTTTATGGGTACGGATAGGTGGCAATGATGGGCACTGCCAGGCATCACTGATGGGCACTGAAAGGCAGCACTGATGGGCATCACTGATAATCATTGCACTGATCAGTACAGATTCCCCGGTCAGGAAAGTTGCTTATCGGCTCTCCTCTACTCACGCATTGTCAGCGTAAGTAGAGGAATGCCGATAATGGCATTTCCTATTTGCACTGTGATCAGCTGTGATTGGACACAGCGGATCATAGGGCTGGGCGATAAAACGATACCGATATGTATTGCGATAGTCACGTGATCGATAGCAATAAAAGACTTTGAACGATAAAACGAAAAGTCCGCTCCGACGGGTTTAAGCTTTAAAAATGGCACCGCCCGTCACATACATGTCACCGTGCATGCGCCGCCGCCGCTCGGGAGAGGCCGGGAATAGCCGAAATTAGACGAGCGGTGGCGGCGCGTGCGCAATGACGTGGCGGCGCCATTTTTAAAATGAAGGTGCCTCTGGAACAGGTAAGTGAAACAGCTTCACTACCTGCCATTATGCAGGGCTGCGGGCACACTACAAGGGATGCAGTGCTGCGGGCATGGTCTACCTGTACCATGCCCACAGCACTGCATCTCCTGTAGTATGCCCACAACCCCGGATCCTCTTGTACCATGCCAGTACCCTGCACCATGCCAGTGCCCTGCATTCTCCTGCACCATGCCAGTGCCCTGCATTCTCCTGCACCATGCCAGTGCCCCGCATTCTCCTGCACCATGCCAGTGCCCCGCATTCTCCTGCACCATGCCAGTGCCCCGCATTCTCCTGCACCATGCCAGTGCCCCGCATTCTCCTGCACCATGCCAGTCACCCTGCATTCTCCTGTACAATGCCCGCCGCCCTGTATTCTCACCCTAGGGTCCTTATTTTAAATGGGTAATAAAAAATACCAATAATTATCGATATCGACCGATATGAAACACTGATATCGTGATACAGTTTTCAGCCATATCGCCCAGCCCTAGCGGATCACATGGTAAAAAGCCTGTCATAGGCTCTTTACCATGATTGGATATGTGGTGTGTCCGAGTGACACACCAAACCACCAATCGCTGCACGACCCCACTCACTTAACCTTTATATGATAATTGCTATATTCTACAACAATCCTCTTTTTACATTTTTGTACATTGTATGCTGGACATGATCCTGCACTAGACATTATCTTACTAAACACCACTGTGTAGATAGTGCTGTATTTTATATATGCAAAACAAAATTGTCAGCTCAACTTACCAGCTGGGTGTTCAGTGCGGGTCTATATCTTTAAGGAGCAGTGGGCTCCCTCCAGACATACCTGCCCTCAATCTATCCAGTATTATATTCGTGCTCCTACTATGGAGGCTCTTAAAACTTTAGGACTGCACATAATACTGGGGTGCTGTGACGTGGCCTCTGTAGCTTACGCATGCATTTGCAAATGTGTGCAAACTAAACCGCTCTTTTTTTAGGTGAACTGTTAGACAGGACAATTCAGTTTGTTGCAAGTTGGCTGTTTGCCATGCATTGCCCTTCCATGTGCTCCTTGTGGTTAAAAGCCATTTATAGGTTGGGGGCAGCTGCCATTTGTACTGTTGGTCATTTGGCGAGGGGGCGTACTGGACACCTTTCCTGCAATTGTCCTATTTGCTAGGTGCCCAGTGCGTCCTTGTGCCTTTAAAGGAGGCATGGGCTCCCTTCAATACTGGGGTGCCCCGACATGGCCACTGCAACTTGTGCATGTACTTGCAAATGCATGCAAACAAAACCCCTGTTTTTTCATGTGAACTGTTAAAGAGGTTGTAAACCCCCGAGAAAACCAACCCCAAAAAAGGAAAAAAAACCTGTAAGGCAAAAGGCATAATGAGCTAGTATGCATCGCCTACTAGCTCAATATGAAATACTTACCTTAAAACCCTCCAGCGGCGCCCACTGCCGACATCTTTCCCAATGTTTCTTCCCGGTTCGCGGGCTCCGATGCTGTGAGGTGACACTCCCGCGTATGCATGCTGGAGCCGACATGGCACAGGCTCTGAAGGTCCGGCATGGTTAACTGGACCGTCAGAGCGCATTTGCCTATGACATCGGCTGCATGCACTCTGAATATCCCCTGAACTGTCCAAGTTTAGGAGATATTTACAGTGCCTACAGGTAAGCCTTATAAGGTACAGGTAAGGCTTACCTGTAGGTACAATTAAAAAAATAGGACTTTACTTCCGCTTTAAGACAGGACAATTCAGTTTGTTGCAGGCTGGCTGGTAAGTTGAGCTAGGAATTGTTGTTCTCTGTACAATATAGTATATACTATATGCTCCAAACTATTCTGTGCTGTACATAATTTACTCAATGCTACCCTGCTCTGTACACTGTGTTGTACATGGTGGAGTATATAAAGTACATTATATTCTCCATGATATGCTCCACACTATTCTGTGCTGTACTTTAAACAGACCACCACCCCACTCTGTAGACAGTGATTTTTTTAAATATTCCACACCATCCTTCCTGTAAATGTAATACACTTTATATGCACCACGCTATTCTGTAGACATGACCGTGTCAAAAGGAACTTTTTTTATTACAACATTAATGCTTTCTAAATCCTCCAAAGCTAGACCAATTAATTTGTGTATGGACTGAGCAAGGATGCTACAGGCTTGTGCTCCTATTTCATACACAAAACTAAATGGCAACACAGTGAATTCGTACAGAACTGGTTTCCTGGCTTCAGTTCCCACCAGCGACGCTATCTGCATGGAGTTTATGCATTCTCTCCTCCTTTCTCTAGGTTTCCTACCACAATCAAAATCCTCAAGATTCTATCCAAAACTGGCTATTGTGTCTGTATATAGTAGCTGTGGTAGGGATGTTAGATTGTAAGCTCTGTCAGGGTCTTGAATAGATGTAAATGGTCTGGATTCTGAAAATATAAATATATGCTATAAAGATACATCTTTGGCCACTCACCTCTTCCAATGGAACCTCGCCATTCTTGTCCAAGTCCATTATTTCAAAGAGGTTGTCTGGAGTTTCTGCAAGCCAGATGAACAAGTAACCGTCTGGGATTCCTTCTTCTCTGTGAAACAACTCTACCTCAAACCTCATGACCGCACTGGGGGGAATTCCACGAGCTACAAAGAGACAGAAGAGAAATACTCACAAATCTTACAGTTTTCAAATAAAAGTAAGCAAATGTAAAAACAGAGAAACAGTGCATAATAAGGGAAACTACAATTGTTTTGGGTCAATCATTCATACAATTTTGGTTTCAGAAATTTAATACAGGGCGCTCCTATGACAAGGGATTCACAGAGCACTCTGGGTCCTCTAATGGGAGGGCACAGAAGTAGTGGTTTGCTCTGATTGAAACCTCTAACAAAGCAATACAGAGGAAGCGGTTTGAGCCACTCGTTCTGACTCATAGGTCTGTGTAAATTTTGTCTCAAGCAACTGAGTTTTGTAAAAAGACATTTTCCAGCAAGGCAGATAAGGATAGCCTTGAAAATGTGTGAAAATTAGCCTAGAGGGCCACCTCCTGGCTAACAAAAGACTCTACAAAAGAGAGTACCAGTCTAGCTTCCATCAGGAACCTTATTGTACAAGCTCCTCCAAATCCAGACAAAAAAAAAACTACCCTTGCAGTCAAACACTGCAAGGGTTAAATGCTTGCTTTTGCCTAGGGGGGTAAACAAACAAGGTGCGATACCTTATTCCTTGCTCCAGCAATGCAGCCTCCTCTCCAAGGAGGTCCTGGTCACTGTTGCCCTCCCACTTCCTCCACATATAATGCAGGGTTATTAGCTCTACATTGAACGTTATGGTACTCAAGGACCACTCGCAGACCAGCATGATGAAGGGAGGAGAGTACTGGAGCAGGGATAAGGTAAGTAATGCAGCCTTTTAATTTCCCCCTGGATGTAGTAAGCATTTAACCCTTGCGGTGGGGGTTGGGGGCACTGCAAAGCTTTTTTTTTTCCCCCTTCTAGCTTGGAGTTGGCCTTTAAATATCTCATATGGTTACAGAGAACACAGAGAAGGCAACTGTACTAAATACTTTCTTCTCCTCGGTTTTTACACACGAAAAGGAGGGGGTATACTGACCATAACTGTATGGTTAGCAGCACATCACAGGACTTGCCGCAGTGGCTAACAGAGGATGAAATCAAGGAAAGACTTAATAACATTAACACTAATAAATCACCAGGATTAAATGGCTTGCACCAGAGTACCAGGTGATTGGAGGAAAGCCAATGTGATACCAATATACAAAAAAGGGCAGAGGGATATTCCGGGAAACTATAGGCTGGTCAGCCTGACATCAATTGTATGCAAATTATTAAAAGGGATACGGGACTATATCCAAGAATTTGCCAAGGTCAACAGTATCAGCAGTAATCAGCACGGGTTCACAAAAGGACGTTCTTGCCAAACCAATCTGTTAACATTTTACGAGGAGGTAAGCTGTGAGCTAGATCGGGGGAGACCTGTGGATGTGGTGTATCTTGATTTTGCTAAGGCATCCGACAGTTCCCCACAAACGCTTAATCTACAAACTAAGGTCTGCAGGCATCGACCACAAGGTTTGTTCTTGGATAGAAAACTGGTTACATGGGCGTGTCCAAAAGGTGATGATAAATAACACGTACTCAAACTGGTCTGGAGTGGTAAGTGGGGTCCCCCAAGGTATCAGTCCCGGGACCAATTTTGTTCGATTTATTCATCAATAAGAGGACAGGATCATTAGTTCAATCTCAGTTTTCATGGATGACACAAAATAGGCAGGGCAATAACGGCTCATCAAGAAATAGAAATCTTTCAGAATAACCTGAACAAAATAACAGCGTGGGCAACTACATGGGAAATGAGGTTTAATGTAGAGAAAAAGGTATTGCATTTGGGGCAAAAAACATATGCTCTAGGGAGGGAACCTCTGGGGGAATCCAGGATGGAGAAGGATTTGGGGGTTCTAGTAGAAGATAGACTAAGCAATAGCATGCAATGTCAAGCTGCAGCTGCCAAAGCCGGCAGAATATTAGCATGCGTAAGGAAGGGGATGTATTCCAGAGATAAAGCTATAATCCTGCCACTTTATAAAACCATGGTCCGCCCGCATCTGGAGTATTCAGTCCAGTTCTGGTCGCCAATTATCAGAAGGGATGTGCTGGAACTGGAGAGAGTCCAAAGAAGGGCAACTAAACTTATTAGGGGATTGGAGGGCCTCAATTATGAGGGGCGATTACAAGCGCTTAATTTATTCTCCTTGGAGAGGAAACACCTGAGAGGGGACATGATAGCGATTTTTAAAATTCCTTAATAGTAATCCCAGCATAGGAAAAAAAATATTTAGTCTCAAGGAGTGCAAGAGGACACACGGCCACACAATGAGATTAGAGGAGAGGCGGTTTAACCTTAAGCTGCGTAAGGAGTTCTTCACTGCAAGGATGGTAAGAACACACAGGTTGAACTGGATGGACTGTTGTCTTTATTCAACATCAACTACTATGCAACTATGTATCATATGTGCAAGCTAGCAATTAGATAGCCATGGATATCCTTTCCCTGAAAATATGGATCTGAAGTTGGATTCTAAAACTACAGGTGTCAACTGTTTTGTGGAGAATTAAATAGGACATCATAGTCTTACTAATTGGGTTATAATAAAAATGGCCAAATGCCATTTGGAAGAATGGTCAAACATTCCATGACACACAACTAAACCTTGTGGACAGCCTTCCCAGAAGAAAATACACACACACAAATATATCTTCTATGCACATTCAGGCCCACAAAGTCAAACAACTGTGGCTGGCATAATACAGATGCTTTCATCCAATGCATTTATTAATGGAACAATAATGGAACTGCTACTTAGATTATAACAGCATAGTCCAGGAAACAGTATGAGCTCATGTTGAAAAACAATGCTAACCAACAGACAGGTCTTCAAAATACCTTTTATGTATATTTAAAGGCTTATGATTAGGTCTAAAAAAGTCTTCTCATTGAAGAGGAACTAACAAAATATAAACCCAACCTGACTACCCGTTGTTTTGACGGTTTGATCTAAGCAGTAAAAGGAGGACATAATTTAGAGCTGCAAAAATGTAATGAGCACAGCAGGGAGCAATCCTATAAGGCCCCTTTCACACAGGCACCTCCACTAAGTGCAATCTGCTTGTTCAGCAGGGGATCTTGCCACTGATCCCCCCCCCCCCCCCAAACTAGGTGGATGACAGATCTGTGTCCACTCCAGTATACAGAGCGAACACAGTCCCACTCTTCTCCTCTATGGGGCAATTGGATGGAAACAGAAAGCCTGTCCGATGCCATATGATCCCCCGGACGGATGGGGAAAAGAACCACCATCAGTCTGTTTTTGGCAGACCGAAACCATTGACAGTGAATGTCAGCAGACGTGAAGATAGGAGTGACTGGCGGGTCTGATCAGGTCCGCCTGTGACAGCCCATGTGAAAGGAGCTTAACACTTCAAATTAAAGTATGGTGTAGTTTTAAATGAGCGAAACTGAGGGGGTTCTTAGTGGCTCAGTGCAAATACTCTGCTTTCATTCAAGCGACACTTGGCTGTCATTACAGATATCTCCTTTTAAATACCTGTTCCCATTGTCATGCTGACCAGTGGCTGGAGCAAGTGACCAATGCGAAGAAAAGACTTCGACTTTTTTCCTGACTTCTGGTCAGCAGAATTATTCAGGACCTCTCACTTAAGCCTGGTACACAGTAAAGTTTTTTTTTTTTTTTTTTGTGCAACTCAAAAAACTGACTGGTCAGGAGCCTCAGGAACCATGCAAGGTTAGTTTGGCGATCTTCCCCACTGAAGCGGTTGTGTTCTGACAGGAGGACAGCCCCTCCGCCAGAACACTCAGATCAGCGCTCTCGGCCATTGGCACACTGACATACACACTGGCAGAATGTCGGCTGGTATTTTTTGAACCGGCAAGTGTCTCCTGACATTCTGCCCGTATGTACGGGGCTTTAAACATAATGAATCCAGAGGGTTCGAAAAAAACAGCCAATCCATTAACATTTTCAGAGAGGGCAACAATACTAGATATCTATCATGACAGGGTAAGTGCAACAAGCAATATCTATCATGACAGGGTAAGTGCAACAAGCATATTAAACCAGCTGACTGAGACTTAAGCTGACCATAGATGGATCGAAATTCGGCCAGGATGGGTCGAATTGTCATCCATGTGTGGACATCCCCGTTTGGCTGCAGGAGCGGATCAGTGTATTCTGACAGCGCAGAGTACCACTTTTAGAATACATTATTCTAGTGGGGGTTTCCTGCATACATCTCACTTGTGTGGATGGAGAAATCGTTTTTTTGGTTTAGGCCACTGGCTGAAGGGAAGGTAAAAAAAAAAAAAAAAAAACCACAAAAAAACAATCATCTATGGCCAGCACTACATTGTAAGAAAAAGTAGCACCTGAATCTGAAGAACCTGCATATGTAGGGAGCAAATATGACTGACCCCATATACACATTTCATTAGAAAATACATGGAAATATAATTTTTAAAACAAACATACACACAAATAAGGTACTTTTACATTAGGCAAAAATACATAAACAATTTGAATGAGGACCCTTTAAAAAAGAGTCTTCATTAATGTCCTATTCATGCCACTGTATGCTCTTACATTATTGTACCTACATCCCTAAATTGTATTAAAAAGGAAATATATAGTGGTTTCTATATAGTCTAGATTTTATTTATTGAAGCATTTTCAAAATGTTTTACTTATTAACACCATTAACATTTGAAATATTGCTTTGGAAAGATTATGTAGTCTTCTATACCCAGCCAACAGGTGAAATTTTTTGTTCCTTTTAACGTTTTCCTTTCTCTCTCTCTCTCCTTTGCTTCTTTTTTTGCGAATAGCTCAACCTGAAATTCATACACTCAAAGTCAGATTTGACTCGAGGCATTGACTCATCCTATACTGGATGTCTCACACTAGCATTTAATTTGGACAAAGTCAGCCCTGGTGCAAGAAACCATGAAGGGTCCCCCCCTGACCCCCCCGCTGGGGTCCTTACCTTTGAGCCCAGGACCCTTCCCACCAATCCTGGTACCCATTCACAAGGTTTGCAGCAGGACCCCTTCCTGCTGTCTTGGGGCCCCCCTCACGGCGGTAGAACACCAGGACCCAGACGCACTTCCAACCCTGGTAGTTTCGCTACTGGTGTCAGTAGTTTTTTTTTTTTTTTTTGTGGTTATTCTTTACCATTTTATTTACAATTTTTATTTTTTACAATTTTAGAGACCTGTTGGGGGGCTTTAGTGAAATATCAGGGGTATAAACAGACCTCTGATGTTTCACCTTTGAGACAGAGAAAGGAGATTGAGGAAACAGCCCTCAATCTCCATCTCTGCTGCACAGCATGAATGGACAGGAATAGCTCTGTACAGAGATTTCCATTGATTCTTAATCTGGAGCATAGTAAACACAATTTACTATGCTTCAGTTATGAATGGACACAAGAGGGGTCGGCACCGATCATTCACTGTGTCCATTTAGAAAAGGAAGGGGCTAGTAAATTACATTTACCGGCCCCTTCACCGCTCTCCATCCTGACAACCCCCGGCAGCACCTGGTTGGAGATGGGGGGGGGGGGGGTCAAACAGCAGCACTGCAGGTGTTGCACACAGGGGCATGGGGCAGCAGAAGAGAATAAGATGAGAAGCAGGCTTTCAGTGGATGCAGAAGGAAAATAAGGGGCATCTGTTCCTCTATATGCAACACTACCCCTCCAATTGTGACCCCCTGACATAAACACACATTATATATACACACACACATATACACATACACACACACACACTATTATATATATATATATATATATATATATATATATATATATATATATATATATGCAGGTTTTCTAGGCCTTGAGCCTAAATGTGGGTCTGCCATTATTATAGGTAACACTCTCAGCCCATTTGAGCTGTGAACCCAGGTGTGAGTGAGACCTGAGACAAAGACCAGTCCAGTATCTCTAGTTTGTTTTATTGTATTTAGGGGATAGGAGAAGGGAATGAGTGGGATACTCCTCTGGCTCAACTAGGTACAATTTTGGGACTCTTCTAGAACAATGCCTGTTAGCACTGTCTTGACGCCAGCCAATGCTAGCCAACGCTTGGATACACTAACACTGAAAACTTAAGGTTTTCCTTTCTCTCTCTCCTTTGCTTCTTTTTTTGCGAATAGCTCAACCTGAAATCTGTGCTGGAACCTCGACTTGAATTCAGAAGATCCAGGACTGTAGAATACTTGACTTCTGAAACTGCTTTGCTCAAAAGTCACAGAACAGCTCCCTCCAGCTCTGTATTAGCTTGAGGTTGCTCTTTGCAAATTCCTGTGCTGCTGCAACTCTCAACCTGTACACTCCACACTGTGCACTGACTCTTCAGGGCCCAAACTGCAGGCGCCCCCTTTAACACTTTCAGGGTCCTCAACCTAGGTACCCCCTCTAACACTTCAGGGTCCTGCGACCGGGCACCCCTTCACAGCTAGATGACTCTTGGATCCCAGAACCTTCTCCGGAGTGGTCCCCTCTGACACTGGGTAGACCCCCAGGTGCAATCCACAGTACTCACAACCTTTGTAGGCTTTCCGGGAACTGGCCCCCTCTCTCTCTCTCTCTCTCTGCTGGTTCTCAGCATACCGGATCCCCTTCAGCTCAACTCCGCAACCTCTGGATTCTCAGGCAGCACTCAAGACATCCGCTTCCTCTGACAGGAGGAGAGACAGCCATCCTCTCCCTCCTGGTACTCTGCTTCCCGCCAAAGACGCAGAGTCATGCACTCCCCTCAAACTTATACCCACTCCCAGAATCCTCTGTGGCAGAATCTGCCTTCTGGGGTAGTTACAAGCCTGAATGTGTCCCTGATTGGGTTTCCTCCACTGCCCTATGACGAACCTCTCACAGAGCCAGTGGGGAGACTCCCCCCCTCAGCAGACACACCTGAAAGCCATGACACCCTGACCAAAAATAAATCATGGCCCTGCTGTTAGGCACAAGGCCCACTATGCATTTACCTAGCACCTACCTGTAGGGTGCTACATCTATCTATCTATCTATCTATATAGATTACATATACACACACACACACACACACACACATATACATATATATACATTTCCCTCCCTTGATTACCTCAACCCCTACAAGTGATCTTCTAGGATCTACACGCAACCCGTTTTAATCCCTTGTCTTATACCTAGAAATCAGACTCACCTCCACTTTCTCCATGGCCCATATGTGGGGGAACAAGGACAGATCTTTTCTCTCCAACACACATGCCTGTTAGACCCAACTCCAGACCATCTATTACTTTGTTTGCTCCCAAGCTGATCTGTTGGGGGGCTTCAAAGTCATACCTGGCACAAAAAAAACAAAATTGATTAGTGTCTCAGATCTTCCAAGCTAGAGTCACTAACATGCATGTTTAGCAGGAGGTATGCTGTACTTACGAGGAGAAGATCAGAGTTCCGTCCATCAGGGAGCAGTTGTAGTGATACTTAATAAAATCACCCTTTTTGGAAGTAATGTTGCACACCTCTGGTTTATAGGTCACCTCTATATCCACAGTGTCTTTGGGATTGTGAAAATCTATCACATGGACATCAAATATCAACACAGCAGATCCAGGAATGCTTTTTCCTTTAAAGTTAAAAAAAAAAAAATTACTTGACGGAAAATTTGAGTTTACACCATGTTGTTTTAAAACAATGAACTCACAATTTGTAACGTTTGAGCCGTTGATGGTGGCCATACATGGTTCGATTTTTTTCCATCTGATCGATGTACAAATCAATCAAATCAAAAAACAGTTATAACTTCCCTTCCAATTTGGACTCAATTTAGATCGGATTCGGATGAATATTATTGATTGTTTTGCATCGATCACCACACTAAGACTACATGGTGGAAGCAGAGATGTAATCGATAAGATACAATTCTAAATTAACTTCCCCATGTGGCTACCCGATGATTGAGTGGGTTGTTGACTATAGATCAATGTATCCACCAGGAAGAGATTGATTGGAAAATAAATGCCAACCCAAAGCTGCCCATCTACCGCTAGGAAGAGGAAATGCGGACAAGGTAGTCTCCAAGGAGGTAAAAATGCTTGTCTTAGGTAGAGAAGGGTTACATTTTTTTTTATATCTCTCTGCTGTTTTACTCAATGTACATGCACAGTGACATCACTGGCTAGAGCCAATGTGAATATCTCCTTAACTGTGCATGTTTGGGAGAGTTTCACATTACAGGGAAGACTTCTACTGTAGGCACCAATTTAAATAGAGAATTTACTACCACTTTAACTATAAATGCCATTAGAAATACCGGATCATTTTGGTGAACCTTCAGACAGAATTAACAATATAAAAAGTCTCTTACCTGCTCCATTCTCTCCATAGCCTAGATGTGGTGGGATGATTATTCTCCTCCACTCTCCCACACAAACACCCTGCAGGCCGGAGTCCATGCCAGCAATAATGTAGCCCATTCCGATGTACGTGTTGTACGTTGTGTTTCTAGAGTAGCTGTGTGGAACACAACACACATTTGTTAGGGTTACACTCTGCATGCGACAAGGTCATTACAATTGCTATAGTAGACTGTGCAACTGCTATGCGACTACATAGTACTTTATGTAGGCTACAATAGAATCTGGATAAAATGAATGTATATTGTTTGGAAAACTTTAGAAGACTATTATGAAGACACAGCGGAGCCTACATATCTAGGGAGATGGTCTTTGAGATGGTGATTAAAGAGACAGGGGTCTCCAAACTATGGCCTTACAGTTGTTGTTACAAATCCCATCATGCCTAGTCATGTCTGTGAAAGTCAGAGTTTTACAATGCCTCATGGGAGTGTAGTTCCGCCACAGATGGAGGGCTGTAGTTTTTGATTTCCCTGCTTTATGATCTAGCTATGGGGCCCCATCACACACAGCTACAGCATAGCCAGGCCTAATCTCAGGTTGCCTTATTACCAGCTTTTAGTAAGCCTTTTTGGAATTTGACACAATTATACAAACAACCACCAATCCAGTGTGAAAATGTGCCTCTGAGCAGGAGCTTCCTATAATGAAGACCGGTCACTGC
Source organism: Pelophylax lessonae (assembly GCF_965119305.1). NCBI lineage: Eukaryota > Metazoa > Chordata > Amphibia > Anura > Ranidae > Pelophylax > Pelophylax lessonae. The sequence continues at coordinate 166,516,967 of NC_138778.1, read as the reverse complement.
TGCTCTCTCTACGTGCAGAGGGTGACTGGTCTGGTCTCTGCTCCCTCCTGCAGTTTTCTGTAGACAGCCTGTTGTGGGTGGGCCTGCAGGGTTCCTCTCACAGCTCTGCTAAGACTATGTGCAGCACAGGGATGAGGTCACCACTTTAGTGGCATCCAGCACTTTGTTGAGGGATAAAAGAAATAAATTCTACTCACAATGTCAGTGTGAATAGCAGCCTTGTATATAACCTAGGAACCAGAAGCAAGCTCCTTAGGTTCAAGCGATAGTACCAGCTGATGCGTTTCAGGGGACATGCCCCTTTCTTCAGAGGGGAACTGAATGTTCCCTGAAATGCATCAGAGGGTACTATCATCCTGTCATGAAAGATGCATGCATGTGCGCAGGCGCATGGTTCCTACAAGTCCTGTTCATGGCCGTTAAGCAGGTGCTGGATCATGAACACAGGTTCCCGTGAGTGTGCATTGGCACTAGGTGGGCTATTTAAACTGTGACACTAGTGCCTTATGTCAGTGCAGTTTGGTCTTTTACATTCCTGAAGCATTTTTGTATCCATTCCTGTATTGCTCACCCTTTCCTGACCCAATCTGCTCCTGACTTTGCCTGAACTCTGCCTGCACTGACCCCCTGGTTTGCCCTTGGACTACGCTTCTGCCTTATCCTTCTGTTAACTGCCTTGTTACTGATCTCGGCCGGACTTTGGACTATTCTTCTGCCTGCCGCCCGTTTCTGACCTGCCAGCTAGTTGCTGACCTGGGCTTTCTGACCTTGCCTTTGCTCTTCTTCCTGCTCCCGATCCAGCTGTGCTGTACCGGTCATCAGTTCCTGCTCTTCTGCCAGTGTGCTTCCAGCCAGTTGCTCCTGTGTATCCCGACGCACATCAGCACTATCCAGCAGAAGTCCTATTAGATACCCGTGCCACTCTGTGCTTCTGCATTCCCTGTTACTTTACCAGGGCTCCTGAGCCAGAGCTGTAAGAGAGGCCTTCCTCTACACCTTGGGCTTTATCATACATGCACTTGTACCCAAGTAGTTCATTGATGGGCTTGCTTCTGGTTCCTGGGTTATATACATATACACTATATATCACACATATTCACACTGGCTTTGCGAGTAGAATTTGTTTCTTTTATCCCTCAAAGTGCAGGAGAAAATACACTAGGAGTTTGCTCCCGTTTTTTTTTTTTTTCAGTTACATGATTCCCCTAGTCTTAAGAGGGCTGCAGCACCAAAATTATCCATATTGCATAGTGGTCCCCATTATCAGAAGAATCAAGAATGGCATAGGTAGGGATAAAGCTAAACTACAACATAATCATGCACGTGAATGTACACTGGGGGTGTAGAATTATACTAAAAAGTCCATAGGTCCAAAGATATCCGTGGTAGCACCTCAATGAGACAGAAGTAATCTCTGCAATATATAAAAAGGAATCAGAGGGCTCCAACTAAGTGCAGTATTATAATAAAGTATTTTCTTATATACTGCACTTAGTTGGTGTCCTCTGCTGTTACCATTATCAGAAGTACTGTGTTCACCTGTTTTGGGAACTCTAAGCACGAAAGGTGTCAAGTTTCTATTTCCTTTTAACACTACATGGTTATGGTTCATTTTAGGACAAATTACAAATAGGAATATTCCAGACCGTCTTTGAGACCCCTTGCTGTGTTCCTGTGCTGCTTACTGTAACCTGGAACACCAAGTAATTTGCACATTGGTATCGGAGTGTGATCCAATTTTTTGTCTTCATATAGTCCTTCCATATATGACAGATTTACCTGGAATCAAACAACGTTCCATCCACAAGGGTGCCATTATAATGGTAGCGGACGAAGTCTCCCGTAACTGCCTTGCGCTTACACGGCTGGGGGATGATTTGGTTCTGTACGGTGATCCCATCTTTTGGATTGTGAAAGTCAATCAGAAGGACGTGAAAGACCAGAGAGGCGTGTGGAGGTATGACTGTTCCTGGAAACAGAAAAACTGAGGTTACACACATTCTAACGCATCTTGGAACAATCTTTTTAGCTGCTAACCCTATTCATATTGATCTCTAGTCACAGAGCTAAATATACAGTTAAAGGACATTCATGGGAACAGTTTAGCCTTTCAAAGATTTAGTAATTCCATTCAGCCAATACTTCTGATCCAGGTGCTCCTACCAGACAGCACAGCCAGGTCCTGGCCCTCTGTTCTAACAGCGGCAGCACATACTGGTCAAGAATACACCCCATCCTCCTGATTGGACAATGAAGGTGTTGCAGGAATACATTTAATAGGTCAGCGTTTAACCCACTCTATCCTGTTTGTCCAGATATACACGCTCACTGCTGCAGCTACAATACAATTAGACATTATTTATATAAAAATAGAAAGTGGAACTAAACCCGTCAAATTAACAGTTTCCAAAACAGTTACAATCAAGGAATGTAAAGAATGATAACTGACAGTTAACAACAGTTGTTTGTGTGCTCAACAGAATGATCAAGCCACCCAATGGCTGGTGTCATAACTCATCACATGTGCAGCATCATGACAACTGCAAATCAAACCGAATCGAAAAGATGGCAGCTTCCTTGGCTGTAAATTATTATTATACAGGATTTTTATAGCACTAAGTTTATACAGCGCTTTACAAAGTAAGTGGAGTAGGTACAATTACAATAAAATGTAATACAGGAGGAATCAGAGGGCCTTGCTTGTTAGAGCTTTCAACCTTAAAGGGAGGGTCTAGAGATACAAAGGTAATATTGGAGGGTTTAGTTCCACTTGAAACATTTCTGTCTCTGTAGCTTTGCACTTACCATATCCTTTTTCTCCGTAAGCCAAAAATGGCGGGACGATGACTTTTCTCAACTCTCCAGCACACATGCCCACTAGACCTTGATCCATGCCTTTAATTAGCCAACCAGATCCAACGTACGTGTCATATGTGCTAGAACGACTGTAACTAGAAAAGGGAGAGAAAACAGGATATTATTCATGTGTTATTTCTTTTTTTTCCTCGAAAGAGTAAATCTAGGCAACGGGTAAAAATCTCTCTCTGGACTGTTAGTGCCATCAAACAACATGGTGCTACAGTCACATTGTTCACCTGCCCACCATACCAATGAAAATCATAAAATGTTGTGCAAGCTGCTGTTTTAGGATGCCATGGCAGCCAGTCACATGACATGATTTTTGCTGATTTCTCTATTTGGCCGCTCCACTACAGGGGCTATGTGGTCACATGACTGGCCACAGTGGCATCCTGAAGACCGGTACCTTAGGTCAACTTTTACCTTTGAACACATTCAGGGGCTGGCATGTTATCCACTGTGAACGGACTTGGCCAGACAGCAGGAACTTACCAGATATCCATTTCCTTCAGCTTAGGAAAACCAGAAGCTCCAAGCGGGGACCCTTGTTTAAACTTTCAGTAGAAGGTGAAGTATACCCCTATTCTACTTGAAGTTACTGCCAGTAAAGCAGATTTAATGTCTAATTATGCACGACAGCTAGCATGAGCATTGGGAGTCATCACTAAGCAAAGTAAACGTTTGATTGGCTCTGAACTTTTACATGCAATCTAGTTTAATGGCTCTACCCAAGCCATGCCATATATGTGGAAGGGGAAAATTATATATCTCATATCATTTGAAAGCAGCCATTCATTACGGAGCAGTCTGTTCAGAGCAGAACGTGATGGATGTTCTTTTGTGGCCTGTTTACATCAATCTACCTCCTCGTGTTTAGGTCTGGAAAAGGGCAAACATACCAAACTGAACCCTAAAAAAAAAAAAAGTTTGCAACTGAGCTAAAAACATGCTAAAGCTTACATGAGATTTTAGCCATTGGGTTTACATACAAGTTAGATAAAAAGGTAACAAACCAAGGTTAATTCAGGGTTAAAATGAAAAGATTTGGAACTCAGATGTAGGATGGTTGATGAGTTGAAGTGTTGGGGTCAGCTTAAGTGTTAGGCTAATGTCAGGGGTCTAGGGCAGTGGTCTCCAAATTGTGGCCCTTTACTTCAGTGGTCCTCAACTCCGGTCCTCGGGGCCCACTAACAGGCCAGATTTTAAGTATTACCTTGGGGAGATGCAGACTAGAATACTGCAATCACTGAGCAGCAAATGAGATCACCTGTGATGTAATTTAGTTATCTTGCAAACCTGGCCTGTTAGTGGGCCCCGAGGACCGGAGTTGAGGACCACTGCTTTACTTGGTTCTATCCAGTCCTTGTGCCACTTTGTATTCACCGACACCAACAATGGGGCACAATTCCTCCCAATGCCACCAACAATGGGGCACAATTCCCCCTAATGCCAACAACAATGTGGCACAATTCCCCCCAATGCTACTATCAATGGGGCACAATTTCTCCCAATGCCACCAATAGGGCCCAATGATGGGGCCCAATTCCTACAAATGGCAAAATGATGGGGGATTTTTAAATCCCACTGATGCAGGGAAATTTTGTGCGCCCAATGACCACAGTCTGGCCCCCCTAAAATCTGAACAACAGTAAACTGGCCCTTTGTTTAGAAAGTTTGGAGACCCCTGGTCTAGGGTATTAAGGCTAGCTATATACTGTTCAATTTCTCTCATTTAGAACCACAAATACGACGCAAAATAGAATCCTACATCTATGCTAAACAGTGTGGACACTGCTGGATAATGTATTTAGACAGCCGCAGTACCCATAGCTGTCTGGGGGTCATGGTTGGGTTCCTGCACCTACTTTCTGAGAAAAAAAAAGCCCTGATTACAACCCAAAGTGTTTGCATCATTCTGTCCTATTACCTTGAATCAAAGTAGGTTCCATCCAGCAGGGTTCCATTATAATGGTATCTGACAAAATCAGAGTCCTGCACAGTCCTGTTACAACTGCTGGGTTTTTCCAAAGTTGCGATTTGAACTTCATCTTTCTTATTCCAGACATCCACCAGGATGATGTCAAAGTAGAGGGTGGCATCTGCAGGGATCATTCCAGCTAGAAAGGAGAATGACAGTCGATTTCTCTTAATTTTAAACTGTGCATTTAGTACAATTCCATAAGTCTAGTACATATCTGGTCCACAATAAAAACTTTGCTATGGTAATTGTAAGAAACAGATGAACGCCATGTCTAGGATCATAAAAAAGTGTTGAAATTGAAGCGCCACACCACTGTTAAAAGGTCCAGATACAACCTTATTCCATTAACCACAACCTCCGGAAGATTTCGCCGACGGACTTCAAGTGTGAAAGGGGCCTTAGGGTTACAGAGGAGATCTAGCACTAGAATTATTACTCTCGCTCGAATGTTCGTAGCGATACCTCACGTGTGGTTTGAATGTCGTTTACATATGTGGGCGCGACCTACGCATGTGTTCACTTCTGGGAGCGAGCACGCTTTATTTTTTTTTTTTGTTTATTTTACTTTTATTTTTCTATTTTGACAACTTTCCTTTTACATTTTTTTTTTTTTTTGATCACTTTAATTTCTGTTACATCCATTGTAATAGTAGCTACAGACATCATTCAGATAGCCCCTAGCCCCACTCAAAGTCACACGGGCAGGAAGTGGTTAAATAGGTAGATCGCAGTTCTGGCTCTTTGCCTAACGATCGGATGCTGGTGGACATCGAGTACCATTTACCCCCCGATTGGTTTTCGCTGTGTGTAATTACAGCGGAAGCAAACCGCGGGTGGCGCGCATGCGCACCCCCTACCCAGAAGTGTTGGATCACATACATACACATACATACATAGGGGATCCAGCGCACAGGTGCTGCTCTGTAGCAGTGAAACTGCTATAAGGCGGACCTTAAAGCGGAGTTCCACCCAAAAGTGGAACTTCCGCTTTAGGTAGTTCTAACCCCCTGACATGCCACATTTGGTATGTCATTTTTTGGGGGGGGGGGGGGGAGCGGGTACCTAGTTTTGACAGGTACTTGCTCCCACTTCTGCTCGGAGCGCCGCGGCGCCCTGAGCGCAAGTTCTCCTCTCCCCCTCCCTCCCATCTTCTGGGACATGTCAGAGGTCCCAGAAGATTGCCGGCCAATCACGACGCGTAGCGCAACTCGCGCATGCGCAGTGCGTACCCGGCTGTGAAGCCCCAAACTGTCACAGCCGGGTGCCCACACCAGTGATGCCGGCGCCGCAGAGCAGAGAGGGAGAAGAGCGAGGCTTCAGGCAGCCGCATCGCTGGACCGTTGGGACAGGTGAGTGTGTGAGGCTGGAACTCCGCTTTAAGCGGTTAATTTTCAGGGGTACAATTAGAAAAAAAAAAGTAGCAAACACATTTCAGGGGATCTAAGTGTCCCCTTCATCAGGGCTTGACTGGCAATAAAGTGAACAAACCAGAAGATAACTGGACCTACAATGGTAGTACAATACCATTGTAGCTTCAGTTCACTTCTGGTTTGTTCGCTTTGTTGCCAGTCAAGCCCTGATGAAGGAGACACTCAAGACTCCCTGAAATGTGATGGCTACTTTTTTTGAATTGTACCCGACCTTTAGTGGAATAAAGTTGTATCTGGATGTCTTAGCAGTGGTGTTGTGCTTCAGTTTCAACTCCTTTTACATCACCCTACAATCTGAGACTGAGTACCTCGGGAGTGTAGAAGCTGTCTGCCCAGGAACCAGATAAATTACACCAACAGTAATACCTGAAAAGCAATACCAGTAAAATATACGGGTCCAGCACTATCTTTCCCCAACATGTCTATGATCATGTCAAGACTTAACATATGAAGCTGCTCTTTGTGAGGACACAATCCAATGGGAGAGACCAACTACAGGGGATCCTAAGCAGAAGAACCACGTGGGCTCTTATCAATTCCCAATCCCTCCTAAACTCTAATTTGTCAGTTAGGTCATTTCACCCCATACTTCAAGCTAAGGCCAAGTTCTTTCTAGGTGTAGATCTCCATCTTGCCACTACTCCTTGATATAAGAGCAGGCTGGAAATATTGTGCCAGCTATACACTCAGGGATATGCATGCTCTTGGTGCCCCTGGAACGATGCTTAAAAACCCTGCCATGTCATTGGTCCATGCACCCAGAGAAAAATCTTGTCAGACTACACAAGGGCTTGGTCAATGAGCAGTTAAAATGGCCAGTTTCTCATCCCCAATCAGAGTTTAAGAGTTGGTTGCCCAAGCAATGCCAGTCTGGATAGGGAGTGAGGGGGAATCTCCCCATAATGGACACAAATTGATAGATCAAGAGATAAGGAAGTGGACGTTATATGCAAATGTCTAAATTTCCTGTACAAGTTGACGTTGGCTCCAACCCTCCCACCTACTGGTCAGTCAGGTACTCGATCACATTAAATGACCAACGGCAACTCTAGGAGTGCGGGGGGTCAGTGCTAAGCTTGACTTTTCAAAAAAAAAAAAAAAAGTCAACATTTAAATTCTTCTGCCTATATCCATCTCTTCAAATCTATAAAGTGTGTGTACTGGTGTCATGGATAATTAGGATACCGGCGTCACAGCAGATGTTTGCCTTAAGGTAGTTGTAAGCCTCCTCTGCTATCAGCATCAATCATTTCTGACAGGTTTTCCTGACACCAAGAGAAAAATGGTGACAGGGGAGGGACCTCCAGCTGATTGACAGCCTCAGCTTTGTTACTGTGTGCAGGGGGGGGGGGGGGGTGTCGTTTTCCTCAATCAAGCTTCAGCCCTCCGCCTCCTTTTTTTCGTAACTCTCAGACAAGCTTTAAAATTCAGCACTTTGAACGAATGCAGAGAAGAAAGGGCTGCAGATAGATAAGATTTGTTTTACCTCTGTGTATCACCTGAGGCCAGTAACTTCACTGGGTATATGTAAGGGTTTACAACACCTTTAAGACCGTCTCTCTGTAATTGAACCTCCAAAGCAGCTCATCTGAACAGGCAAAAAGGGGGGGGATTGAGGGATCACGCCTCTGACCCCACCAAATTGTGTTTGAATTTAAACCTTGAACAATTGACCACTGTAAGCCATGTTTTAAGCTAGCAGCTAAGAATAGACAAGCACACAAAAAGTAGCCTGTATTTGCTGTCTGAAAATGAAATTACAAAATGCTTTATATTTGCGTAACTATCCAAATTAAAAAAAGTTTTTATTTTGTTTGGTCGGAATGCAATAAAAACATTACAAACACGTACAATATACAACAGATAAAGTTTTGGTAAGTTCCTGAATATACCAGTACATCAATCCACAAAGTTAACACACCGAAACAAGAATACATGTTTTCATAAAAAAAAAAAATATTAAGTGTTTGAAACTTCGCCCAATGAAATTTGAAAAATCTAGTGACATGACTAACTTTATGATCTTTATGCTTGCGTTAAAGCTTTGTGAAATGAGCATTGACCAGATTGCATGGTGAACATGAAGTATTGTACTTACGCACTCCGATGCTGCCATAACCAAGATGTGGAGGCACAATTAATTTTCTCCTCTCGTTCACGCACATACCCAGAATCCCTCTGTCCAAACCGGTGATGAGACGCCCAATGCCGACATATCCAGCCACTGCAATCCCTCTGTCGTAGCTGCAAAGTTCAGAGACAAGAGAATTAAGAGAGCCTTTGTAAACAGATATTTATTTTTTGGGTGCATTTCAGTTGCAGCCACGAGATGAGGATAAACACACCATCTGTAGTTATTACAAATTAGCACAGCAAGGGGGGGCTTTGTGCGGTCCTAAACTGGCCATACACTACTAGATTTTCGGCGGGGTGGCGTCACAATCTCCACCTTATCCACAGGGCGTTCTATGAATGGCAGTAGTGCCGAGTGAGTGACTCCCTCTGGTCAGTGTACACGGTAAGTAGATGTACTGTAGATAAGATTTAGATAGGTCATACATCCTTTATGTTAATATTTTTATAGGACGAGTCACTTTTAGCCACTTTGTGGCCTCACTGATTAAGCCCACTATGACTGATTAAGCCCACTATGGAGGTGAAACCTGTCTGAGGGTGGAGAGCAAAGCTAAAGCTACCTTACAATACCTGGTTCAATTTTGGGCACAGTGGGTTGGCACCCTCAGTGAAATCGGTTGCCATTTTTCCGTAGCACTTTGAGGTGCCGCTGTATTCAGGACCTCCGTTGAAAATCATAGGGCCCCGTACAGCCTACCTGACAGACCCTGCCGGACTCAGCACAAGTCTGATGGACGGCACCCCCCATCAAATCAGACCTTAATAATTTTCCTTTGGGATTAATAAAGTATTCTGAATCTTGCCGATTCCCAGCTGAACCCAGGTCCCCCTGCTGACCCAGCTGGGCCATGACTGGTACAGGAAAGCTGGCTGTACCACCATATCAGCAGCCCTGGTTGTATTATAACAAGTACCTTAGATTTGCTACAGAAAAATGGCAAACTATTGCACACAGATTGCCGACTCAGAGACCAAAACTAAACCAGGTAATGTAAGATGGCTTCAGCTCTGCTCTCCACCCACCGGCAGAGATGTATAGTAACTAAGTAGAACTACTTCACTACTGTACTTAAGTACCGAAAGGCGGTATCTGTACTTTCCTAGAGTAGAATTTTTTTCTCCTACTTCCACTTTTACTTCACTACATTTTTTCAATGATTTCAATACTTCTACTCCGATATTTTTTTTTTTGTGCTGCATAGTTACTTGTTACTATTATAAAAATTACCACTGCCAGAACAGTAGATGGCAGGTTTCATGAAGCTCAAAACATGTGTATTATCAGCGCATACGAAAATAAATGCTACTGTATGTATAAATAAAAGCTGCATTTGAAATAATAAAAAACAATATGATGTTCAAACGTTTGACTTCTTTCTTTAATAACTACATAACACAGTACTTGTACTTTTACTTTCAGTACTTGAGTAGCAAAATTAAAAAAAAAAAAAAAAAAAAAAAAACTACTTGCAATACTTAAGTACAAAAAATGTTGAATACTTTAGTACTTCTACTTAAGTCACTTTTTGATCGAGCACTTCCACTTCTACTCAAGTCACTTTTTGATCGAGCACTTGTACTTTTACTCAAGTATGGGTTTCGAGTACTTTATACAACTCTGCCCACCGGAGAGGTTACCCTTTAGACATGTTTCGCCCCCTAGCGGGCTTAATCATTGAGGAATACCTTGGATGTGAAATAATGCAAAATTGTGTACAGCTGCCAAGGGTCCTGGATGAGGTCTCATAGATCAGTAACTGCTGATTTTACCGAGTGAGATGTCTGTCCATCCACAGGAACCCTGAGGTCACTGGAGATGTTATCGTTGTAGGAGGCCCTCCGGCTGGAAGCTCTATATTCAATGATTAGTCAGTCACTGTGACTAGTACAGATCTGAACATGTCCTGGAGATACAGAGATGTCCTATTCATTCAGGTTAATACACGCTTACCACTCCTTATTCTGGTATTTCACCAGATCAGAATACTCCATTACTATTTCAGGCAATGGAGATCAGATTCCGTAGCACTAGTTCATATACCTAGAGGAGCAGGCTATGCAACAAGGCACCATATTAGGGGGCAAGGGACCAATGTAGACAATTGAGTGTCCACCTATAGACGTGATTAGAGGAGTCCTTTGCTGCATGATCATGGGATGACAGTGAACATGTTGAAAGCAGGAGAGAGCAGAGGGGTGACCTTCTCTTGGTGTTGCTGCTCCTTTGTCCAATGCCAAGTTTTGGGGGGGGGGGATGAGTGTTGACCAGGAGGTGCTGTTCCTGCTTCAGTGGAGGTCGGACCTGGTGGGCTACCAAGATCACCGGGCAGAAAATTAAAATCGGCAGCTGACACTTGTGATTTTCACTATTTAATATGTCTATTTTATTTCCCTAAAAAAAAAAAAAAAAAATAATAAAAGTTGTTTAAGGGGTGTATTTAGAAAAAAATGCCCTGTGAAGCTGCATGTAAATTCGTTCTTTGCAAATGGGGCAAAGGTGAATGTTATCGGGCTAATTTCTCTCCAGGTCAAATGTTCAATATAGAGTGAATCAGGAAATACTGCATTATGGCCACTAGATGGAGCTGATGATTATAGCAAATAAATAATTCTTTTTAGGTGTTAGCCCCATCTAGTGGCCATAATGTGTTTTTTTCCTGATTCACTCTATTCTATATGAATGAAGAATGTTTGAGCGGAGGAAAAAATGTGGGGCTTGGTGTACAGTACATTATTGACACAGCTCAGTGATAGGATGAATGAGCGATCATGTTCATGTGCAGGAGTTATGTTATCCTGGCTTGTATCTCATGGGTGAAGAAACTGAACCTGGAGGAAGATGCGGAGACGATGTCCGTGGCAGTGATTGACCTCAAATTGCCTGAGTGTAGGGAAGTATTGAAAGGTTTAGTTGTGGGAAATCTGTTAGAATGACTGTCGCCCACTACAGCCAGATACACTATAATGGTGCTGATCAACAGTGGCGGGATTTTCTAGGATAGAATAATCTGATCATTTATCACCCAGCTCAGTCAATATTATAAAATGATGCTTGCAGGGTCACTCATGAATTCTGGTAGATTCAGCAGGAATCGGGTGAAATTTGAGCCGTCTATGGCCAGCTTAAAGAAGATCTCTCCCCTGTCATGAAGAAGAGGCAAGGGGAAGTGTTCTGTAGTCCTGTCCTTGGGTGACAATGATGCTCATCCACGTATATGCGTGAGGCAGTGTTGTCACCGTATGACAGGAAGTGGGTTTCCGGCAGGATTACCAGTTGGAAAAAAAAATAAAAACTACTACAAATGGCACAAAATCTAATGGTGACCCATACACACCAATTGTAACATCCAACTAAGAAAATAGCCATAACTTTCCTTCGGTTTCATTTACATACAATTAGATCAGTGGTCTCCAAACTGCGTCCTTTTGCTTGCCTTTATCTGGCCGTTGGGGTAACTATGCCTCCCACTGACACCAGCCATGGGGCACTATGCCTCCCACTGACACCAGCCATGGGGCACTGTCCCCCCCCCCACACTGACACCAATGATGGGGCACTATGCCTCCCACTGACACCAATGACGGGGCACTATGCCTCCCACTGACACCAATGACGGGGCACTATGCCTCCCACTGACACCAATGACGGGGCACTATGCCTCCCACTGACACCAATGACGGGGCACTATGCCTCCCACTGACACCAATGACGGGGCACTATTCCTCCCACTGACACCAATGACGGGGCACTACTCCTCCCACTGACACCAATGATGGGGCACTATTCCTCCCACTGACACCAATGATGGGGCACTATTCCTCCCACTGACACCAATGATGGGGCACTATTCCTCCCACTGACACCAATGATGGGGCACTATTCCTCCCACTGACACCAATGACGGGGCACTATTCCTCCCACTGACACCAATGATGGGGCACTATTCCTCCCACTGACACCAATGACGGGGCACTATTCCTCCCACTGACACCAATGATGGGGCACTATTCCTCCCACTGACACCAATGATGGGGCACTATTCCTTCTGTTAAAAAAAAAAACAAACAAGACCCACATGGTAGGGCACTTCCCACTGGCACCAATGATAGGGTACTATTCCTCTCACTGATACCAAAAATGGGGCCTTGTTACCGATGCCAGGGCATTTTCTCCTCCCACTGGCCACATTCTTGGCCCTGTGAAGTCTGAAGGAGAGTATAGTGGCCCTTTGTTTAGAAAGTTTGGATTGGAGAAAACTGAGTCGTCTGGCCGGAGAGGAAAATATTTCAATGGTTTGGCATCAATCAGCAGCACAGAGATGCTCTGATCATAAATACGATGGTATTAGGATTGATCGGATTATGAGGTTCCATGGTGGATCCAGAAATGTGATCAATAAATTATTATTTTATCTTCCAACTATGGATGGAAATCTACTTTATTGCGTGTCTCTACTCTGACTGGGCCCCCTAGTGGGGTGCAGGGGGATGGGATGGGGCTCTTCTCTGTGCTGCAGGCACAGCTTGTCTCAGCCACGTCTACAAATAGACAGGAGGATGGCCCCGCCCCCTTCCAGATGTGTACACTGCCAGGGCTACCACCCAGCACTATGGACTCCTATTACAATCTACAGATGGGGGAGGGGCCGCATGAAAACCACTCCATGGAACATACTAAGCATCTGAACAATGCATTATTGTGCAGAATATATTCTATTGATAATCAGGCCACTGCAACACCAACGATGGCCATACATAGTACAATCTCCTATGAAATAATGACACATGGTACAATCTCCTATAAATTATCCAATCTCCTTTAAAATGCATGGTAAAATCCGATTGCATCTGCTATAAAATGCATGGTACAATCCGATTGCATCTCCTATAAAATGCATGGTACAATCCGATTGCATCTCCTATAAAATGCATAGTACAATCAGATTGTACCGTGTGTCATTTTTTTTTAAAGGAGATTGTACCATGCATTTTATAGGAGATGCAATCAGATTGTACAATCTCCTATAAAATAACGACACACAGTGTAATCTTATTGTATAATCTCCTATTATAACACATTGTACAATTCGATTGTATTATGCATTTTATAGGAGATTGTACCAAGTGTTATAATAGGAGATTATACAATAAGATTACACTGTGTCGTTATTTTATAGGAGATTGTACAATCTGATTGCATCTCCTATAAAATGCATAATACAATCGAATTGTACAATCTCCTATAAAATAATGATACACGGTATAATCTGATCTCCTCTAAAATGTATGGTACAATCGCCTCTAAAAAAAAGCATGTTACAATCTGATCTCCTATCTAAATCTACCAAAAACCAAGTAGTGGAAGGGGGCACCTGATTGGAAGTCGGATAGACTTTTTCGGTAGGCCCTCACATTTTAAAGCCAACCATACACTATACAATCAGATTGTACAATGTTCAGGGTTGTTTAAAATATTATAAGGCCACACTTACACAATCCATTCAGTTTGTACCCAATCAGGCATGCAGGCCCTTGCACTACATACTTGTTGGTAGATCAAAAGCTCCCCATACATGGAAAAATCTGATGGTACAATCGCCATTAAATGTACCAACAAGTATATAGTGCAGCGGCCTGCCTGATTGAATACAATTTGATTGGACAGAAGAAGAGGTAGGTCCTCCTATTATAAAAGTTGATTGTACAGAGTGTTATATTCTCCGTGTTGTGAGAGACACAGGACTCTGGTCTGGAACAACGGATGTTTATTCAGGACTCACTGTACAGCATTACAGGACAGCTCTGCATATCAATACATCTCTACATGTGTCTAAAGATGGCCACTCTGCCCCTTGACCCTTGTCATCACTCCTGGGTGGAGCCAGCCTTAAAGTGACAGTACATGTGAAACCCTTCAGGTATAACACCTTCCATCCATACCTAACAAAAAACAAAAAAAAAAAAAAAAACAACAAAACGAGAACAGGCATAAAACAGTAACTCATAATTGTCCAATACAGTCCTCCAACTCAGGAGATTTACATGGTTTCTTCCATGTCCGGATGTGAGAACAACTTCCAGGGAAGCTCCGGGGAGAAAATGGCAGCGGATCACTTTCGGCGGGCCCGTCGAAAGTCTCGTAACCGGTCTTGCATTTGAAACCGGTCAGGAGGGCGACAGTGTCGTTGAGGACGGGCACCCAGCGACTCGGGGCTGGAGGAAGCAGGGCTGGCCGGAATGGACACCGGCGGGGCCAAGAGGGGATTCCCTAGCTCAGAGGGTGAGCAGACCTCTGGACCAGGGCTGGAGGGCTCTGTTGGAGCTGAGTTCAAAAGTTCAGAGTCTCCCCAAGCATCAGTCTCAATGCCTCCTGATCCGGTAGGAGCAGATCCTTGAGACACTGGAGGTGCAGCCGATGTCAGGGATTCGGGCAGCTGAGAACGAGAACGCAATTGGTCCACATGCCTTCTGCAAATGGAACCATCTTCCAGGCAGACCCTATACATTTTGGGTCCCAAAGTCTCTGCGACGATAGCAGGAAGCCAACGAGTGTTGGAAGCGCCATAAGATCGGGCCCATACCTTTTGCTGGGCTGTAAACCGGGGAATCTCGTCGTGTTCGACCCTCTTGTCTTGGGACTGCCGTACATGTTCCTGGACCGTTTGAGGGCGGAGCATATCCAAAACAGTCCATGGCTGCCGACCCAAAAGAAGTTCAGCTGGAGTTTTCCCAGTGGTTGCATGTGGTGTGGTTCTGTAAGCAGAAAGGAAGGAGTCCAGCTGCTGGGGTGACAGGGACTGTTGTTTACTTGTAGCCACAGTAGCTTTGAAATAGCGTTTGAAGGTCTGTACAAACCTTTCTGCTTGACCATTTGTAGCCGGGTGGTAAGGTGCGGTCAACTTGTGTTTGATGTTGTGGGCAGTCAGGAAACCCTGAAACTCCTGGCTTGTGAATTGTGCACCGTTGTCTGTGACAATTTCTCTGGGGTATCCAAACGTAGCAGCGAGATGTAACAGTATGGAAATCGTCGCCTTAGTCGTTGGCTGAGTAACAGGAACGACCTCAGGCCACTTTGAATGGGCATCAATAATGATCAAAAAGGTGTGTCCTCTGATCGGGCCTGCAAAGTCCAAGTGTAGGCGAAACCAGGGAACCGTGGGCCAAGTCCAGGGCTGGACGCACCCTCGAGGAGGGTCTCTCGCAGTTTGTGCACATCCAGCACACGCATTCACATATGTCGTGATATCGGAGTCGAGGTTTGGCCACCACACATAGCCTCGGGCCTTTTGTTTCATACGTGTGCCCCCGGGATGACCAGTATGTAGCAATTCCAGAATGTGTCTCCGGAGGGTCTGTGGAACGATCACTCGGTCTCCCCATAAAACACAGTTGCCAGACACAGTTAATTCCAGACGCCTACGGAAGTAAGGCTCATAATCCTGTGTGACAGTTGCAGGCCAACCGTACCGTACCCAGGAGAGTATTGTCTTAAGGAAGGTATCCTTGGCTGTATGGGCTGCTACTTCCCCGGAAGACAGAAAGGACAGGCTAGTGTAACGACAACTCTTGACAGGTGGAGAAGAGTCTGTTAATGTCCTTGTCAGACGGGACATGGCGTCTGCATTAGCGTTGGCATCATGGCTGCGATACTGGATTTTGTAGCTATATGCTCCCAAGAATAGGGCATAGCGTTGAAGACGGGCTGCAGTCGTCTGGGAGATGCCTTTGTCAGGGCTAAAGATCTGAAGGAGTGGTTTATGATCAGTCAGTATGGTGAATTCCCTACCATACAGGTAAAGATGAAACTTCTTAATTGCCCATATGAGCGCCAGAGCCTCTTTGTCAATGTGAGAGTAATTGCTTTCTGCTTTTGTCAAGGACCTGGAGGCGAATGCCACAGGTTTCTCTGACCCATCTGGTAAAACGTGAGATAGTACAGCCCCTAGACCATAGGGTGAGGCATCACAAGCCAAGGTGAGAGGCCTTTGGAGGTCATAGTGCACGAGCATGCGTGACGCCAACAGCTTTCGCTTAGAAACTTCAAAAGCACGTTGGCATGCAGCCGACCAGTTCCATCTGGAGTGTTTCTCCAAAAGCTTGTTTAATGGAAACAAAGTGTGTGCTAGATCCGGCAGGAATTTGTGGTAATAGTTCAGCAAGCCCAGGTATGATCGCAGCTGCTGGACGTTGGTCGGGGCTGGAGCTTTTACTAAAGCATCAACTTTGGCTTCCGTGGTGTGTATACCCTCTGCATCCACAAGGTGGCCACAAAACTCCAATTTAGGTACCATGAATTGGCATTTCGCTAAGTTCACTTTTAGACCCTGCTCTTGGAGTCTGGCCAACACAAGCTCCACGTTACGCTTGTGTTCCTGGTCCGTCAGGCCCGTGATGAGCATGTCATCTAACAGGCACTGTGTGAAAGGAATGTCCGCCAAAATCTCATCCATTTTGCGTTGCCAAATGGCTGGGGCGGAGGCTACCCCAAACACCATCCGATTGTATTCATACAGTCCCTTGTGAGTGTTGATTGTTAGAAACTTGCGGGACGAAGGGTGGACCTCAAACTGTAAATAAGCTTGCCTGAGATCAAGCTTGGTGAACTTTTGACCTCCTGCAAGAGAGGCAAAAATGTCATCTACTCTGGGTAGGGGATACTGGTCTATCTCCAGTTGAGAATTTAATGCCATGCGGAAATCGCCACAAATGCGTAAGTCCCCATTCGCTTTCTTTACTGGTACAACTGGTGATGCCCACTCGCTGTGCTCTACCTTTGAGATGACACCTTGTTCCTCCAGCCGGCTTAGTTCAGCTTCCACACCTGCTCGGAGTGCGAAAGGTACCGTCCGAGCTTTGAAGAACCTAGGCTGGGCATTGGGTTTCAGCCTGAGTCTCACACAGTCATGCTTTATTTTTCCCAAATGGTTATCAAAGACTTGCGGGAATCGCTGTTTCAGGGACTTCACCCATCCCTCTTCATCCCCTGATGGGATGGTCACGCTGTTGCAGGGGTTAATGGCGATGTCTGGCATGCCAAAGTGAGCAATCCAGTCTCTCCCAAAAAGAGGGGGTCCCCCATGTTCTAGGATATATAATGGCATTCTCTTTGTCTGACCCTTGTAGGATACCTGTACTTTCACGTACCCCAGTGGGTGGAGTATCTGCTTTGAATATGTCTGCAGTTTGATTGGTGTTGGACGGACAGTTGTTCGGATCAGAAGTTTTCTCCATTGTTTCTGGGTGATAACTGAAACTGCTGCTCCTGTGTCTACATCCATCTTGAGTTTCTTTCCTTCCACGGTTACCTCTACAGTCATTGCTGAGGGTGCTGAATGCATATGATGTATGTCCAATCTGTGGAGCACTTCCTCATCCTCTGATTCAGATGACGATGTATATCTTCCCACCATATATGCCTTTGTCCTGGGGTTCAGAGGTTGTTTATTTTGCACCTTCTTACTACGGCAGACTCGTTTCAGATGGCCTGCCTTTCCACAATTATGACAGAGCTGATCCTTAAACCGGCAGACTTTGTGATCATGGTCTGTATTCCCACAACGGTAGCAAGCTGACGTCCTGGTTGGTGAGGTTCTATATTTACCGTTAGCTGCAGTTTGCTTGACTGCTGTTCTGAAAACTTCCTCTTTAACCTCTTCCCTTCTGCTCTGGGGGTTCAAAGCTTCTGTATCTTTCACAGCCATTTCCATCACTGAAGCTATCTCAATTGCCTTTGTAAGGGTAAGGTCTTTCTCTATTAACAGTCTCTTTTGGCTAGACTCACTATTCAGTCCCATGACAAACTTATCCCTCAGTGCAGTTGGTAAGTACTCCCCAAAAGAACAGGTTGAGGCTAGTCTGCGAAGGGCGAGCACATAAGCCTTAATATCTTCACCCGGCTGCTGCTGCCGCTGATAGAACCGGAATCTTTCTGCAATCTCTAGTGGTTTAGGCTGGAAGTGATTCCCTAACAGTGTCAGGAGCTCTGCCAAAGTCTTAGTTGCTGGTTTTTCAGGGAAAAGGAGATCCCTAAGAGTGTCATATGTCCTAGCACCAACCACTGTCAGAAACACTGCTACTTGCCTGTCGCCTGGGATGGCATTTGCACAGAAATATTGTTCTAATCTTTCAATCCAAGAAATCCACGTTGTCTGTTCGCCATCAAATTCACTTAATGTCCCGATCAATGACATTTTCCTGCTGGGCTCTGTGGGTTTTGTATTCCTGACAATCCAGAGTTTTTTTTTCTTCCTTTCCTTTCTCACACGGATAGTAACCTTGTAAATCCCATCCTCGTCGCCACTGTTATATTCTCCGTGTTGTGAGAGACACAGGACTCTGGTCTGGAACAACGGATGTTTATTCAGGACTCACTGTACAGCATTACAGGACAGCTCTGCATATCAATACATCTCTACATGTGTCTAAAGATGGCCACTCTGCCCCTTGACCCTTGTCATCACTCCTGGGTGGAGCCAGCCTTAAAGTGACAGTACATGTGAAACCCTTCAGGTATAACACAGAGATTGTATGGTGAGCCTAAAGGACATTGTACAATCAGATCGTATAGTGTGTGGCCAGAGTAAAGCAGGTCTCACATATTACAACTGGATAGTACAATCTTTATCAAATTTATGGTGGCCATACATGGAACAACTTTATATACGGTGGAACTGTTGATCTGTCTAGGAGAAAATACGGAAGGGATTGTTCAATGATAATATTGAATTATCAACTTTCCTACAATAAAACTTTCCCTCCAGGTCGATCAGAATCATTTCAATCTGATTGTACAATCTCCCTTAGAAGTACAAGGGGCTGCCTGACGGGATGGTCACCATTTATGAGCCGGTGGGGTGGGCTCCCGATCAAATGATCACTGTAACAGCCAATCGCAGCGCTCACATGGACTGGGAACCCCGTGTAATGTTGGCGTTATGAACTTTTAAAGGGCTGCCTCACTCTGGCTGGAAAGGGTTCAAGAGATAGTAGATTCAGATTGTACCATGAATGGATCTGCCAACATACATGTAGAATAAGAGCCCACCATTCAATTTGTATCCAATGGAGTAGGTTCTCATGATACATCGTTTTGGTAAATCTAAGGGTGGTCATGCACACTACAATCTGATTGCACAATCTCTGTTCCATATGTAGAATGATGAAAAACCTAAACAATCCATTCAGTTTACATCCAACTGCACAGGCCCTTATAGTAAATGGTTGTTGGAAGATCTAATGAGGATCAAATCAGATTGTAGATTGTGTGGTGAGTTTAAAAGGTGGCCATACATTGTAAAATCTACTATACAATGTAAGGACCTACTTAAACAAGCCATACAAATGTATCCCCAATTAGGAAGGCCCTCACACTTGTTGGTAGATCTAAAGAAAAAAAAAAAACTTTGTACAATCAGATTGTATGTACGATTAGGACATAACATGTGTAGCCAGCTTGAGAATATAAAATATTTTAAAGGTCTGCCATATACGCAAAGATTTCTCTGCCTGAATACCCAATCAGTGGCCGCATCCGATTGGATGGAGCCAATGGCCAGCCAATATTCATCCATCTGACTCCTTTAAAAATTGACTTTTGCAAAGCTGGATGGGGCTGTCAAATTATAGCCATGTATGGCCAGCTTAAGATGGGATTCTATGGAGGACATTGACCACCAGCCCACAGACCTCCTAGAAGTTCTAGATGATGTATCTAACATCTAACCTCTATGGAGTCCACAGGACATAGACTACCAGCCCAGAGACCTAGAAATTCTAGATGATGTATCTAACCTCTATGGAGTCCACAGGACATAGACTACCAGCCCAGAGACCTTCTAGAAATTCTAGATGTATCTAACCTCTATGGAGTCCACAGGACATAGACTACCAGCCCACAGACCTTCTAGATTGAACATATGGCCAATTTAAAGTCTAACCTCTATGGAGGCCAGAGGACATAGGCAACCAACCCTCAGACCTACTGGATAGAACGTCAAGCCTCTCTGGAGACCATAGGCCACCAGTCCGCAGAACTCCTAGAGCTTCTGGCCAATTTACCCAACTTCTGATCCCTATGGAGGCCATAGGCTACCAGCCCACAGACCTACTACAAACTTCTGGCCAATCTACCCAACTTCTGACCTCTGTGGAGACCATTAGACATAAGCCTAAAGTCCTCCTAGATTGGCCAGAAATTCTACCCAACTTCTGACCCCTATGGAGGCATTGGACATAAGCCACCAGCCCTCCTGGAACTTCTGGTCAATGCCACATTGCCAATCCGGGACATTGGATGGACAATATTTAAACAATGCCGTCTACGGTTCTGGCAAATTGCAGCTTTACAACTTCTTGAGGGCCACAGAACTCTCTCAGGGCGCTGAAACTGGTCTGAGACTTGTAGTTCATTAGTAGCTGCAGGGTTATACAGCATGCTGGGCCTTGTAATACAGTAGCAGCTGAAGGGTCCTAGATTGCCAAAGTATGACACAGGTTTTCCACATCTACCCCCTTTATCACCATCTGCAGGAGTCATTGTTTATACCAACCCAACACAGGCCTCTCATTACAACACGGTCCCAGAAAGATATACTGAGCTCTAATTCGGATGAATTTCTCCTGCAGAAGTTTATTATTATTTTTAAAGCTCACCACACGTTACAATTCTATTGTACAATATCCTGTGGATCTAACAACTATGTAGTGCAGGTTTCTGCCTGATTAGGTAGGTCCTCCAAGTACAATGTTTTGGTAAATTTAAAACTGGCCATACAGTGTGCAATCTGGTTGACCAATCCCTTTGGCCCTGGATCTGGGACTCCTCTCCTCTCTGGGGCTCCTCTACTCTCTGGGGCTCCTCAAGATTGCTGTGGGTTGAAGGGCTAGGTGTCCCTCCATGATGGGTGTCTGGGCCATAAAAGGTTGCTGATTGACCATATAGTAGACTGGTGGCCAGTGAGACCCAGAGTAGAGGTGGGTTGGGCAAAGTATGGTGAGGTGGTGTTGGGGGCAGGATTCCTGACTATGAAATGGCTCTTTGGGGTACCATATTGAATAGTGTGTCCAATATTACCTTAGGGCCTGTTTAGAGTGTGGCCTGAGACTGTATCAGGGGTTCCTCTAGAGCAGGGGTCTTCAAACTATGGCCCTCCAGCTGTTCAGGAACTACAATTCCCATCATGCCTAGTCATGTCTGTGAATGTCAGAGTTTTACAATGCCTCATGGGATGTGTAGTTCTGCAACAGCTGGGGGGCCGCAGTTTGAGGATCCCTGCTCTAGAGCAATGATGGCGAACCTTGGCACCCCAGATGTTTTGGAACTACATTTCACATGATGCTCAACTATACTGCAAAGTGCAGGAGCATCATGGGAAATGTAGTTCCAAAACATCTGGGGTGCCAAGGTTGGCCATTGCTGCTCTAGGGTCTCGGGGTTGCTATGGGTTGGAGGGCTAGGTATCCCTCCATAATGCATGCCTGGGTCGTGGAGGATGCAGATGGAGCAAGTAGTAGACTGGTGGCCAGTGAGATCCCGAGTAGAGGTGGATTGGGCAAAGTCTGGTGTAGGGGGTTTGGAGTGAGGACTCCCAGGTAGCTGAAAGTGCTCTTTGGGCTGTGCCATATTGCAGTGGTGTGTCCAATATTATCTTAGGGCATTTTTGGAGTGCGGCCTGTGACCCTCGACCATCTCTAGGGTTTGAGGATTGCTGCAGGCTGAGAGCTACACATCCCTCCATGATGGGTGTCTGGGTAATGGAGGATGCAGTAGTGGACTCATGGCCAGCGAGACCCTGAGTAGAGGTGCATTGGGGCAAGTCTGGAGTGACAGTGTTGGGGCCAGGATTTCTAGGTAGGCCTTGGATAACGGCATTTGCGTGGTCTTGCACACGTGTCCTGCTCTTAGGCTCCCATTGGACAGATATCATACAGGACCACCCATTCCCTGCCGTCCCTTAGAAAGCCATGTCCTACTTGCCTGTCAACTGTTCCCCCCACCATGTTTGAAAACAGGGGCGCCACATCACTGCCTTTTCTGTCATTGTTAATTTTTTTTTTTTTTTTTCAGGCTGGGAACTGCTAGGCGAAGCCAAATTCTTGTCCCCTGGGGCAACTACTGAACAAACTCGGTATTGTACCGTTATGTAGGAGGATGGCCTCTGGCAAAAGTCCTAGAGGACTAAAATGAGAAGGTAAACTAATATTATAGCAGCCGATCACATAGCCGCTGATGTGTGCTGGGCAGACCGGATCGAACGTTTGATTTCTAGTTAGAAATGTCACAAGGGTCCTATTCCCTGCAGGGAGGCGGTGGATTGGGCCGAAATCTGATGTGCTAAAAGAAGTACATCATGCCACATTTTTTTTGCAATGCAGTGGTACAAATTGACAAAGCGAAGGAGGCTTATTACCTTGTTTTTGCTTTGGGACTACGCTGAGCAACCCTACATCCCAACCTGAATGATGAGAATAAGCCCCAAAGATTGCAATTCATTAAAGAGCGTCTTACCTGGCATCAAACTTCAGCCCGTCTTTCAGAGTGCCATTGTAATGGTAGCGGACAAAGTCGCCCATCTGCACCTCTCTGGGACAGATCTTGGGGATGTCATAGCGGTCTATAACAACGTCTTCCAGAGGTCCGGAATCGCAGGAAACGCATAAAATCAGGACTTGGATCCAGACTAGGAGGCTGCCGGAGATCATGGCTGGAGAGTTTGGATGACTGCAGTCCTCAGTGAGATGTTCTACTTCCCTTCCCCTTCCTTCATTGACTGCCAAGCCTCTGGTTAGAAAGGAATTTTTGTTAACGTGGAAAGCGGGGCTTCAGGCAGACGGGGGAGGGGACTGGGAGTTTTCCTAAAAGTGAGACACACACAGAAAAACACATTTAGGGTCTACAACCTCGACTATCAAACCTTGGATGAAAAGTCCTGGATTTTCTGGTATTCCTGTATGCAGGAAAAATAAAGGATTAGATTTAGAGGAACAAAGAAAGGGGCAAGGGGGGGGGAAGGTGGGACTTGTCGGAGTACGGGATACGCTCAGGGTCACAGCGCAGCTTGGAAGCAAACCAATAAAATGGGAGGACACACGTGGAGAAAGAATTTTAAAGATAGGAAATTAATATACTTCTAATAAAAAGATAAAAAAGTAAAAAATAAATTAATATAATTCTAATAAAAAGAAAAAAGTAAAAAATAAAATATACTTCTAATAAAAAGATAAAAAAGTAAAAAATAAAATTAATATACTTCTAATAAAAAGATAAAAAAGTAAAAAATAAATTAATATAATTCTAATAAAAAGAAAAAAGTAAAAAATAAAATATACTTCTAATAAAAAGATAAAAAAGTAAAAAATAAAATTAATATACTTCTAATAAAAAGATAAAAAAGTAAAAAATAAAATTAATATACTTCTAATAAAAAGATAAAAAACGTAAAAAATAAAATTAATATACTTCGAATAAAAAGATAAAAAAGTAAAAAATAAATGAATATACTTCTAATAAAAAGATAAAAAAATAAAAATAAAATTATATATATGTTTATACACACACACACACACAAACTGGTCAAATATATACATTGTACAAATACTAAAGTACATATAAAACCAAGGACATCACTTGCTAAAGCACTGTCTATTATAAAACAACTGCCATTCTTAAAGAAAAAAAAGTTTTCAGCCTTTGTTACCACTCCGTGCTGCTGATCTCATGCAGCCTCTTTGCAGCCACTTCCCATCTACATGCCTCCCCCAGCAATGGCTGCATAGCACTTCCCAGGTGGGTTTGCCCTGTGCTTCCGATTCCCCTGCAGCCTCTTTCAAGCCACATTCCATCTACACCCCCCCCCCAGCAATGGCTGCATAGCATTTCACAGGGTGGGTTTGCTGATGGCGACAATAGCAAACCATGCCTGTGTAATGTGTGTTAAAATAGCAACTTGTTGTCTCAATCTAAAGGCAGGAGGGTGACAACACACAAACACACTTGGGAGACAGGGACAGACCGTTGTTACCCTAAAAACAGGAAGTGCCTGAACAGGGATGTTGATGGCAGGATCGCCAGGGATTATTTTGATTGACAGCTGTAGATTTCAAGCTATGATCTTTATAGCATTGGTAGAGCTGACACAATGTAGGTATCCATAGCTGGTCACTAACAATCACTGTAGTCAGGGCTGGCCCAGGGCATTGTGCTGTCTCCAAGAATGAATTGCTGCTCCCCCCCCCCGAAAAAAAAAGAAAAAAATCACGCCCAGCAAAAGGCCCCCACATCCATTTTATATAAATATAAAATTTAGAAAATATTATATGTTATATATAATGTTTTCTTCCATAACTCACCACTGGACCGGTCCACCAAACACCCATTGTCTGTCCTCAGTCCCCCCATCACTCCTCTATCTGCCGTGGCCACCGCCCTAGAAGATCCAGCCTGTCCTATATGAGATGGAGTGTGCGGATGTCTGACGTCATTGCGCACACCACAATCACGTGAGGGACGTTTCCCGGAGGAGACGCTCTGCCTCCTCATACTCATCAGTTTGCACTACAGGCGGCAGTATGAGATGGGGAAATGCCGCCCGTAACGCGCCGCAAACTGATAACACAACTGCTGGAAAAAAAATCTTGGGAGTCAATTTGCCGCATCTCTCCAAGTGCCGCCTGGGTCCAATGGACCCAGCGGGACCCATGATAGAGCCTGCCCTGACTGTAGTAGTCGGATAGCCATGGTCTTCCATATCCTGTGCCGAGTGAGCATTGAACACGGGGGGGTCACCTGTTCTGAGCTCTGAACACAGGGGGGGGGGGGGGGTCACTCATTCCGAGTGGTCACTGTTCACGGTAAACCTTGTATTTTTTTCAATGCATACAAGGACTTCTCTGGTTGGATGAGGTGGAGAGGAGGGGTATCAATGTTACTATCTCCACCTCATCCAATCAGAGAAGGCCTTGTATTAGTAAAAAAATACAGTTAAAAATTAAATACAGTAAAAAAATAAAAATAAAGTAAAAATAGAAGGCGTTCTGTGAATGATGGCAGCGCCAAGCGAGCAGTCCTCAGTTTTCAGTGTGCAGAGGGGAAGTTGCTTGCATGGTACGCGAGCGGACCCTAAAAGATCGCAGACTGAATTGATGCCATAAAGATCATGCCTGAAGTTCAGCTTTAAAAATTATTTTTAATGGGATTTAGGGGCTCATTCGCATGGTGGTTGATCCATTATAATACCGCCCGGCCGCCTGGACATGTCAATGCAGCCTCTCAGGGTTGTACACGTGCAGCGGCCGTGATGCTGTAGGATCTCCTCTGTTACTGCCCTAAGGCCTGGCAAACGCCCTCTGAAAAGTGTTCTCTGTGGATCACTCTTCAGAGGGCCATCAATAGCTGCACGTGTGAATGAGCCCTTCGTCACCAAGATTCCATCTACTTTAATGAGTGATAATCCAGATCCATGCTACCAATTGGTGGACACCAATCCTCGTTCTAAAACTATTCTTCCTTAAAATCTTATAAACGGAATAAAAGAAAAAGTTTTGGCGTCTCACTGTAATCTTTGAATTAACCCTTCACTTATTTTTAGCAAACATTTGCATAAAAATAGGGATTTTCGGCTTGTATATATTATAGTACATGTTCAAGCCGACCAACCGTGTCAAAGTGAGCCCTTCCCAGCCAATCCTACTCTAGTGCGCAAAACGCCAAGCGCTTGCATAAAGTGTACTTTGATGGACATACAGCGCCAATAAGGAGCGCTACAGACTCAGGAGCTCTGAGTGCCGGTTCACACTTCTGTGAACGTTACGTGGATCAGATGCAATCCGAAAAGCACAGGACATCTAAAAAAGCATTATTCCCAATGAAGGCCGTTCACATCAATGCGGCTCCATTTTGATGCGGTTAAAACAAAAAAAAAGCGTCCTGTGCGAGTTTGGTGCAGGTGCAGTGTGAATTTAATCTCCAGTCCCCTCAAAAATCGCATTCAATTTTCACCTGTCACAACAGAAATCACACAATGAAATCGCATAAGATTCGCACCACAACAGTGCGAACCAGCACTAAGCCCCCGTGCACATTGACAGGTCAAATCGCATATCAAATGGCAACCTATTGCCGGCAATTGGATCGTCCCAATTGGTGCAACGCCGCACCGATTTCAAAAATTAGTTCCTGCACTACCTTTGGCGACTTCATTAGACATCACGGCATGAAGTCACAAAGATGTCTTTCAAGTCACCCCCGAAGTCGGACTGAAATACGGTTTTGAAATCATGAGAGTTCAGGTGAAGTCGCACGATTTCAAAGCCATGTTCAGTGTGAACGAGGGCTGAAGCTCCAAATTGCTAAAAAATCCAAAAGCTTTTCAGTTGTGTCCATGCACACCTAAGCCTAACGTCGCTTAAATCTTCAAGAATTTTTGGCCCCCCCAACACTGGCTTTTAATTGAAAAAAAAAAAAAAAAGAACACCCAAGTCTGAGATGCCTGCAAAAACGCTCAAAATGGCCATAGAAACACAAAAAATAAAGAATCAAAAAAAAAAAATTTAAATAAAAAGCAAGCCTATAAGGCCTCATTTACACTTGTGTTACCTACTGAAGAACGATCCACACTGAACCACTATTCAAAGGGCATTTGACAGGCAGTGAGGAGGCTTTACATCACCTCGGGGATGCCGGTTTTAACACCATAAACCTCATAGAATGCAGCTGTGAGGCACCCCATTCAATTGAATGGTTCTCGTTTAGTTGGCGGTACGGCACGCGGAATAGGACAGCGGCAATTATTTTACACCCCCCCCCCCCCGCCCCCCTTGCTGCTTAAGGGAGTGCAATAAAAATGCAGATCAACTGTTTTTTTTTTTTTTTTTACTACTCCCCAACCACAAGTTGAGGCCTTAGGCTGGGTTCATATATATGCGAATTGGATGCATTTTACACCGCATCCAATTGGCATAACACATGAGTGTGACCGGCATTCAATGGAGCGAGTTCATGTACATGTCTGGGGCGGCTGCGGTACAAATTTAAAATGGGTCCTGTGCATTTTTGGGACCGGTTCACGAGTGAATTCAGGGAAAAAAATTGCACCAGAACTGGTGAACACAAACGTACAGGACACTGGACTGAAAATTGCAGTCGGACCTGAGTGAACCCAGCCTTAAATGGCGAACGGCGCTCAGCTCAAGCTTGAATGCATCATGGCCGCTGACCTACGCTATGCGACAGAAATGGAAGTAAGAGATCAGTTCTTGGACCGCTATAGGTTCCATATTGATAACACATCTGATTCATGTGCTACAGGGGTGTGACCGCATGTTAAAGATTCTGCACGTCGCTATACATCCAACCTACCAGAGCGCTAAAGGATGCAGAAAAAGGTGTATTTTGATTTCCTTTTATATAAATTATTTTCCACACATTTACTTATTTTGCCCATGTTCAGATTAGTAACCATGGCTTCAGTTTATATTGGTTAACCTCTTGAAAACCATGTGACGCATATGCGTGGACGCAGGGTGCGTCCAGGGGACCGAGGTTTCTATGCTGGGCACACACTTCGGCTCAGTTCACACCTATGTGTTTTTTATTGCTTTTTGCAGAAACACATTACAGTCCATTTAACATGTTTTCCAATGGGACACGTTCACATCTGTGCTTTTTTCAGCCACTGCATTTTTTGGAAAGGGTCACTACATTAACACGTGGGCGCTTTAAAACGTGGGCAGAATAGCCGCGATTCTGCCCACGATTTCAAAACGCCCAGGTGTGAATGTCAAATCGAACAAGGCACATTTCAGATGCCATTCATTTGAATGGCATCTAAAAATGTGGT
The DNA here is from genome assembly GCF_965119305.1 of Pelophylax lessonae. Taxonomy (NCBI): domain Eukaryota; kingdom Metazoa; phylum Chordata; class Amphibia; order Anura; family Ranidae; genus Pelophylax; species Pelophylax lessonae. The sequence goes on along the minus strand of NC_138778.1, from coordinate 166,488,726 downwards.
GCGGTTCTGGCGTGATAAACCCGTGCTACAATTGAGGCAAACCGCATCGCCTGAAGCATGTCACCCAAAAGAAGTCCTGAAACTTTTTTGGGCGAAGGCGACAAGCTTTACACGATGAGGTTTGCCGTGATTGCAACACAATTTATCACGCTACAATCATGCCAGAACCACACTGCTTTTGTAGGTGGCATTCAAATGATTGGCATCTGAAATGTGCGTTGCGCGATTTGTCATTCACACCTGGGCGTTCTAACAGTGGGCAGAATATGCTGCCCACGATTCAAAATGCCCATGTGTGAATGCAGCCCTAGCAAAATGGTGCATTTTTGGTTCAATAGACTTCGATGGAGAAGCTGCAGAAAAGCATGTAAAGGGTTTTTGCCGCAATTTTGCCATGATTTGCTTCTGTGTCTTATAATCCACCAAACAACAAATTGGCCAAAAAAAAAAAAAAAAAACGCATCGCCTTATTACGCATCAAAAACGTGCAAAAAATGGGTCAACATACATGTGCAAAAATCCCCTGCAAAAACACTGCAGAAAAATATCAAAAGTAAACTGCATAGGTGTGAACCAAGCCAGAGGCTCAGGTCACATTAGTGCAGGTTGTGCGTCCCAAGTTTGCTCGGGTATGGCAGCACATTTGTTTGAATGGGCTGCGGTTTCGGGTCAGCGGCACAAAAATGGTGCATTCACCTTTTTAAACACACGGCCGCAGGGAAAATCGCATGTTCTTTTTACCCGCGCTGCAGGCTGGGATCTGTAGGGCCATTCAGAATGAATGGCAGCCTCATGCATTTCACAAGAGCAGTGCGATGAGGGTATCAATGCGATACCCGCAACGCACAACTCGCACTAGTATGAATTGAGCCTTATAGAATGTGGCTGTATGCGTCCAGCATCCATCCATAGTCACGCAAGTGTTTACAAAAAGTACCGGCATATTACATCATATGGCCCCTAATGCCTGTGGGCAGGAGACCTAGCACAATTTCCCAAATCACCTTTGGTATTTCAATAGGAGCTTTTTTTAATAGTAAAATTAGAAAACACGACACAACAGGAAGAAGAAACAGCTCCTTGATGGGAACTGTAATTTAAACTGACAAAAGGTTTAGCCCTTCTATGCTCCAACCAAAACTGTGGTAGCATCTACAATAAAAAGAATAAAAAAAAAAAAAAAAAGAAGGGGGAAATAATACGTTACCCCGGAATCCAATAAATGTATCTAAAAACAACAAAGGAAACTGCTTGCCTCACCATGAGGCAAAGTTGACATTTGTGCGATGCAGGAAAGCACACAAAATCATGTGCGTCCTCGCAGTGCATAAGAAAGATCGCACATCTGTTTTTTTCAGGCTTGCAGCAGGGTTAGAAAATGTTAAAGGTTTAGCTCACCTTAACAAAAAAACTTCCAGATAAGGGACATCTGTAGATGAAAACAAACGGGTGCTGCTCTTACTAAAGTTGAATAATGAGCCTCCTGCTATAGGCGCAGGCCATATATATACTTCATGAAGCCTGACTGGAATACTCCCAGCACATTGCTAATTGAGACCTAGTGGTTACTTTTCACCTCACCATCCCAAGAATAAGCTTTTTCTCTGATTCAAATCCTCTCACATGTTCAGTAACGACTAGGCCATTTACGTATCCTATGCAACCTGATTGGAATACTCCCAAGACATTGCTAAGTGAGGCCTAGCTGTTACCTCTCACCTCCACCATCATAGGAGTGAGCTCTTTCTCTGATTCAAACCTCCTCACATGCTTAGCAAAGTCTTGGGAGTATTCCAGTCAAGTTTCATAGGATACATAAATGCCCTAGTCATTACTTAGCACATGAGTAGGTTTGAATCATAGAAAAAGCTAATTTTTGTGATGGTGGAGGTGAGCAGTAACAACTAGGCCTCAATTAGCAACACCTTGGGAGTATTCTATTTAGGTTTCATGCGGTACGAAAATGGCCTACACCTATAGCAAGGCCATTATTCAATTTTAGTCAGAGATGAACAGTTTGTTTTTATCTACAGGTGCCCTTTATCTGCATAGTTTTTTGGTAATGGTGAACTAACCCTTTAATGGCACCCTTGCTAACACGCAAGAAACAAAGTACCATGCATTTTGGTGAGGTGCAATTTTTGTAAAAGAAAAGGTGCTTGCACTTTTTTTGTGCAACAGGGCATCCCACTAAAATAAACAGGCTTCCCTAAACACAACTCACCAAAATGTGCAAAAACAGGCTGGGAACGGAGCCTATCAGCATCACCAATTGTACACAAATTATCCACCATGACTCAATGAGCAAAGTAGCGCCCATTGTATCCTGATCCCCTACACAACTGCTGCAGCACTGTCACACCATTCCCCATGTGTTTGAAGCTGGCCATACATAAGTTTACATTTTGTCTGATTGCTGCTGAATTGTCCGAAAAGACTTAGTTTGCGCTCACGGCAAAAATGATCCCCCTACTGTGTTCGGTGGGCAGTTCAGCTGCCAAACATGACCCATGCAAGCGAATGGAGATATGCCGCAAATGCTTCGCAACAGCGTGCAATGCAGAATGCAGGTGCAGAATTTACAGGGCTAAACGGGTAGTGAGGAGGCATCATATCCCTCCTCACCGCCTGTTAAACTCCTTATTCAGATCGATTTTCAAAGGTGCAACAATTAGCCGCACTTCTAAACCTAAAGCAAGCAATAGTTCTCATTCTGCCTGCAGGACTGTATGAGAGAAACATTACCATCCAAACCTTTACCCCGTTCACACTGGGGCGACCTGGACGCCTGACAAGTCGCCGCGGGTCGCCTGCCATAGAGCAGCACAGGACCCGTTCTAATAGGAGCGACACAAGTCGCTCCGACTTAGAAAAAGGGTCCGGAGCTTCTTTGGGGCGACCTGCATTGACTTCAATGATATGAAGTCTGTGCCGGCCGCTCCGAGGTCGCGGTGCGAGCTGCGCACCGCGACTTCACAGGTCGCCCGACAAAGTTGGGTCGCCCCAGTGTGAACGGGGTCATGTTGGGTGGTCTCCTCATTACTTGTTGTGGCTACCAAACCCAACTTATCCCAAATAATCGGACAGATAATAGCCCAATACCCAGTACAATCTGATTGTGCAATCTACTTTAGGTCTACCAAGTGTGTAGTGCAAGGGCCTGCCAGATTACATACAAATTGATTGGATACTTTAGGTAGGTCCTCATGTTTTGATAGATCTAAATTTGATTGTACAGAGATTATATGGTCAGAGCCTTAGATGTCTGTATAACATCTGGTACCATGCAACAACCTTTTATCATGTTTGGTCACCTGGATGTGAATTGACCCTACGTTGTGGAATTATCCCTGGCTGTCCCAATCTGGTAAGTAAATCTTATGGGTGGCCTGAGCCAATAATGACAGTCAATATCCAGGGTATTGTAGGAGAGAGTCTATTGACACAGACATCCTACCCACTGCTAAGCGTGAAGTGACATCTACATGGGAGGAAGCCAGAGCAGACATGATTTCTTTAACTCATTTACCAAGAAGCTCCAGGGGGTGAAGACACGTCATATGCCTCTGGGCCCCTGAGGGCCTAATCATGACTTCTCCTACCATGTATTCACCAGCCATGCACTCACGATACATTCTATAGAATAATGCATTATGCTTCTTTTTTCCCCTAATTGCCATGATTGTGAAGTTTTAGGATTAGGACCCAGTAAAATCTAGCTGGGTTTTCTGGAAATGGTGGACACATAAAGCTCACCCAGCTACAGGACACCCCACTGCTGGGCAGAACATGAGGTCCTGAAAGTTGACCACCTAGTAAATCTTTACGTTGTGATTGCGAAGTTTTGGGATTTTAGAACCCAATGAGATCTGGAAAGGTTTTTTTTTGACAGGGTGGACACAAGTTCACTGCTCATAAGCACCCAGGTAGGGGTCACCCCATTTCAGGGCAGACGATGAGGTCCTGAAAGTTGACCACCACTGACATAGATTAACCCTCTAAGCTGTGATTGTGAAGTTCTGGGCTTTTAGGACCCAGTGAAATCTGGCAAGGAGTTCTGCAGAGGGTGGGCACAAGTCCACATACAGCTCACCCAGCACCCAGGGACTGCTCACCACCCATTGGTGGGCAGAAGGTGAAGTTTTAAAGGATGTTCCCCAATGACATAGAGCAGGGGTGTCAAACTCAATTTAATCGCGGACCGCATCAGCATTATGATTGCCCTCAAAAGGGCCGGTTGTATCTGTAAGACTAGATGTCAAGAGCATCCCCTACCCTTACATAAGACGTCAAGAGCCTCTCCACCATCAAAAGTTGAGTCCCCCACCCTCTCTTACATCACAGTGCACCTCCCTTACCTTGTGGTGCTACTAGGAAGAAGCTGGAGGCATTGCTTGAAAGCAGAAAGTATAAGGTCTGGAGGAGGACTGGAGCTCTCCTGCAGCTACAGGAGAGGTGCGAGGGCCACATAAAATGGCCTAGAGGGCCGGATTCTGCCCGCGGGCCTTGTGTTTGACACCTGTGACATAGAGTAAACCTCTGTACTAAGATTCTGAGATTTTAGGACCCAGCAAGTCCTAGCAAGGAGCATGGATTGACACAAGTCCACATACAGCTCACTCAGCACCCAGATACTGGTCACCCCATTTCTGGGCTGAAGAAGAAGTCTTGAAAGTTGACCAACATTGACATAGACTATACCTCTATGCTGTCATTGTGAAGTTTGGAGCTTTTAAGACCCAGTAAAACCAAGCACGGAGGTTTGGAGAGCGTGGGCACAAGTCCACATACAGCTCACCCAGCAACCGGGTACTGCTCACCCCATTTCTGGGCAGACGTTGAAGTCTTAAAGGATGACCACCAATGACATGGAGTAAACCTCTGTGCTGTGATTGTGACATTTTAGGACCCAGTGAAATCTAGCAGGGTATTCAGAAGCAGATGGGCACAAGTCCACATACAGCTCACCCAGCACCCAGGTGATGGTTACCCCATTTCTGGGTGGAAGAAGTCTTGAAAGTTGACCACCACTGACATAGACAAAACCTATATGCCATGATTGTGGAATTTTGGGGATTTTAGTACCCAGTGAGAGCTAGAAAGGAGTTCTGGAGAGCAGGGCAAGGACAAGGGGTGGGCAGCACTGTGGTATCACGTGAGGTTTGGGGGGCACCATAAGGAGATTAAAGAGTATGTGATTAGTGTTAGAAGGGGAAATTTGGAGGGTGGCAATGGAGTATTGTTCTAGGAGGGGGAATTTGGGGGGGGGGGGTGCTAAAAGTAGTGATTTAGGGGGGATTTGTGATCGAAGGAGGGATGTGGGGAAGATTTGTGCTGGGGGGGTGGGGGTGTTGGAGTGAAATGGGAGAAGATGTATACTCTAAGGGGAAAATTTAGGGGTAGAGGATTTGCGCTGGAAGGGTTGATTTTTTGGGGGGGAGGGGGCATTTGTGCTGCGGGTATAGGGTGCAATGATTTGTGCTCAGAGGGGGGATTACAGCAGGGAGGTGGATTTGTACTGGGAGAAGGGGGAATTTATGTTTAGGTGGTAAATATAGTAAATATGGTGGTAAATATGCAGACTAGTGCTCAGTTTCAGGGGTTTGCTGACACATAATGCTCATACATGCTTTTTTTTTTTTTGGGGGGGGGGGGGCGCAGTTTAGTATGTTCGCCCTGGTCTCTAAATAAGCCTCTTGTTCGGGCACTGCTGGAGAGGGTGGGCACAAGTCCCCATACAACTCACCCAGCACCCAAGTGATGGTCACCACATTTCTGGGCAGAAGAAGTCTTGAAAGTTGACCACCACTGACATAGACTAAACCTATATGCCATGATTGTGGAATTTTAGGACCCAGTGAGAGCTAGAAAGGAGTTCTAGGGAGGGTGGGTACAATCCCCATACAGCTCACCCAGCACCCAGGTGATGGTCACCCCATTTCTGGGCAGAAGTCTTGAAAGTTGACCACCACTGACATAGACTAAACCTATATGCCATGATTGTGGAATTTTAGGACCCAGTGAGAGCTGGAAAGGAGTTCTGGAGAGGGTGGGCACAAGTCCACATACAGCTCACCCAGCACCCAGGTGATGGTCACCCCATTTCTGGGCAGAAGAAGTCTTGAAAGTTGATCACCACTGACATAGACTAAAGCCCCGTACACACGATAAGAAATTCGGAAGGGAAATTTCGTCCGACGACCGATCTGCCGATTTTCGGATTGTTAGTATGATGCTTTCACAGCCGACTCCAACTTTTCGGCTGACAAAATCCTGATGTACAGGCTATAAAATTTTTGTCCTCCGTAATACAACGTCCGATTTTCGTCTCATTAGCACAGATTTCAACGGGGAAAAATCTTATGAGCAAGACTAGGCATGCTCAGAGAGGAAAGAACACAAAGAAAGCAATCCAACACATAACATCACTTCTGAAGTAGAATTCTGTCGTACGGGAAAATTCGTATGAAAATAACCTCTTCACTTTCCACATCAGACTAGCATGCCACAAAAAACGGACGACAGATCGTTCGATAATCTGATCGTGTGTACGGGGCTTAAACCTATATGCCATGATTGTGGAATTTTGGAGATTTTAGGACCCAGTGAGAGCTAGAAAGGAGTTCTGGGCACAAGTCCACATACAGCTCACCCAGCACCCAGGTGATGGTTACCCCATTTCTGGGCGGAAGAAGTCTTGAAAGTTGATCACTACTGACATAGACTAAACCTATATGCCATGATTGTGGAATTTTGGGGATTTTAGGACCCAGTGAGAGCTAGAGAGGAGTTCTGGAGAGGGTGGGCACAAGTCCCCATACAGCTCACCCAGCACCCAGGCAGGGGTCACCCCAGTTCTGGGCAGAACATAAACTCTATAAAGTCGGTCACCAGTGACATAGAATAAACTTTCTCTATGCTGTGATTGTGAAGTTTGGGATTTTAGGACCCAGTGAGATCCAGCAGGGATTTGTGTAGAGGGTGGGCACAAGTCTCCATACAGCTCAGCCAGCACCCAGGTACTGATCACCCTTCTTTCTGGGCAGAAGATGACCCCCTGAAGGGTGCAGACCATGAAAGTGGACGAAGCTGGATCTGATCTCAGGCTGATGTGACGCCAGGAGAATGTCCTGATGTTGTCCCAGCCCAGAGGTGTCCCTGGAAGAAGTCCTTGTATGTTGAGGCTGGCAGTGAGCAGAGCCCCGAGCCCTCCCTCCTCTCATTAGTCTCTGTCCTCCAGCGATCCTCATAGAAGTTTGGAGAAGTTGTCTGATGGCCTCTGCCATGCTGCTGCTCCTCCTCTGGAGCTCCCTTCCCCTGTGTCGGGCTCAGTATGAACAGTACAGCTTCCGAGGCTTCCCCCGATCCGAGCTGCGACCTCTGCAGACCACCTATGGCCAAGCCATGAATCTCTACGAGGCTCAGTCCTGGAAGGAGGCCACCAAGGCGCTGGAGGCCAGTCTGAGGCTTCACCGACTCCTCCAGGACAGCGAGGAGTTCTGCGGACACAGCTGCTCCAAGGAGACCTCCATCCCTGGGCTGGAAGATGAGGAGGACGGGGGGGGACTGGAGGCCAAGCAGGACTGGAGGATGGAGCTCAGGCTGTTCGGAAGAGTCCTGTCCAAGGCTGTGTGCCTAAGGAAGTGTAAGGCCACCCTTCCAGTCTTCCAGCAACCCTACCCAGACAAGGAGACCCTCCAAGCCTTCCAGAGAAGAGACCCTTACCAGTACCTGCATTACACCTACTTCAAGGTGAGGAGCTAGCTATGTCCAAACTATGGCCCTCCAGCTGTTCCCGAACTACAATTCCCATCATGCCTAGTTATGTCTGTCAATGTCAGAGATTTACAATGCCTCATGGGAATTGTAGTTCCTGAACAGCTGGAGGGCCATAGTGTGGACACCCCTGAGCTAGGGGGTACTGACCAATGCAATGCACTAACCCAGGGACCTCCAAAAGTTCTAAACAAAGGGCTGATTTACTGTCCTTTAGGGGGCCGGACTGTGCCCCCCCCACCCCCAATGCCCTATCATTAATGGGAATAAACAATGCCCCATCATTGGTGTCAGTGGGAGGAATAGTGTCCCATCATTGGTGTCAGTGGGAGGAATAGTGCCCCATCATTGGTGTCAGTGGGAGGAATAGTGCTCCATCATTGGTGTCAGTGGGAGGAATAGTGCCCCATCATTGGTGTCAGTGGGAGGAATAGTGCCCCATCATTGGTGTCAGTGGGAGGAATAGTGCCCGTCATTGGTGTCAGTGGGAGGAATAGTGCTCCATCATTGGTGTCAGTGGGAGGAATAGTGCCCCATCCTTGGTGTCAGTGGGAGGAATAGTGCCCCATCATTGGTGTCAGTGGGAGGAATAGTGTCCCATCATTGGTGTCAGTGGGAGGAATAGTGTCCCATCATTGGTATCAGTAGGAGGAATAGTGCCCCATCCTTGGTGTCAGTGGGAGGAATAGTGCCCCATCATTGGTATCAGTAGGAGGAATAGTGCCCCATCATTGGTGTCAGTGGGAGGAATAGTGCCCCATCATTGGTGTCAGTGGGAGGAATAGTGTCCCATCATTGGTATCAGTAGGAGGAATAGTGCCCCATCCTTGGTGTCAGTGGGAGGAATAGTGCCCCATCATTGGTATCAGTAGGAGGAATAGTGCCCCATCATTGGTGTCAGTGGGAGGAATAGTGCCCCATCATTGGTGTCAGTGAGGGGAATAGTGCCCCATCATTGGTGTCAGTGGGAGGAATAGTGTCCCATCATTGGTGTCAGTGCGAGGAATAGTGCCCCATCATTGGTATCAGTAGGAGGAATAGTGCCCCATCCTTGGTGTCAGTGGGAGGAATAGTGCTCCATCATTGGTGTCAGTGGGAGGAATAGTGCCCCATCATTGGTGATAGTGGGAGGAATAGTGCCCCATCATTGGTGTCAGTGGGAGGAATAGTGCCCCATCATTGGTGTCAGTGGGAGGAATAGTGCCCCTTCATTGGTGTCAGTAGGAGGAATAGTGCCCCATCATTGGTATCAGTAGGAGGAATTGTGCCCCATCCTTGGTGTCAGTGGGAGGAATGGTGCCCCATCATTGGTGTCAGTGGGAGGAATAGTGCCCCATCATTGGTGTCAGTGGCAGAAATAGTACAGACCCCCCCCCCCCCCGCTGCAGTTTGGAGACCACTGCACTAACCTATACCAAGTGTCCATAAAGCTGATGATACAATTCAGTTGTACAATCTCTTGTAGTGTAGGGCGTAAAATTGAACGTTCTTGGCACCTTTAAGAAAGGAAAGCAAAAGTGGTGCATTTAAAAAAGTTGGGGGACTTCTTTCTGGACGTTTCTTACAGGTAGGGTAGCCCACTGAATGAAAAGGCTGCTCTACAGGCAACATGCGCACAAACGCACATGCATACACATCAACCAATCCTAGGCAAGCCTGCGTGTATGCTAAAGAGCAGTGTGTTTCTATGTGGGTCGGGAATTGATTGTGTGGTTTCTTTTTGTCCTCATATTATATAGTTTTGATAAATCTGAATGAGATTGTACAATCAAATTGTATAAAGTATGGCCACTTGTACAGTGAAGGAAGGCATTCCATAAAAGGAGTATACCCAACTGGCTGATGATGCCTTTGGGCCTGTATACGCTCAGTATATCCTCTCTGGTCAGGTCAGGTGCCTATTTGGATGGAAGAGAATGTGCACAAGGTTGCGTCAGCTGATGTAAGAGCAAAAATAATTGATCACTCAATGTCTTGTGTGATGTCCCCTGGGAGTAGATTGATAGTGGGGGGGGGTTGTTCAATACAGATTCGATAGTCAGGTCATCTATTTAGGGTCACCATACACTTTGCAATCTTTGTACAATCTACTTTAGATTTACCAAAACTATGAAATATAAGGGCCTTTTCAAACGATCCACTCAGTCTGTATCCAGCAGGCAAGTCCTTGCACTACAATCATTGTTGGTAGATTTAACGAAAATGGATCAGTCATCAATAAAATGGGCAAACTGGGAGACTTGTTTTAAGTGTATGGACAAACGTGTGGATTGGATATCCATGTATTGGAAGGTGACAGGTTTTCTTTAAAGTATACCTAAAGCCAAAACTTTTTTCAATCTTATTTCATTTTTTTTTGCAGTCTATGTCCCCTTTGGGTAGATTTTCCTCCACTTCCTGTCTGAAGACTCAACAGGAAGTGAGAGGAGATCGCTCCAAAGGAAGGGAAATCCTAGACAGTTGTCACCAGATCTAGATTTTTTCCTCTATTGCTGATCTAGTGACAGCTCAAAATAGTGGATTTAGCCCTCGCTCACACTGAATGCAGCTTTAAAATCATGCGACTTCACTTGGAATCGCACAATTTCAAAGCAGCATGTCAGTGCGACATCATTGTGCGGCATTGCACCGATTTGAACAGTTCCATTGACAATAGTGTGCGACTTGTCATGCGATTTGGATCTGTATGAACTGGTGCTTAGGGTGAAGCCCCCCCAGCAGAGATACAGCATGACAGATATTACCAGCTGACAGGCGCTGCGGCTATAGATGGATATAATCGCACGTCCGTGGGATTATCAGCATACAGGGACGGATGAGCAGCCCTGGATACAAGACCTATCCCTGTATGCATTGATCAACCAGAATGTGCAGCCACATCGTCTTTCAGCCTGTCATTGATTTGTCCAGGCTGCTGCCCGCGGCTGTACGCCATCCCCTGGGTGGCATGTGGTCCTCCAACACTCAGTGTGTGGCCTACTCTGTTTCATACCTGGGTCTAGGGAACAACCGGCTGCATGCAGAGTGACAGCAGCTCCTATGGGATTGATAGCCCACAGCCGTGGCCCAGCAGTAAGTCAAGGAGCTAAATTGAGCTCCTGGGCTTCTGCTCCCGCTACAGCAGGGGTCTTCAAACTATGGCCCTCCAGTTGTTGAGGAACTACAATTCACATCATGCCTAGCCTTGTCTGTGAATGTCAGAGTTTTACAATGCCTCATGGGAAGTGTAGTTCTGCAACAGGTGGAGGGCCGTAGTTTGAGGATCTCTGCCCTACAGTGTGTTACATAGGAGTACTGGTAGTAAGCGCTGTAAACACAATGCTGAACAATTCCACATTGCAAGTGAAGTGACATCACGCAATTCTGTCAATACGGAGGTATGGGCAGAACAGAAGCTCTTCCTGCTGCAATAAATCACTGCTATAGTGATAGTAGCTGATTGCATTCAGCAGTACTGCTGTTAGATGTGATCTGTTGCTGTAGAGCTGTGTAGTAGGGGGCTGGATCAGGTCTCTGACCAGATCCAGCCCCACCATGAAGAAAAAGTGAAGTGACAACACAGCACTTCTGTCAATATGGAGGCTTGGGCAGAACAGAAGCTCCCATGCTGCAATAGATCACTGCGTTAGTGATCTATTGCTGGCCGATTGCATCCAGAAATATCGCTGTTGCTGTAGAGCTACATGGGTGGGGGGGGGGGGGGGGATCAGGTCTCTATGAACCAGATCTAGATCCCCCCCCATGAAGAAAAAGTGGAGTGACATCACATCACTTCTGTCAGTGCAGAGGCTCGGCCAGAACTAAAGCTCTTTCTGCTGCAATAGATCACTGGGATAGTGGTCTATTGCTGGCTGATTGCATCCAGAAATATCACTGTTAGATGTGATCTGTTGCTGTAGACCACATCCAGACTCCCCATGATGGAAACAAATTTAACATTTATTAAATTGATAAAAAAGACCCTCCCTCCATTAATCCCAAGGTCAAACCAAATACTTTAGATCACATGTGTCAAACACAAGGCCCGTGGGCCGAATCCAGCCCTCCAGGGCAATTCATGTGGCCCTCTCACCTCTCCTGTAGCTGTGGCACTCCCTTCATCTCCACCCTCAACTTGTCTCAGCAGTCAGCAGCTGAGAGGAGGACAGAACTCCCACAGATCCTGCACCTCTCTATGCAGGCACAGCACCCCCTCACCTCTGTCTCCCTTGGTCTCAGCATTCAGCAGACTCAGGCAGTTGATTCCAGTCCTCCCTTGGTCCTCCTCCAGATCCTGCACTTTCTGCTTTCCAGTTTCTTACAGGAAGCAGGTAAGTTTGGTGCACTGTGGTGTAAGGGAGGGTGAGGGACTATTGACATCTGATTTAAGAGGGGGTGCGCTGCTCTGGACATCTAGTCCTTCAGAATCATCCGGCCCTTTGCGGACTACCATAATGCTGACGCGGCCCACAATGAAATGGTGTTTGACACCCTTGCGTTAGATGTTCTGGATGAGACTCGCATGCACTGCGTAAGCCAGCGCAATGTCATTCAGATGAATGCTGATTTGCTTATTTCTGTCACCTGACTTGACCCCATCTAAGGAGCTTCCAGCTGGAAGATTTAGATGGTGACATGGACATCTACCTAGAGGTGGATCTGCAAAACCCTGCTTTTCCCTGGCATTGCCAATAGACACAAGAGAGGCTCCTAACCTCAAGTGCCGTTTGTGACTATTGGGCCGTTTCTTACCTAGGCTGCCCCCAAAAGGCCTTATGTTGATGTACGGCAAAAGCCTATAGAGGAAACTGGAGACTCTTAAAGCCACCTTCACACCTTTATATTTGAACACGCATGTTGGAACAGGCTAAAATGCAATGTGTCATTAAAGGAAGTGGTTTAGATACAGCCTGGTCCAGCATGTTTTTTAACAAGCAGGACCCTGAGGTCATAGGTTGTAAAAGGATGGTGGATGTCTCGTCCTCCTATATTTTTGGTGGACAGAAATCTGTCTGTCTTTGGACGGCTTACAACTAAAGCAATCTAGTCCTCCAAATCAAGATACTTCCAATGCAGAAAGAAAAACTTACCTGTGCTTTTAGTTCACCTTTGACTGCTGGAGGTATTCAATATTTCAGGATGCAGTTTAGCCCAGATAATCGTAAGCGATGCTTCATTGTACTCTGCCAGCATCGGGTGGGGATAGCCACGGATCCCTGCACATGTAAGGCCAGTGAACCCCTGCATGTGTATGCTCATGCAAGGACAGTGAATCCCTGCACGTGTATGCTCATGCAAGGACAGTGAATCCCTGCACGTGTAGGCTCATGCAAGGTCAGTGAATCCCTGCACGTGTATGCTCATGCAAAGACAGTGAATCCCTGCACGTATATGCTCATGTACGGACAGTGAATCCCTGCTCGTGTATGCTCATGCAAGGACAGTGAATCCCTGCACGTGTATGCTCATGCAAGGACAGTGAATCCCTACACGTGTATGCTCATGCAAGGACAGTGAATCCCTGCACGTGTAGGCTCATGCAAGGACAGTGAATCCCTGCACATGTATGCTCATGCAAGGACAGTGAATCCCTGCACGTGTAGGCTCATGCACGGACAGTGAATCCCTACACGTGTATGCTCATGCAAGGGCAGTGAATCCCTGCACGTCTAGGCTCATGCAAGGACAGTGAATCCCTGCACATGTATGCTCATGCAAGGACAGTGAATCCCTGCACGTGTAGGCTCATGCAAGGACAGTGAATCCCTGCACATGTATGCTCATGCAAGGACAGTGAATCCCTGCACGTATATGCTCATGCAAGGACAGTGAATCCCTGCACGTGTATGCTCATGCAAAGACAGTGAATCCCTGCACGTATATGCTCATGCAAGGACAGTGAATCCCTTCACATGTATGCTCATGCAAGGACAGTGAATCCCTACACGTGTATGCTCATGCAAGGACAGTGAATCCCTTCACATATATGCTCATGCAAGGACAGTGAATCCCTGCACGTGTATGCTCATGCAAGGACAGTGAATCCCTACACGTGTATGCTCATGCAAGGGCAGTGAATCCCTGCATGTGTATGTTCATGCAAGGGCAGTGAATCCCTGCACGTGTATGCTCATGCAAGGGCAGTGAATCCCTGCACGTGTATGCTCATGCAAGGGCAGTGAATCCCTGCACGTGTATGCTCATGCAAGGACAGTGAATCCCTGCACGTGTATGCTCATGCAAGGGCAGTGAATCCCTGCACGTGTATGCTCATGCAAGGACAGTGAATCCCTGCATGTGTATGCTCATGCAAGGACAGTGAATCACTGCCCGTGTATACTCATGCAAGGACAGCGAATCACTGCACTTGTATGCTCATGCAAGGACAGTGAATCCCTTCACATGTATGCTCATGCAAGGACAGTGAATTCCTGCACGTGTAGGCTCATGCAAGAACAGTGAATCACTGCACGTGTATGCTCATGCAAGAACAGTGAATCACTGCACGTGTATGCTCATGCAAGGACAGTGAATTCCCTTCAAGTCATGCAAATATGTCCCCAGCTGTCATTCCCATCTGGTGGTTGTATCACATTCGTCACATTTTGTGTTCCTTTAATGTTTTTTGCCCTCTGAAAAGTGATCCATAGTGGATTGCTTTTCAGAGGGCAACATAGCAGCCTCTGACAGTTGTTCAGGAGGTGGTACTGCCGCCTCCTGATGCCTGTAGTTATGCCGCACCCATGCCGCACCCATGGCATGTGTGCAACTCTGGTGAGTAGAAAAACCGTGGCTCAGCAGCCTGTTTTTTTTACCTCCTCCTAGCTGCCAATGTGAGAAAGCCCTTTTTATTTTTAGTTGTGTTTGAAAATTTGCAAATTCTTTTATTTTATAAATACATGTTGAGAATAATACCAAAAACAGCCAACAAAAATATTTAAACAAATTAAGATGTTATTAAAAAATCACATGAAGATTTTATATAATAGAATACGACTCCCAGCCAAAAAAATATTTAATAAAGTAATAAGAGTACCAGCAAAAAAATATTATAATAAATTAATATTTTATATAATATAATAAGACTCACAGCCAAAAATAATATAACATTTAAGATATCATATATATTGTAATAAGACTCACAGCAAAAATATTATATTTGATAGAATATAATAAAACTCACAAAAAAAAAATACTATAAGAAATGAAGATTTTATATAATATAATAAAACTTGCAGAAAAAAAAATATTCTAATGAAGGTTTTAAAAAATATAATAAAACTTGCAGAAATAAATATTACAATAAATAAAGATTTTATATAATATAATAAAACTTGTAGAAAAAAATATTACAATAAATAAAGATTTTATATAATATAATAAAACTTGTAGAAAAAATATTATAATAAATAAAGATTTTATATAATAAAACTTGTAGAAAAAAAATATTATAATAAATAAAGATTTTATATAATATAATAACACTTTCAGAAAAAAATATTATAATAAGTGAAGATTTATATAATATAAGAAAACTCACAGTAAAAAAAATATTATAATAAATGAAGATTTTATATAATATATATTTATTATTTATATAATATAATAAGACTCACAGCCAAAAATAATATAACAATTAAGATTGTATATATTGTAATAAGACTCACAGCCAAAAATTTTATAATAAATTAAGATTTTAAATGAAAAAAAATTTGACTTAAATGAAAAATCTGATTCAAATGAAGAAAAATCTGATTTAAATGAAGAAAAATCTGATTTAAATGAAAAAAAATCTGATTTAAATAAAAGAAAATCTGATTTAAATGAAGAAAAATCTGATTTAAATGAAGAAAAATCCGATTTAAATGAAAAAATATCCGATTTGAATAAAAATAAATCAGTTCTTTAAAAAAAAAAAAGAAGATTTTTATCCACCCTGGGCCCAGGAGTTTAGCCTCAAGTCTGACTTTTGCCTATAAGTCAGGAAAAATATAATAATACTCATAATCATCATAACAGTCACAGCAAACCATCCATTTATATAGATAGAAATCTCTTTTGCAATGCACGCGGTTGTAGCATTGGTGTGGCAATTGTGGGGTTTTACACGTGGTAAGGAGGCATCAGATCAGCTCCTCGCCTCTTGTTTTACGCTTCTGAGATCCAAACGCAAATCGCTTTTCAGAGGCGCAAGGGTTTGGACTCAAATCTAAACTTCGCTTTAACAGCCACAAAAAAAAAATCGAATAATAAATGTTCTATTATAATAACAGTCACAGAACTGTCCGTTTTTATGAATGGAAGTCTGTTTTTTATTATTTGTATGCCATTTAGGATCAGGAAAGTTTTTAGAGTATGTTGTTTATTTTTTCTAGTTTCTGAGCCCAGTGAGAGTGCCTGGTCCTGACTCCTCACTCTCAATCATTCATTGTATTGTGGCTGAAGAGTTCAGATTTCACAGTGGAGATGGGGGGGGGCGGGGGGAGCTGCCACGTCCCCAGACATGCAATGACTGCCTGCAACTAACTTCACCCCCCCCCCCCCCTACAAGTATTTCTACAGTGTACTATCCAGACACAGACCTGAGCTATCCCCCCCCCCCCCCCCAACTCATTCATCCATCTGGACTACACATTACAGCTAAGCATTCTGGGACACATTTATCAGCTTAACTGATCGCTTTTTTCAGCGATTTTTAGATCCATGCATAAATAGATCAGCTTAAAATAAAATAGTAAAATATAATTGTAAAATATAATTGTAAAATATAATAGTAAAATATAATAGTAAAATAAAATAGTAAAATATAATTGTAAAATATAATTGTAAAATATAATAGTAAAATATAATAGTAAAATAAAATAGTAAAATATAATAGTAAAATATAATAGTAAAATAAAATAGTAAAATTATAATAGTAAAATAAAATAGTAAAATATAATAGTAAAATAAACTAGTAAAATATAATGGTAAAATATAATAGTAAAATAAAATAGTAAAATAAAATAGTAAAATATAATAGTAAAATATAATAGTAAAATAAAATAGTAAAATATAATAGTAAAATATAATAGTAAAATATAATAGTAAAATAAAATAGTAAAATAAAGTAGTAAAATATAATAGTAAAATAGAATAGTAAAATAGAATAGTAAAATATAATGGTAAAATATAATAGTAAAATAAAATAGTAAAATATAATAGTAAAATATAATAGTAAAATAAAATAGTAAAATATAATGGTAAAATATAATAGTAAAATAAAATAGTAAAATATAATAGTAAAATATAATAGTAAAATAAAATAGTAAAATATAATAGTAAAATATAATAGTAAAATATAATAGTAAAATAAAATAGTAAAATAAAGTAGTAAAATATAATAGTAAAATAGAATAGTAAAATAGAATAGTAAAATAGAATAGTAAAATAAAATAGTACAATATAATAGTAAAATATAATAGTAAAATATAATAGTAAAATAAAATAGTAAAATTATAATAGTAAAATATAATAATAAAATAAAATAGTAAAATATAATAGTAAAATATAATAGTAAAATAAAATAGTAAAATAAAGTAGTAAAATAAAATAGTAAAATATAATAGTAAAATAAAATAGTAAAATATAATGGTAAAATATAATAGTAAAATAAAATAGTAAAATAAAATAGTAAAATATAATAGTAAAATAAAATAGTAAAATATAATAGTAAAATATAATAGTAAAATATAATAGTAAAATAAAATAGTAAAATAAAGTAGTAAAATGAAATAGTAAAATATAATAGTAAAATAGAATAGTAAAATAGAATAGTAAAATAGAATAGTAAAATAAAATAGTACAATATAATAGTAAAATATAATAGTAAAATAAAATAGTAAAATATAATAGTAAATAAAATAGTAAAATATAATAGTAAAATAAAATAGTAAAATAAAATAGTAAAATAAAATAGTAAAATATAATAGTAAAATATAATAGTAAAATAAAATAGTAAAATAAAATAGTAAAATATAATAGTAAAATAAAATAGTACAATATAATAGTAAAATATAATAGTAAAATATAATAGTAAAATAAAATAGTAAAATTATAATAGTAAAATATAATAATAAAATAAAATAGTGGCAGATGCTATTTTTTTATGTATGCACAATATATGCACAGATCTTAATCAAACACACCGTTTTAGGAAGAATACACTAAATTAAATTTAAACACAAACACAATATTCTACCCATTTTTTCTGCTATATCCCACATGGAAGAGAAATATATTTCCAATATATTTAAAAATATACATACACTATATTGTCAAAAGTCTTGGGACGCCCGCCTTTACACGCACATGATGCATACTAGCAGATTATGCCATTGCCTTGCAGTTTTTTATTATTTATTTATTTATTTTTTGCAACATTCGTGGTTTACAACTGCTTTAGAATGCAATTTAGTGCCGGTTCACATTTATGCGATCCCAGAGATCGCATGTAATTCGGAGTGCACTGCTCCTAAAATTACATGCGATCTCTGTGCGTTGCAAATTGAGCCATACAGTTTGTATGGCTGAAATCGCACTTTACATGCACAGGACCCTTTTTTTGGTCCGCAGCAGAATCGGATCGCATGGTGGTTCACACTAGTGCGATCTGCTTCTGTACAACACTCAGATCGCACTGCGATATGCGATCTGATCTGGGGGTGTCGTTAACTTTTAATTGACACCCCCAGCGTATCGCATATGGCAGTGCTGCGGATGCGATGCGGGAACGCGCAGATATATTCGCAGCGTTCCCACATCGAATAAATGTGAATCGGCACTTAGTGTATTTTTCCTAAAATTAAACGATATTATGAAAAGTCTTGGGACGCCCGCTTTTACGATGCATACTAGCACATTATGCCATTGCCTTGCAGGTTTGTTTTTTGTTTTTTTTTTTTGCAACATTCGCGGTTTACAACTGCTTTAGAATGCAATTTAGTGTATTTTTCCTAAAAGTAAATGATATTATGAAAAGTATTGGGACGCCCGCCTTTACACGCACATAAACTTTAATGGCATCCCAGTCTAATGCTGGCCATACACTAGCCAGAAAATCGATAAAAAAATCTTTAATTTGGTCCGTTCGTTCCTTTTTCGTCCAGTTAATGGGCACAAATAGAAAATCGGTTTTAACTTTTCAAAACTGAAATATCAAAGGAACAGTTTGGAAAATTCTGCAGAATGAACGATAAATTGAAAGGTTAATGTGTTTCTCGCCTGAACCGTTTGCACTAGGCATATGTGACAAACTGAACGAAAAACTGATTAATTTATGTCCATTGAATGATTTATCCTTCAAAATTGGGTCATTATATGATGGAACGATGGTCTGCTCTCACGGCCGAGTGTTCATTTTTCGAAAATAAGTTTGAACAATTTTTCCCATAGTGTATGGCCAGTCTTAGTCTGTAGGGTTCAATATTGATTTGGACCGCCCTTTGCAGCTATAACAGCTTCAGCTCTTCCAGGAAGGCTGTGCACAAGGTTTAGGAGTGTATCTATGGGAATGTTTGACAATTCTTCCAGAAACACATTTATGAGGTCAGGCACTGATGTTGGACGAGAAGGCCTGGCTCGCAGGCTCCGCTCTAATTTATCCCAAAGGTAAATACATGTTCGCCAGCACACCATGGATCAAGCACAGCAGTCCGAAGAAACTTTTAATTGCAAAAGGATCACATCAGGATTGGTGGAACATTTCTGAGTTACGCAGGACCCCTTCGTCAGGCATGTGACACATTTCTGACGAAGGGGTCCTGCATGACTCAGAAATGTTCCACCAATCCTGATGTGATCCTTTTGCAATTAAAAGTTTCTTCGTACTGCTGTGCATGATCCATGGTGTGCTGGCGATTATGTATGTATCTGTGATAGATCCAGTGTCCAGCTGGTGATCGCTGCAGCACCCACAACAGATGTGCCTACATCCAGGAAGGTGTGCGATGGGAATATAAACTATTCACTCCAAAGGTGTTCTATCGGGTTGAGGTCAGGACTCTGTGCAGGCCAGTCAAGTTCCTCCTCCCCAAACTCACTTATCCATGTCTTTTAAAGAGGAAGTAAACCCTACACAAAAAAATGAGAACAAAAAAAAAAACCTGTAAGACAAAGGCATAATGAGCTAGTATGCATCACATTCTAGCTCATTATGAAATACTTACCTCAGAACGAAGCCCCCGCAGTGCCGCCCGCACAGCGACAGAATGGCTGACATGTTCGGCTGTCCTGCTTCCTGGTTCACGTCCTCCGGCCATCTGATTGGCCGAAGGCGCGATTACATCACTCTCACGCATGCGCGCGGAAGCCGTGTATGGCCTTTCGGCTTCACAGCCGGTCCCCTACTGCGCATGCGCGAAGCGCGCTGCACATTCGAATTGGCTCAGCAGCAGGGGAAGGAGAAGAGGGGTGGAACTTCCGAGGGGAGGTGCCACAGTGCTGTCTCCCGGAAGTGGGGAAGGATACCTGTCAAAAACAGGTACCCATTCCCCCCTCCCCCCAAATGTGGCACCGGAGGGAGGAGGAAGCAGATGAGTGAAAGTTCCACTTTTGGGTGGAACTTTCGGGTCCGCCGGTCACACGCGCGGGGGGGTCCGTGACCACGCGGGAGCGCGCCTCCGGCGGCACGCGCTCGCTCCCCAGAGCCTCACAGGCTATTGACGTACCCATACGTCACTTTGCCTGTGAGGGGCTGACCGCCGCAGTATATGTACTTGCGGCGGTCGGCAAGTGGTTAATAAAAACGTGCACAAAAGCTCCTTCAGGCTGAAATAAAAGCTCAAATGCCTTTTTTTTTTTTAAGTTGCAGTGTGCATGACCCCTAATACAGGAGGTTTGTTACTGGTCAGATCACCAGGTGAAAACAGATTGGGAAAAAAAGCCTAAAAAGAAAGCAAATGCAACCACCACATCTAATGATTGGTAATCTGCAATATATTATATTTTTGGTTTTGGGTTTAATACCGCTTTGAGCCCTGGTTCACATTGATGCTACTTTAACCACTTCCAGCGAATCAACATGTACCGGGATGATATGCAGCTGCAGGATCATCCCGGCGTCATTCTTTAGAGCCGGCGGTCTACTTTCAGAAGATAACAGCCAATGCGGTTCGGGAGCCCAGCGAGCTGAAGGGGACGTCCCCCCACCTCCCGTCACCTTCCGTGGCTCTGCCCGGGTTTCCCGTCCCACCGGGAGACCAGAGCAACCAGCTGGTTGGAGTCCCATACAAAGCCGGATTCTGCTTTGATCGGATCTCTGATGTATTAACCCGGAAGCGACGTCATGACGCCACTTCCAGTTTACTCAGCGGCTAATGGCGCCGAATTTAAAAAACGTTGGCATTTTGAATACATTGAAGTGCAGAGGAGGCGTTTGGGGTCTTTTAGACCCCCGATCCCTCCATAAAGAATACCTGTCACTGCCTATTACTGTCACAAGGGATGTTTACATTCCTTGTGACAGCAATAAAAGCGATCAGATTTACATTTTTTTTAAAAACCGTCCTGAAAAAAAATTGAATAAAATAAATAGGAAAAAAATAAAAATTTTAAAGGCCCCTCCCTCGCCGTGAACGCGTGCACAAAAGAAAACACAGACTTAAGTCATGCCCGCAAATGAAATCGGTGTTCAAACCACACATGTGAGGTATCGCCGCGATCGCCAGAGCGAGAACAATAAAAAAGATCTACTCTGTAGCTCTAAACTGGTAACCGATAAAAAAATGTGAAAGCGTCGCCTATGGAGATTTTTATTGACCGTAGTTTGTCACCATTCCACGAGTGTGTGCAGTTTTAAAGTGTAACATGTTAGGTATCTATTTACTCGGCGTGACATCATCTTTCACAATATACAAAAAAATTGCTAACTTTATGGTTTAGTTTTTTTTAATTCAGTGAAGTGTATTTTTTTTCCCAGTTTGAAAGACGCTGCACAAATATTGTGTGACATAAAATATTGGAACGACCGCCATTTTTATTCTCTAGGGTCTTTGCTAAAAATATATATAATCTTTGGAGGTTCTAAGTAATTTTCTAAAAAATACAGAACTCTTTAAGTTAAGGAGGAAATAACGTTCTGCCATGTCTTCTAGATCAACGAGTTGGAGAAAGCGGTGTCGGCTGCCCATACGTTTCTGCAGAAGAACCCCACCCATGAGATGACGCTACGGTACATGAATTATTACAAGACCCTGCTGGAAGTGGAGGAATTCCTCATCGATTTAGAGGCTCAGCCCTTCGAGGTGAGTCCGCTATAAGTCTCTAAGACTCAGCATATCCACTTGCGGACCGTCCCATTGTAGATCTAATGCTACAGGGCAGCCGTTCTGCGCAGAATCATGTATAGGTTCTGCTCCTCCAGGTAGGGGACGTCCGCGGCTTCTGCTGTGATTAGCCACAGCAGAAGCCGATCAGCGGGTGCCAGCTAATGGATGATCACTGGCACCCGATGATTGGTGAGGATGGAGCTCTCCATGTGTAAACAATACAGAGCTCCTTCCTGTCAGCGGGGATGTGCTGGATTTGGTTTCCCTGCAAAGAAAGGAATAAAATTCAACACCTCCCTTAGTAAAGTCAGCACACTGTATACATAAAAAACACAGGCTAGGCACACAGTTAATCCTTTGATTGCCCCTGATGTTAACCCCTTCCCTGCCAGTGTCATTTGCACAGTGACCGTGCTTATTTTTAGCACTGATGACTGTATTAGTGCCACGAGTTCCCACAAAGTGTCAGTTAGTGTCAGATTGTCTACCGCAATATCGCAGTCCCGGTTTAAGTCACTGATCACCACCATTACTAATATAAAAAAAAAAAGAATTCCAGTATATACAATATCTCACAAAAATGAGTACACCCCTCACATTTTTGTAAATATTTTATTCTATCTTTTCATGTGACAACACTGAAGAAATGAGACTTTGCTACAATGTAAAGTAGTGAGTGTACAGCTTGTATAACAGTGTAACTTTTCTGTCCCCTCAAAATAACTCAACACACAGCCATTAATGTCTAAACCACTGGCATTAAAAGTGAGTACACCCCTAAGTGAAAATGTCCAAATTGGGCCTAATTAGTCATTTTCCCTCCCCGGTGTCATGTGACTCATTAGTGTTACAAGGTCTCAGGTGTGAATGGGGAGCAGGTATGTTAAATTTGGTGTTATCGCTCTCACTTTCTCATACTGGTCACTGGAAGTTCAAAATGGCACCTCATGGCAAAGAACTCTCTGAGGATCTGAAAAAAAGAATTGATGCTCCACATAAAGATGGCCTAGGCTATAAAAAGATTGGCCAGACCCTGAAACTGAGCTGCAGCACGGTGGCCAAGACCATACAGTGGTTTAACAGGTCAGGTTCCACTCAGAACAGGCCTCGCCATGGTCGACCAAAGAATTTTAGTGCACATGCTCAGCGTCATATCCAGAGGTTGTCTTTGGGAAATAGACGTATGAGTGCTGCCAGTATTGCTGCAGAGGTTGAAGGGGTGGAGGGGGACGGGGGTCAGCCTATCAATGCTCAGACCATACGCCACACCCTGCATGAAATTGGTCTGCATAGCTGTCATCCCAGAAGGAAGTCTCTTCTAGAGATGATGCACAAGAGAGCCCGCAAACAGTTTGCTGAAGACAAGCAGACTAAGGGCATGGATTACTGGAACCATGTCCTGTGGTCTGATGAGACCAAGATAAACTTATTTGGTTCAGATGGTGTCAAGCGTGTGTGGTGGCAACCAGGTGAGGAGTACAAAGACAAGTGTGTTTTGCCTACAGTCAAGCATGGTGGTGGGAGTGTCATTGTGTGGGGCTGCATGAGTGCTGCCGGTGTTCCGTGAGAATTACCTACCCCGTGAGAAAAACCTACCCTCGTCACTTCCGGCCAGGAACAGCTGAGCAGCGCAGCAGTGCGCATGTTCACAGCCCTGGATACCTAATGAAAGAGCTGAGGACATGACTAGTGCGCATGCGCACTAGTAGGAAATTATCACGGCGTCCGTGAAAAAAACCTACCCACGCCACGCTTACATTAAAACAAGTGTGCTGCAATATAAGTCATCTCCGCTCCTGTCCCTGTCACTCCCCTGATCTTAGCTAGTAAATATAAAAGCGGGTCTCGGCTCGTGATTTATGTTCTCATACACCCGCCGCCGCTTTTATATTTACTAGCCGAGATGAGGGAAGTGACAGGGACAGGAGTGGAGATCACTCGTATTGCAGCACAGCTGTTTTAATGTAAACGCCGAATGACATACAGTGCCGTGCAACCGGAAGTGACGAAGGTAGGTTTTTCTCACGGGTAGGTAATTCTCACGGAACACCGACACTGGGGAGCTACAGTTCATTGAGGGAACCATAAATGCCAACATGTACTGTGACATACTGAGGCAGAGCATGATTCCCTCCCTTCAGGGACTGGGCCACAGGGCAGTATTCAAACATGATATCACATCTCCAAGACAACCATTGCCTTGCTAAAAAAGCTGAGGGTAAAGGTTACATAGTTACATAGTTTGTGAGGCTGAAAAAAGTCATCAGTCCATCCAGTTCAACCTATGATGTGTGTGTGTTTGCTGTTAACCGTTCATCGTATACCCCTGTATGTTGTGGTCTTTAAGGTGCCCATCTAATAGGTTTTGGAAACTATCAATGCTCCCTGCTGATACGACTGCTTGTGGAATAGAATTCCACATCCTTACTGCTCTGACAGTAAAGAACACCTTACGTATTTTAAGGTTAAACCGGTTTTCTTCTAGTTCTAGTGAGTGGCCATGTGTTTTATTGTATTCCCTTTCTCTGAAAAGTTTGTTCCTTATGCTATGGACACCAGTACAGTATTTGTACATTGATATCATATCCCCTCTCAAGCATCTCTTCTCCAGTAGAATAGGTTCAATGCTTGTAGTCTTTCCTCATAGCTGATGTCCTCCATTCCCCTAATTATTTTTGTTGCCCTTCTCTGGACTCTCTCCATTTCCAGCACATCCTTCCTGAGGACCGGTGCCCAAAGGTGATAGACTGGCCAAGCATGTGTCCAGACCTAAACCCTATCGAGCCTCTGTGGGGCATCCTCAAACGGAAGGTGGAGGAGCACAAGGTCTCTAACATCCACCAGCTCTGTGATGTCATCATGGAGGAGTGTAAGAGGACTCCAGTGCCAACCTGTAAAGCTCTGGTGAACTCCATGCCCAAGAGGGTTAAGGCAGTGCCTGGAAATAATGGTGGCCACACAAAATTTTGACACTTTGGGCCCAATTTGGACATTTTCACTTAGGGGTGTACTCACTTTTGTTGCCAGCGGTTTAGACATCAATGGCTGTGTGTTGAGTTATTTTGAGGGGACAACAAATTTACACTGTTATACAAGCTGTACACTCACTACTTTACATTGTAGCAAAGTGTCATTTCTTCAGTGTTGTCACATGAAAAAATATAATAAAATATTTACAAAAATGTGAGGGGTGTACTCACTTTTGTGAGATACTGTATCCCATATTTTGAATACCTTTTTTGCGCAAAAAATACGTAGCAGAATACATATTGTCCTAAACGTATGAAAATACAAGAAATTATATTTTTTACATTTTCTTATTAGATATGTTTTATAGCAGAAAGTAAAAAATATTGGTGTTTTTTTTCCGAAATTTTTGTTTATAGGGCAAAAAATAAAAACCACAGAGGTGATCAACTACCACCAAAAGAAATCTTTATTTGTTGGAAAAGAATGACCTAAATTTCATATATTTACAGCGTTGCATGACCGCGCAATTGTCAGTTAAAGTAACGCAGTGCCAAAAAGCAAAAAATAGCCTGGTCATGACATTTTCTGGCGTTTAAGTGGATATAGAAGGGCAACAACATGCTGTAATTGATCCCTCTAGCTGCAGGCATCACTCCGGTACAGCACTTTCCGAAATATCGGCAATATCGGTAACCTCAGGGGCCGATTCCGATATATCAGCTAGTCGATCACTACTATGTACAGCACCTTACCAGACTCTACCACCAATCAGGTTCTGCCTGCAGTGCATAGATAATATAGAGACCTCGTAATTACAATACAAGACTAAAATAAAGATATGTAATAAAAACGCAAAGGTTTTATTTAAAAATGTCATCAGCAGGTCAATGAGGGGGGAAAGGGGGGACCAGGGAAGGCAAAATATAAAAAATATATACAGTACATCAAGTGTGTGTATATATATATATATATATATATATATATATATATATATATATACTGTATATACACACAGATTTAATAAAATGTGGGTGGACATACACTTTAAGCAAGCCTGTATTTGTCTTGATGAAACATTGTAACTGTCCGCAGAGCATATTTGTGAAGGCGGTAAAGTCGTACAACGCTGGAGACTTCAGGCACAGCACAGAAGAGATGGAGCAGGCTTTGCCTCTGTATTACAAAGCATACAATAACTGCTTGACAGGCTGCGAGGGGGTGTATGAAATTAAGGAGTTCAAAGACTTCTACCCAGCCGTTGCAGGTAATGTGTCATTTTTGTTTTTTACATCACTGCTGCTCAATGTACACTATATTACCAAAAGTATTGGGACGCCTGCCTTTACACCCACATGAACTTTAATGGCATCCCAGTCTTAGTCCGTAGGGTTCAATATTGAGTTGGCCCACCCTTTGCAGCTATAACAGATTCAACTCTTCTGGGAAGGCTGTCCACAAGGTTTAGGAGTGTGTCTATGGGAATGTTTGACCATTCTTCCAGAAGTGCATTTGTGAGGTCAGGCACTGATGTGGATGAGAAGATCTGGCTTGTAGTTTCCACTGGTGTTCTATTGGGTTGAGGTCAGGACAGTGCTATCTTAAGAGCATTAAAGGCCCTCGGGCAATGCAGTGTACTGGGGCTCTGCCTACACAATCACCCACAAGAATAAAAATGCAAATTACTGTATCGATAAGGCTATATTTATTGGTACAGCAGTGCCAGGCTAATGACAGCTTTCAAGTTCGTCGGCTAGGTCCGGTGAACACACACACACACGGACGGTAGTCAGACTCGACTGTCCTGTGTGTGTCTGTTCCTGTGGAGGCAGACAGGCATTCCTGCAGTTGTGGGCTCACCTTCCACTGCCCAAGTGGCCTGACAGCAGCACAGGGCCGACGGGCGCTTACCACCTGCTAAGCTTGGCGCCGGGATGCACACGGGAATTGGGACTAATGCATGGCTGGGGCTGGGTCGCTGGGCAGGTGGGGCCCCTGGGAGACTGTCCAGTGTGCCCATTCGGTAAGATGGCCCTGGGTCAGGACTCTGTGCAGGTCAGTCAAGTTTTTCCACCCCAAACTCACTCATCCATGTCTTTATGGACCTTGCGTAGTGCAGTGGTCCAAATCATTTTGGTGGAGGGGGGATTATGGTGTGGGGTTTTTCAGGAGTTGAGCTTGGTCCCTTAGTTCCAGTGAAGGGAACTCTTAAGTGCACAAAGCAAGGTCCATAAAGATATGGATGAGCGAGTTTGGGGTGGAGGATCATGACTGGCCTACACAGAGTCCTGATTTTAAC
Source organism: Pelophylax lessonae (assembly GCF_965119305.1). NCBI lineage: Eukaryota > Metazoa > Chordata > Amphibia > Anura > Ranidae > Pelophylax > Pelophylax lessonae. The sequence continues at coordinate 166,461,399 of NC_138778.1, read as the reverse complement.
CCGATAGAACACCTTTGGGATGAATTAGAGCGAGCCAGGTCTTTTCGTCCAACATTGGTGCCTGACCTCACAAATGTGCTTCTGGAAAAATGGTCAAACATTCCCAAAGACACACTCCTAAACCTCATGGACAGCCTTCCCAGAAGAGTTGAAGCTATTATAACTTCAAAGGGTGGGCCAACTCGATATTGAACCCTACGGATTAAGGCCCCTTTCACACTTGTGCGACACGTCCTGTGACTTGGGACTGCAAATTCGCATGACAAGTCGTACCCTATGATTTCCAATGAGTGCAGTTTATATCTGTGTGACTTCAAAGTCGTCCCTGCACGACTTTGGTCCGACTTTGATGCGACTTGAGGTGCACAGACCTCAAGATTACACAGGCGTTGCTTCAAGTCGTGTGACTTTCAGGTCGTACAAGTGTGAAAGGGGCCTAAGACTAGGTTGCCAATATGTGTGTGTAAAGGCAGGCATCCCAATTCTTTTAGTAATATAGTGTATGTGTGTCCAGTCTGGCTAATGTGTATTTGTCATGAGCTTGTCAGTGGTCCATTCTGACATGTGAGGCTCTTCCTCTGCTCTTCAGCTTATCTCTGCTCTCTTCCCATTACATGTTTACCCCTTTTCCCCCAATGGAGTTACTTATTGTTACATTTCTAGCTCCAACAGAACTAGGATCATAGCCTAGGATGTAAGACGTATGCCCTAAAAACCTTTACCAAAATACATTGGACGTACCTGGTATGAAGGCATACCAGGTACGTCCAATGTATTTTGTTTCCATGTCACGGCTACATAACTGAGGCTACATACAGCATACCGCACTGTGTTCGAGCTGAGACTTTCAGTCTCATATCCAGAACACAATAGAGTCTATCACAGCGGTGCTCAGCCATTCAGAGGGAGCAATGTATTCTATCAATGAAGTCAGAGGTTGTGACATCATCAGCCCGCCTTTCTGAATCAGCCACTCAGAAGAAGCTTTGTATTCCTTGATAGAATACTTTGCTTTCTCTGAATGAGTGAGCGCCGTTGTGATAGACTCTTCTGGGTTCTCTGTATGAGACAGGAAGTTTTGGCCTTGAATCTGGAACAGCAGCTACAAACAGTTCATACCACACATCCAGCTGCCTCACATGTTAGTGTGGGACATACATCATCTATGTAAAATATGTCAAAAGATTAAGTTCTACTTTAAGAAACAATTTCTAAAGTTTAGTAGATGATAACATACAAGCTACTACTTAAAACTGGTGCAGCGGGTATGCTTGATGGGGTGCTACGATTACTGAACTATGCATATCACTGCTCTTGACATTGGGCGTAGCTGTTATGTCTTGTTTCGACACCCACGTCACGGCTGTGAAGCACTATTTTCAAGGAGAAACTAACAATTTTAAACATAATAACCCACTTAATACAGCAAAAAGCAATTTCTAAAGATTAGTAAATGAACATCCAAGCTACTACTTAAAACTGGTTCATTGAGTAAAGCCCTGTACACACGCAACGATTATCGGCCGACCGATCGTCCGTCTTTTGTCCAGAGTTGTGTTTTGTTGGTTGGAATGTGCCTAGACTGCACACAAATTTTCTCGGCCAACAAAAATCTACTTCAGAAGTGATGTCATGTGTTGTTTGCTTTTTTTGTGTTTTTTCTTCTCTGAGCATGCCCAGACTTGCTCATCAGATTTTTCCCTGTCGAAATCTGTACTGACTGCACGAAAATCGGCCGTTGTGTTGACGACCAACAAAAATTTTATAGCATGCACACCAGATTTTTTTCAGCCGAAAAGTCGGAGTCGGTTGTCGGAAGCATCATACTAACAAGCCGAAAATCGGCCGATCGGACGTTGGCCGAAAATTCCCTGCCAATTTTCGACGCGTGTGTACGGGGCATAAGTTTGATGGGGCGCTAACTATAACTGAACTATGCACATCGCTGCTATTTATGTTGGGTGTACCCATTATGCCTTGTTTCTCCTAACGCATCACAGCTGTGAAGCCACAATGATTAAGGAAAAAGTAGGAACTCTAGACATACAGCCCCATTTAATACAGCAAAAATCAATTTCTAAAGATTAGTAGATGATAACATTCAAGCCACTGCTTAAAACTGGTGCAGTGGGTAAGCTTGATGGCGTTCTAACCATTACTGAACTATAAAATGTGTGTCTTTCTTTTTTGTCCTCCTCCATTCAGATCATCTAACTGATGTCCTAGAATGTAAAGTGCAGTGTGAGCCTAACCTGACCCCCAATGTTGGAGGATATTTGGTTCAGAAGTTTGTGGCCACCATGTATCACTATCTGCAGTTTGCCTATTACAAACGTAAGTAATGACGACTGACCGTTCGCTGTGAGAAAGGCTAAAACTGGGCATGGATAGAAGATGAGTAATTAGGAATTGAAGGGCCACACCGTTATATTCAAGGCTAAATACAAGTTATTTCCAATGGTAAAATATTTCCAAAGCCAACCTGTGTTTCAGAGGGGGAGCTACAACCTCTGAAATGCGTTGGCTTTAAAAACATTTCACTATTGCAAATAGGTTGTGTTTGGACTTGAATATTAAGTGGTGGCACTTTAATTCCTAATTAATCTTCCCTACCACAACCCAAGGTGATTATGGTATGCAGAAGCAGCCAGCCTAACATTCAAATACTCTACATTTAGGCCCCATGCACACGCGGCGTCAGAAAAATGAGCTGCAGAGTCACTTCTAACGCCAGGAAAAAGCAAAAAGGGTGCTTTTAGTAGCTTTTTCCATTGGTCTTATTGCACGTTTGGCCACGTTAGCTTTTAGCAGCGTTTTTCTGCCTCCATTCAAAATCATTGGTTGCCTAGGAGCCGTCTTTGATACGGCTTTCAGCCAATTGATTTGAATGGAAGTCGCATCAGAAGTCGGCTCAGAATGATCCAACTTGTGGTGCGACTTGCACTCTGAGGATCTTGAGGGGGAACTCCACGCCAAAATGGGAAAAAAACGGCGTTGGGGTCCCTTCCAGGTTCCAAACCAGGCCCTTTGGGTCTGATATGGATTTTGAGGGGAGCCCCATGCCGAAAAAAAAGGCGTGGGGTCCCCCCCAAAATCCATACCAGACCCTTATCCGAGCATGCAGCCCGGCAGGTCAGGAAAGGGGAGGGGATGAGCGAGCGGCCCTATGGACCATACCAGGCCACACGCCATCAACATGGGGGGGGGGTGGGTCTGCACCCCCCCACCCCAAAGCACCTTGTCCCCATGTTGATGAGGACAAGGGGCTCTTCCCGACAACCCTGGGCGGTGGTTGTAGGGGTCTGCGGGCAGGGGGCTTAACAGAATCTGGATGTCCCCTGTAACAAGGGGGCCACCCAGATCCTGGACCCCCTCCCTATGTGAATGGGTATGGGGTACATTGTACCCCTACCCATTCACCCCATAAAAGGCAGTGTATGTAAATAATGGCAGGAGACGTTTTGAGAAGTCCTTTATTAAAAATCTTCCTCTGGTCTTCTCCCCTCTGGTCTTCTCCCCTCTGGTCTTCTCCCCTCTGGTCTTCTCCCCCTCTGGTCTTCTTCCTTTGGTCTTCTGCCCTCTGGTCTTCTTCCTCCGGTCTTCTTCCTCTGGTCTTCTCCCCTCTGGTCTTCTTCTTCCTCCGGTCCTCCTCCGACGATGTCTCCGGTGATTATGCCGGATCCGGTCTATGCAGCTTGTTATATAGCCATTAGGAGTGTGGCCTCCTGGTGACGTCACCCGGAGACCCCGCCCCCTTATGTTATCACCTGTGGTGACATAATGGGCGGGGTCTCTGGGTGATGTCACCGGGAGGCCACGCCCATAATGGCTATATAACAAGCTGCATAGAACGGAGTCGGCATAATCACCGGAGACATCGTCGGAGGAGGACCGGAGGAAGAAGTAGGTCGCAAGGTCTCTAACATCCACCAGCTCCGTGATGTTGTTATGGAGGAGTGGAAGAGGACTCCAGTGGCAACCTGTGAAGCTCTGGTGAACTTCATGCCCAAGAGGGTTAAGGCAGTGCTGGAAATTAATGGTGGCCACACAAACTATTGACAATTTGGACATTATGACTTAGGGGTGTACTCACTTTTGTTGCCAGAGGTTTAGACATTAAAGAGGTTGTAAACCGAAACAAAATTTCCATCTTTCCATCCTGAAAGAGAAAGTCATAATGAGCTAGTATGCATCGCATACTAGCTCATTATCAAATACTTACCTTAGAACGAGCCCCCGCCACGCCGCTCGCTTACCTCTATGACGGGCGACATGTCCAGTCGCCCGTCTTCCGGGATCGCGGCATCCGGCCATCTGATTGGCCGGAGCCGCGGTGACGTCACTCCCGCGCACGCGCGCGGGAGCCGACAGTCACGGCACGGGGCTCTGAAGGAACAGCACGATCGGCCGTTCCTTCAGAGTGCATGCGCCAGTGACGTCACTGGCTGCATGTAAGGTAAATATCTCCTAAACAGTACATGTTTAGGAGATATTTACAGTACCTATAGGTAAGCCTTATTATAGGCTTACCTATAGGTACAAGTGTCAGAAGAGGGTTTACTTCCTCTTTAATGTGGCTGTGTGTTGAGTTATTTTGAGGGGACAGCAAATTTACAATGTTATACAATCTGTACACGTACTACTACATTGTAGCAAAGTGTAATTTCTTCAGTGTTGTCATAGGGCTCTTTCACATGGGCTTTCCGTGTGAAAGGGCCGCTGCGGGACTTTTTTTTTTTTTTTTTTCACGGAGCGGATGACATTTCTGTCATCCGCTCCGTAGGTCCGCATATCATCCCATCCGTTTGCGGATGATATGCGGACCTAATGTAAGTCTATGGGGATTGCGGATGTCAGCGGATGACACCGCTGACATCCGATTTTCCTTCCTTTCCGTTTTTTGAACGGAACAAAAATAGGATTTTTTCTGTTCCAAAAAACGGAACAGAACTGACAGGAGGAAAATCGGATGTCAGCGGATGGTATTCCGCTGACATCCGCAATGCCATAGACTTACATTATGTCCGCAAATCATCCGCAAAAAAATAGGATGATTTGCGGACATACGGAGCGCCCGTGTGAAAGGGCCCATATGAAAAGATATAATAAAATATTTACAAAACTGTAAGGCCCTGTTCACACCTGAGCGTTTTTCCAGCTCATAAAACGCTCATCTGTGAAAATCCAAAACGCCCAACAATCAAAATCCCATTCATTTCAATGGCCCCTGTTCACATCCCCTGAAGCAAAACGAATGTAGCTGAAAAAAGTACAGGAGCTTCTTTTTGGGCTGATTACCAGCGTTTTTGTTAGATGTCAATGCCTGCCTCCAAAAACGCCTGAAAAAAACACCTGAAAAATGCCTGAATAAACGCCCAAAAAAACGCCTGAAAACAATACGCTCAGGTGTGAATGGAGCCTAAGGGGTGTACTCACTTTTGTGAGATACTGTATATATATTCATACATGCACACAGCCCCAGATGGTGTCAGCCTGTCATTGATTTAATTACACGCCACAGAATTACGCTGATCTGGATGGTGAGTGGCCATGTGCATCAGCCGTAATGGTAAATATGCTTGCAAAATATCCCTCTCAATCTAATTTATCAATCGAGATTGCCCATGTTGTAAAAAAGCAACTTCAAAGAAAGAAGCGCCATTAAAATTCCATAAAATGATCTATATTAATACAATATATTTTACTGCGTCCTTCAAACCCAGTTACCAGTAATAGCTGAAAGATGGGCAAAGCATCATGTCAGCTCCTAAGATACAGCTATAGGGCTGCGTCTCTGGGGGGCTTCAGAGAGCAACTCCCCATTATTAAAGGGTGCCGATCTCTGTAGTATTTGGGATCTGCCCAGGAAGAATAGGGTAAAGAGGACCTGTGACGTTACTGGACCAAAGGCCTCAGGAAGAAAGGTATGGATGGTTTATTTATTTATTTTTAATCTGTAGATTTAGACATGCGTCTAAATGTCACTTACCTCTGAGGCCCAATCCAGGTTTAGATCATGCTCCAGAGGCTCCTGACAGGCAGTAAAGAAGCAATGCGATGCCTCATCACCACCTGTTTTAACCCCATTTTTGCCGACAAACATTTGTGGCGTTTCCTCATTGATTTGAATGTGTAGCGTTCGGCAGGCTTGCCATCCGCCAATCTCTACAGGTCAGGTCAACTTTGCTGTGGGCGCAAAGCATCGCGGGCACACCATGTAAACATCCCCACCAGCTGGGGGGGGGGGGGGGTTTACACACACTCCCAGCAGAAGCAGCCTTCGGGAGAGTGTGTAAATATGACAAGTTAGCTTTTCATCCTGCTCCTTCCAATCAAAATCAATTTCTTATCACTATGTTCAAAAACAGATTTGACCCAATTCAATTGCGTATGTCCAGATTTAACAATAACTTGAATTTAGAGCCTATCCCTTTAATGCTGATTTCATGTTTAAGATCACACAATTTTTTTTTTTTTTTTCAGTTAATGACGTGAAGAACGCGGTTCAGTGTGTGTCCAGCTACATGCTGTTTGACCCTACAGATACAGTTATGCAACAAAACCTGGCATATTACAAGTTCTACAAGGAGAAGTGGGACCTCGAGGACTCCGATTTCAATCCTAGAGAGGTAACCCTCAATTATATAAACATAAATGTGTGGGATTTTTTAATGTGTTTTTTTTTTCATTTTTCCTGTGGTTATAATGCGGTATTTTATGGATGAAGGTATTTTATCATAGAAAAAACATATTAGACACATTACTGGGATTATTCGTGAGGGCTGTGCAAAATGCTGAGACATTGGTACACCAAGTTTTTTTATAACTGGACTCCCAAAGTCTTTGATTGTGAGAGGGTGCCGTAAAGCACAACCATTGTGCAGCACTACAAAGCAGGAAACTTAGCTCCCCAATTATATTGTCCCCCCCCCATGTGCATGTGTGTGTATATACAGTATCTCACAAAAGTGAGTACACCCTCAGTGAAAATGTCCAAATTGAGCCCAAATAGCCATTTTCCCTCCCTGGTGTCCAGTGACTCATTAGTGTTACAAGGTGTGAATGGGGAGCAGGTGTGTTAAATTTGGTGTTATCGCTCTCACTCTCTCATACTCATCACTGGAAGTTCAACATGGCACCTCATGGCAAAGAACTCTCTGAGGATCTGAAAAAAAGAGTTGTTGCTCTACATAAAGATGGCCAAGGCTATAAGAAGATTTCCAAGACCCTGAAACTGAGCTGCAGCACGTTGGCTAAGACCATACAGCGGTTTAACGGGACAAGTTCCACTCAGAACAGGCCTCGCCATGGTCGACCAAAGTAGTTGAGTACACGTGCTCAGCATCATATCCAGAGATAGTCTTTGGGGAAATAGACGTATGAGTGCTGCCAGCATTGCTGCAGAGGTTGAAGGGGTGGGAGGTCAGCCTGTCAGTGCTCAGACCATACGCCGCACACTGCATCAAATTGGTCTGCATGGCTGTCGTCTCAGAAGGAAGTCTCTTTTAAAGATGATGCACAAGAAAGCCCGCAAACAGTTTGCTGAAGACAAGCAGACTAAGGACATGGATTAGTGGAACCATGTCCTGGGACTGCATGAGTGCTGCCGGCACTGGGGAGCTACAGTTCATTTAGGGAACCATGAATGCCAACATGTACTGTGACATACTGAAGCAGAGCATGATCCCCTTCCTTCAGAGACTGGGCCACTGGGCAGTATTGCAATATGATTACGACCCCAAACAGACCTCCAAGACGACCACTGAGGGTAAAGGTGATGGACTGGCCAAGCATGTTTCCAGACCTAAACTCTATCAAGCATCTGAGGGGCATCCTCAAATGGAAGGCGGAGGAGCACAAGGTATCTAACATCCACCAGCTCTGTGATGTCGTCATGGAGGAGTAGAAGAGGACTCCAGTGGCAACCTGTGAAGCTCTGGTGAACTCCATGCCCAAGAGGGTTAAAGCAGTGCTGTAAAATAATGGTGGCCACACAAAATATTGACACTTTGGGCCCAATTTTGGACATTTCCACTTAGGAGTGTACGGACTTTTGTTGTCATCGGTGTAGACATTAATGGCTGTGTGTTGAGCTATTTTGAGGGGACAGCAAATTTACACTGTTATACAAGCTGTACACTCACTACTTTACATTGTAGCAAAGTGTCATTTCTTCAGTGTTGTCACATGAAAAGATATAATAAAATATTTACAAAAATGTGAGGGGTGTACTCACTTTTGTGAGATACTGTGTGCGTAGGTATGTACAGTCAGGTCCATAAATATTGGGACATCGACACAGTTCTAATCTTTTTGGCTCTATACACCACCACAGTGGATTTGAAATGAAACAAACAAGATGTGCTTTGCCTGCAGACTTTCAGCTTTAATTTGAGGGTATTTACATCCAAATCAGGTGAACGGTGTAGGAATTACAAGAGTTTGTTTATGTGCCTCCTACTTTTTAAGGGATAAAAGGGACAGATTAAAAATCATAAATCAAACTTTCACTTTTTAATACTTGGTTGCAAATCATTTGCAGTCAATTACAGCCTCAATTCTGGAACGCATAGACATCACCAGACGCTGGGTTTCATCCCTGGTGATGCTCTGCCAGGCCTCTACTGCAACTGTCTTCAGTTCCTGCTTGGTCTTGGGGCATTTTCCCTTCAGTTTTGTCTTCAGCAAGTGAAATGCATGCTCAATCGGATTCAGGTCAGGTGATTGACTTGGCCATTGCATAACATTCCACTTCTTTCCCTTAAAAAACTCTTTGGTTGCTTTCGCAGTATGCTTCGGGTCATTGTCCATCTGTACTGTGAAGCGCCGTCCAATGAGTTCTGAAGCATTTGGCTGAATATGAGCAGATAATATTGCCCGAAACACTTCAGAATTCATCCTGCTGCTTTTGTCAGCAGTCACATCATCAATAAATACAAGAGAACCAGTTCCATTGGCATCCATACATGCCCACCCCATGACACTACCACCACCATGCTTCACTGATGAGGTGGTATGCTTTGGATCATGAGCAGTTCCTTTCCTTCTCCATACTCTTCTCTTCCCATCACTCTGGTACAAGTTGATCTTGGTCTCATCTGTCCATAGGATGTTCCAGAACTGTGAAGGCTTTTTAGATGATGTTTGGCAAACTCTAATCTGGCCTTCCTGTTTCTGAGGCTCACCAATGGTTTACATCTTGTGGTGATCCCTCTGTATTCACTCTGGTGAAGTCTTCTCTTGATTGTTGACTTTGACACACATACACCTACCTCCTGGAGAGTGTTCTTGATCTGGCCAACTGTTGTGAATGGTGTTTTCTTTACCAGGGAAATAATTATTCGGTCATCCACCACAGTTGTTTTCCATGGTCTTCCGGGTCTTTTGGTGTTGCTGAGCTCAACGGTGCGTTCTTTTTTTTTAAGAATGTTCCAAACAGTTGATTTGGCCACACCTAATGTTTTTGCTATCTCTCTGATGGGTTTGTTTTGTTTTTTCAGCCTAATGATGGCTTGCTTCACTGATAGTGACAGCTCTTTGGATCTCATATTGAGAGTTGACAGCAAACAGATTCCAAATGCAAATAGCACACTTGAAATGAACTCTGGACCTTTTATCTGCTCCTTATAAAAGGGATAATGAGGGAATAACACACACCTGGCCATGGAACAGCTGAGCAGCCAATTGTCCCATTACTTTTGGTCCCTTAACCACTTAAGCCCCAGCCCTATTTCGGACACTTTTTGTTTACAAGTTAAAACCAGTATTTTTTCCTCGAAAACTACTTAGAACCCCCAAACATTATATATATTTTTTTAGCAAAGACTCTGGAGAATAAAATGGCGGTCATTGCAAAATTTTTTGTCACGCGTTATTTGCGCAGCGGTCTTTAAAACGCCATTTTTTTGTAAAAAATTTGAAAAATCACATTTCACTGCATTTAAAAAATACTAAACAGTAAAGTTAGCCGATTTTTTTTGTATATTGTGAAAGATGATGTCACGCCGAGTAAACATGTTACAGTTTAAAATTGCGCCCCCCCATGGCATGGCGACAAACGATACGGTCAATTGAGATCTCAATAGGCGACGCTTAAAATTTTTTTAACGGTTACCAGTTTAGAGTTAGAGTGTAGCTCTTTTTTTTCAATTATTGCCCACACTCTGGCAATCGTGGCGATACCTCACATGTGTGGTTTGAACAGCGATTTCATTTGCGGCTCGACTTCTGTATACGTTTTTTTTTTGTGCGCGAGCTAATGGTGACGGGGGCGGCTAAAATTTTTTTTTTTTCCTATTTATTATTAATTTTTTTTAACTTTATTACAGGTTTTTAAAAAAAAAAATAAAAAATCTGATCACTTTTATTGCTGTCACAAGCAATGTAAACATCCCTTGTGACACCAATATGTAGTGACAGGTACTCTTTATGGAGGGATCGAGGATCTAAAAGACCCTAGACCCCTCCACTACACTTCCATGTATGCAAAACACCGCAAAAACTGCGTTTTTGCATATAGCCGTTTTTTAAATTTGCAGCCTTTTGCAGCATAATAACCCGGAAGTGACGTCATGGACGCCGCCTCCGGGTTACGTCATCGGAGACCCGATCAAAGCCGTTTCCGGCATTGATCGGGACTCCATCCAGCCGGCGGACGTGCCGGCTGGGTGCTCGGGGCTCCCGGTGGGACGGGAGCTCCGAGCAAAGCCACGGAAAGCGGCGGGAGGGGGGGGACGTCCCCTCCCGCTCACCCGGGTAATGATCGAGCGACTCCCGAGCCGCATCGGTCTGTCAGGGATACCACATGCAGGCATCCAGCAAGGGTGATCAGATCAGTTGGCTGCACCAAGGAATCAGGACCCAGATGGATAAAGATGTAAATAAGTTTATTAAGCAAAATGACACACTCCAATACCAACACCAGTGACCATAAACAAGTAAACAAAATATAAATGATAACAGTACAAAACCCCAATAGAACCTAACAAACTATATACAAAGGGATGGAGCAAACAATAGCAGGACAGGACAGGGACAGGAGACAAGGAAAGCAGGGAGCCAGGTACAGGAAGCAGGATGCAGGGAACAGGACTCAGGATCAGGATACAGGTTTCAGGATACAGGTTTCAGACAGGGACACGGCTAGCAGAGAAAATACTGAAGCACTGAGCCTCAGTGAAGGGCGGGCTTATATTCCCTCAGCAGTCCTCCTCAGGTGCAGCTTAATTAAAAGAACAGTCCAGCTGCTGGGAGACACCCGCTGGTGGGCCCTGGAACTGCGCCCCTCAGTTCCAGGAACAACAGTGCCACCAGCAGGTGACCCATGTAATGACACAGATCCTGACAGTTCCCCCCCTTTAAGGAGCGGCCTCCGGACGCTCCATTGTGCTTCTACCCCAAAAGTCCAAAAAGGTCTCCCCTCCATGTCTGCGGGTCTTCTAGCACTCTCTAGGCCAAAGTCCTTTAACTTGCCGGAAGGCGTGCCACCAGAGTCCAGCAATTGATCATGCGCCCCACCACCAGGGTCTGGAAGCCGTCTTGGCACCCCACAGGTCAAGTTCCTGAAGAGGCGTAACATTAGGGATACACCTGCCCTCATTGCAACACATGTCCCAACACTGGGACTGAAGGCAAGCTGGACATCAAGCAGGGGAGCGCCAGCGGCATGCAGGATATCCGGCAGTGGCACACCAGGCTGGGCAACAGACAGTGGCACATCAAACAGGGCGGCAGACCGTGGCTCAGCAGGCACTGGATCAGCAAACACTGGGTCAGCAGGCACCGGAACAGCAAGCACTGGGTCAGCGGGCACTGGAACAGCAAGCACTGGGTCAGCAGGCAAAGGATCAGCAGGCACAGGATCAGCAGACACATGATCAGCAGGCACAGGATCAGCAGGCACAGTAGTGGTCACCAGAACAGCGGGCACGGGATCAGCTGGCACCGGATCAGCGGGCTGAGTAAGAGACACCGGATCAGCAGGCACCGGAACAGCAGGCACTGGGTCAGCGGGCACTGGAAAAGCAAGCACTGGGTCAGCAGACTGGGTAGTGGTCACCAGAACAGCGGGCACCAGAACAGCGGGCACTGGATCAGCAGGCTCAGTAGGAGGCACCGGATCAGCGGGCACTGGACCAGCAGGCATTAGAACAGCAGGCACTGGATCAGCAGGCTCAGTAGGAGGCACCGGATCAGTGGGCACTGGATCAGCAGGCTCAGTAGAAGGCACCAGATCAGCGGGCAATGAAACAGCAGGCACTGGATCAGCAGGCTCAGTAGGAGGCACCGGATCAGTGGGCACTGGAACAACAGGCATCAGAACAGCGGGCACTGGATCAGCAGGCTCAGTAAAAGGCACCGGATCAAAGGGCACTGGATCAGCAGGCTCAGTAGGAGGCACTGGATCAGAGGGCACCGGAATAGAAGGCACTGGATCAGCGGGCTCAGTAGGAGGCACCAGATCAGCGGGCACTGGAACAGCAGGCATCAGAACAGTGGGCACTGGATCAGCAGGCTCAGTAGGAGGCACCGGATCAGTGGGCACTGGATCAGCGGGCACTGGAACAACAGGCATCAGAACAGCGAGCACTGGATCAGCAGGCTCAGTAGGAGGCACCGGATCAGTGGGCACTGGATCAACAGGCTCATTAAGAGGCACCAGATCAGCGGGCACTGGATCAGCAGGCATCAGAACAGCAGGCACTGGATCAGCAGGCTCAGTCGGAGGCACCAGACAAGCGGGCACTGTAACAGCAGGCATCAGAACAGTGGGCACTGGATCAGCAGGCTCAGTAGGAGGCACCGGATCAGAGGGCACTGGAACAACAGGCGTCAGAACAGCAGGCACTGGATCAGCAGGCTCAGTAGAAGGTACCGGATCAGTGGGCACTGGGTCAGCAGGCTCAGTAGGAGGCACTGGATCAGCGGGCACCGGAACAGCAGGCACTGGATCAGCGGGCTCAGTAGGAGGCACCAGATCAGCGGGCACTGGAACAGCAGGCATCAGAACAGTGGGCACTGGATCAGCAGGCTCAGTAGGAGGCACCGGATCAGTGGGCACTGGATCAGCAGGCACTGGAACAACAGGCATCAGAACAGCGGGCACTGGATCAGCAGGCTCAGTAGGAGGCACCGGATCAGTGGGCACTGGATCAACAGGCTCAGTAAGAGGCACCAGATCAGCGGGCACTGGATCAGCAGGCATCAGAACAGCAGGCACTGGATCAACAGGCTCAGTAAGAGGCACCAGATCAGCGGGCACTGGATCAGAAGGCATCAGAACAGCAGGCACTGGATCAGCAGGCTCAGTAGGAGGCACCAGATCAGCGGGCACTGTAACAGCAGGCATCAGAACAGTGGGCACTGGATCAGCAGGCTCAGTAGGAGGCACCAGATCAGTGGGCACTGGATCAGCGGGCACTGGAACAACAGGCATCAGAACAGCGGGCACTGGATCAGCAGGCTCAGTAGAAGGCAACGGATCAGTGGGCACTGGATCAGCAGGCTCAGTAGGAGGCACCGGATCAGCGGGCACCGGAACAGCAGGTACTGGATCAGCGGGCTCAGTAGGAGGCACCAGATCAGCGGGCACTGGAACAGCAGGCATCAGAACAGTGGGCACTGGATCAGCAGGCTCAGTAGGAGGCACCGGATCAGTGGGCACTGGATCAGCAGGCACTGGAACAACAGGCATCAGAACAGCGGGCACTGGATCAGCAGGCTCAGTAGGAGGCACCGGATCAGTGGGCACTGGATCAACAGGCTCAGTAGGAGGCACCAGATCAGTGGGCACTGGATCAGCAGGCTGGGTAACAGGTATAATTGTATGTGTTGGGAAAAATCTCCTTTTCTTTTTAGGTTTAGATACAGAAATCTTGCTAGTGGTTGCAGGGCTATGAATAGATTGTGAAGTAGATGGAAGCGAAATGGCAGTATTGGGAGATGGTGGAAAAGGAGAGACAGTTACAGAGGAGAATTTCTGAGAGGTTGCCAGAGGCAACAGAGTAGTAGAGGAAGTTTTCACAGAGTTAAATGCAGGAAAAGTGCAACTCGTTAAGCCAGGATATGAACAAGCAGTGGAAAGCAAACCATACCTAACTGCAGCTGTGGTTGATACGGGTAACGGAGAGGATAAACTTTGAGAAAACTGGTGTCCAGAGGCAGAAGTGGATTGGTGTGAGTTAGCTGATGCTAAATTGGAAAGATCTGACCAGGTTTGCAATAAGGCCTGAACAAAACTCAATTTACAACCCCCTTGTCTGATTAGAGAATATACAGCATTCATGCAATCCAACAGGGCCTCTGGAGAATACACTGAATAATGTTCAATAAAATAGGGTTTATCATCTTCCAAGAGCCACACAAGAGATACCACCTGAGAGACACTAAAAGGAGGAGAATAATCATCACCACCCTTAGGGGTATTAGATAAAGCCAACTCTGCACAGAGCTGAATAAGTGGCTGAATCTCTTTGAACAAAACTCTGCCTTTGTCAACAAACGAGTGGGCCAGACGGATGCATTCCAACAACTGCTCGCTAGTGTAAGTTTTCAAAATTTGGTGACAATATTCCCTGTCTTCTGTTACAAGCAAATAAAAATAAAAGACCTCCTCTGACTGCATCTTGCAACAACCAGAAAATTCCTAATTCCCAGGTGCAACCGATCTGATCGTTAGTGGCTTCAGTATTCTGTCAGGGATACCACATGCAGGCATCCAGCAAGGGTGATCAGATCAGTTGGCTGCACCAAGGAATCGGGACCCATATGGATAAAGATGTAAATAAGTTTATTAAGCAAAATGACACACTCCAATACCAACACCAGTGACCATAAACAAGTAAACAAAATATAAATGATAACAGTACAAAACCCCAATAGAACCTAACAAACTATATACAAAGGGATGGAGCAAACAATAGCAGGACAGGACAGGGACAGGAGACAAGGAAAGCAGGGAGCCAGGTACAGGAAGCAGGATGCAGGGAACAGGACTCAGGATCAGGATACAGGTTCAGACAGGGACACGGCTAGCAGAGAAAATACTGAAGCACTGAGCCTCAGTGAAGGGCGGGCTTATATTCCCTCAGCAGTCCTCCTCAGGTGCAGCTTAATTAAAAGAACAGTCCAGCTGCTGGGAGACACCCGCTGGTGGGCCCTGGAACTGCGCCCCTCAGTTACAGGAACAACAGTGCCACCAGCAGGTGACCCATGTAATGACACAGATCCTGACACGGTCATTACCGACGGAAAGCCAACCGTCGGCTTCAAACCACGGTACCGTGAGGTATCATCCCGGTATAACCTCGCAAAGTCTGCCGACGTACGGGTAGGTCACTTTGCGGTATGTGGTTAAAAAGTGGGAGGCACATATACAAACTGCTGTAATTCCTACACCTTTCACCTGATTTGGATGTAAATACCCTCAAATTAAAGCGGGAAGTCTGCAGTTTCATTTCAAATCCATTGTGGTGGTGTATAGAGCTAAAAATATTAGAATTGTGTTGATGTCCCAATATTTATGGACCTGCCTGTATATATGTATGTACAGTATATATATATATATATATATATATATTCATAATATTCATATTATAAAGGATGTAAGCTTTGTGATACTTGCTGGTATTCATTGCTTAGCCAGCAATTAAATACACTTGCCTGGCATGGGACTGTGTGGAAAATCTCCTTCTATTTTACAGTACATAAAAGCAAGATTTTTAATATATTTGTACATATTGATAACAATTTGGGGGCTTACAATTAGTGTCAGTTCACACTGATCCGACTTGGACCGCGACTTGTCAGCCTGACAAGTCGCGGTCCTTCACGCTCCCATTGAGTAGTACAGGAGCCATTCTAATAGGAGCGACACAAGTCGCACCGACTTAGAAAAAGGGTCCTGTACTACTTCGGGGTGACCTGGAGGCGACTTGCATAGACATTCATTTTATGAAGTCTGAGCAAGTCGTGCCGAAGTCGCGCTGCACGTGACGTCACAGGTCGCCCCCTAAGTCGGAGTGACGTAGTGTGAACCGAGCCTTAGAGAGATAGTGTTCTGTATGTTACAAAAGAAATGAGAAGAAACCGCAAAATACACAGTAGAAATACATAAATAAACTATTTATCTTCAAAAGGATTTGTAAATCTGTTTAGCCAGTCTTGCGATTTATGCACTTCTGCTACTTCACATGGCCAGGCAGTTACCATTACTATTTCCTGTTTCAGCCTTGCAGTTTTCTGTGTTAAATGTCTACTTGCTGAACAATTCAAAAATAGTTGGACAGGGCTCATTCATTATCCAGTTAGCAGGTGACAAAGGAAGCTGTTAAACTGAAATTAAAGTTAGGGATTCCTCGCTATGCAAAGTGGAAGCTAAGTGTGAATCACAAAACTGGCTGAAGAGAATAGTCCTTTCAATAGTAAAATACGGTGTATGTACAGTAAGTCAATTGTTTAGCTGATGCAAGGAGCTCTGCTTTAAAAGAAACCTAGACTAAGAGAAATCTGTAAACTGCTGCTGCTTATCTTTCTATCTGAAAATGCTAGATACCTGGCTGTCCTGATAATTCAATGATTGTAATCTCTGACTTGGAGCTAGCTTTCATATCAGATTTTTTTTTTTTTTATTTATTTATTTTTTTGATGACGCTGTTTGTCTTCCCTACAGGAAGCCCTGATTTATCACAACCAGACTGTGCGCCACAAGGAGCTGTTGCAGTTTGCTCACGATTTTCTCCGTCGGGACGATGACGAGGTAAAATCTGGAAAATAACATTAAAATTAATTTTGTTATAATAACCATTCAGTGCAGAGCTATAGGGTTACTGGATCGGTCAGCCACACTTTGCCATTTTTGGGTTTTGGAAACACTTGGTACTCCAACTATGGGGATTATTTTATCTTTATTCTTCCATTATGAAATGCTGGATGTCCGGGCTGCCAGTTGCCAGTCCCAAGCACTGTCATGTGGAAGTGAAGTGGGAAGAGAAGGTCGTTGGTCTTGTGTAAGCTATGACATAGACCGGCATCGAGCTTACACAGGACTTTCTACTCAAGGCTTGTAAGCCAATAGGGTAGCGCAAAAAATAAAAATCGCAGAGGTGATCAAATACCACCAAAAGAAAGCTCTATTTGTGGGGAAAAAAAGGACATCAATTTAGTTTGGGTACAGCGTTGCAAAACCGTGCAATTGTCCGTTAAAATAACGCAGTGCCGAATCGCAAAATAGGGCCTGGTCAGGAAGGGGGTAAAACCTTCCGGGACTGAAGTGGTTAATGGCGGTAATCAGAAATGTATCCTGTGACTATGATAGTGCAGGCGCATATTAACACTGGCTGGGAGGGAAACTAACTGAAACTGACGTCAATAGTGACACTAATGCAGTGATCAGTGATAATATTGTCCTGGGGGACAGGAGTGATCAGGAGGGCAATCAAGGGGTTCACAGGTGTATGCAAGTGTATGTGTGCTGCTTTTACTTACAGATCTGGCTGGGGTCTCTTCTTGCTTTCAGTCTGAAAAGGAGGGTCATCCACAAGAAACTTTACTGGAGACCTCTCAGATAGAACATGGCTCTGCCATGGTTTTCTGCCTGAGCAGTATCCAATAAAGTTTCTTGTGGATGATACCAGCGGTGTCCGACCCTTCTTTTCAAAATGCATAGAATTTTATTATTCTCATAATAATTATAAGCAGATGTCCAGAGCACCCCATCCCTTACATCAGATGTCAAGAATCCCCCACCATCCCTTACGTCACAGTGCACCCCTTTTCATTGTGCTGCTCCTGGTAATAAGCTTGGGGGAGGGCTGGAAAGCAGAAAGTGCAGGGTCTGCAGGAGGATCAGAGGAGGGTTGGAGTCAGCTATCAGAGTCTGCTGAATGCTGACACCAGGGGAGGCAGAGACAAGGTGTCACTACGACTGCACAGAGAGGCACAGGATCTGTAGGAGGAGTTCTGTCCTCCCATCTGCTGCTGAGGCAGAGGGGCAGAGACCAGCCTCTCTGTGGTTCCATGGAGAAGGGCAGGATCTAGCGAACAAGTGCTGTCCTTTTCTCTGCTGCCAACTACTGAGACAGGGTGGGGGCGGAAACAAGGGGGAGCTGCAGGAGAGGTCTGAGGGCCACATAAAAAGGCCTGGGGGAGCCAGATTTAGCCCACGGGCCTTGTGTTTGACACATGTGACCTAGATGTGACTTAGATGTCCTAGATGTGTCCTAGATGTGACCTAGATGTGACCTAGATGTGACCTAGATGTGACATAGATGTGACCTAGATGTGTCCTAGATGTGACCTAGATGTGACCTAGATGTGACATAGATGTGACCTAGATGTGACCTAGATGTGACCTAGATGTGACCTAGATGTGACATAGATGCACATGCTCTGTGCCAGGGACTGCAGCCCTGACACCCAGCCACTCAACAGCTAGTAAGACTAGTAAAAATATAAAATGGCTTAGTCTCATTTGAGTAGATGACAACCTACAAATAAGGTTTCTAACAGAACAAATTTTCATCAGACAGGGTTCAGTGACATCATAGTTGCATTTAGAATGTTTGATGCTCTTGTGGTTCTTTAATTCTTCATTTCATTTACAAGACCACAAATAGGTTAGCCTTGTGAGAGAAGCAATCCTCATTACCCATAATTACACTGTATGATTTTTATGGTTCGTAAAGACGGTGCTAGAGTTGATGGACTCACTGAGCAAGGAATGGTTTAATTATGAGCAATCAACATAACTGAGTGGCCATTGTAAATGTAGGGAGGATACTGTTCAGCTTCAGTAAAACATCCCAGGTGGGTAAAGGGGAAACAACGCTGATCACAGAAGAAGATTGGCAATTAGATGCACTGTATGCCCCACTACCAACTCTCTCGTGCCTGCCCACCTTTGACTATGAAGCTGTGTTCATAAGAGGGTTTAAAGTGATTGTAAACCCTAACCTTGTAAAACAAGCCCCCGATTTCTGATACAGCAGCACACTGATCTTCCCAGTGAAAGGCTGAGCGGGGGGTGTCAGGACATGTCTGATCCTTAGAGGAGAGCAGGCAGAGTTCCCAGCGTAGCTAGAGAACTGACCATGGTGTGCTCTCCTGCCTAGTGTGGTCAGTTTTTAATTGGAAAGCAGAGGGACTGGCAGGAACACCAGGTATTTCATACAAAGGAAGCAATACAAAAAGAACAGGAGAATTTCTCATACAAGTACGTGGTACAGCAGGAATATGAAATGTTGGGTATACATATTCTTCAAAGGGAGAAAGTTCATCCAAAGGCAATATATTAGTCTCAGGTGGATCTCGGTGTGCCCAGTCAGTGCCTGGCTTCTTATTTTTCGTAGATACTTTAGCATTGAGATTTTCCAGCCATAATTCTTCACTCTGACCTGGGAGTTTAGGATGTATTTGTGTATTCAAGTTCCTCCTGCTATATTCTCTATATTATAAAGCGGAAACCTCTCATAATGGCTGCCAATGTTGCTGTTTAGGTGTTAGGACTGAGGAGCCCAAGCGGAGAAATCTCACTAAAGCCGGCCATACACTACGTAGTAGAATTTAATTGGAAAATGTTCATTTTCAGAATATTCATTCGATATTCTAACATTTAGTGGTGTCAAGCCGTTTTGGACTGTAGTGGCGATAAATTTTGAAGAAGGATGAAAATTTTGTTTTAAATAAAATTCTAACGGTATATGTCATTTTCGCTCGGGAAATTCTATACGTACCAAAATAAATGTTAAATGCCAACCAAGTACTTTTAAGCGACATTCACCAAATCTTTGTTGGCATTATCGAATGCACTGATGTGTTTTTTTATACAAACGTTCGTTCAGATATCGACCGATTTAAAGCCAGCTTAACAAGGTCCATGGATTATGACGCTTTTAGGTAGTTTAAAGCTAGCCATGCAAGTTTAGACACCAGATGAGTCAGATACGCCTTCTGCTGTGCTTTGTGGTTTTACATGCCAACTATTACAGTATCTCACAAAAGTGAGTACACCCCTCACATTTTTGTAATCATTTTATTATATCTTTTCATGTGACAACACTGAAGAAGTGACACTTTGCTACAATGTAAAGTAGTGAGTGTACAGCTTGTATAACAGTGTAAATTTGCTGTCCCCTCAAATAACTCAACACATAGTCATTAATGTTAAAACCACTGGCAACAAAAGTGAGTACACTCCTAAGAGAAAATGTCCAAATTGGGCCCAAAGTGTCAATATTTTGTGTGGCCACCATTATTTTCCAGCACTGCCTAAACCCTCTTGAGCATGGAGTTAGCCAAAGCTTCACAGGTTGCCACTGGAGTCCTCTTCCACTCCTCCATGATGACATCACGGAGCTGGTGGATGTTAGAGACCTTGCGCTCCTCCACCTTCGGTTTTGAGGATGCCCCACAGATGCCCAATAAGGTTTAGGTCTGGAGACATGCTTGGCCAGTCCATCACCTTTACCCTCAGCTTCTTTAGCAAGGCAGTGGTCGTCTTGGAGGTGTGTTTGGGGTCGTTATCATGTTGGAATACTGCCCTGCGGCCCAGTCTCTGAAGGAAGGGGATCATGCTCTGCTTCAGTATGTCACAGTCCACGCTGGCATTCATGGATCCCTCAATGGACTGTAGCTCTCCAGTGCTGGCAGCACTCATGCAGTCCCAGACCATGACACTCCCACCACCATGCTTAACTGTAGGCAAGACACGCTTGTCTTTGTACTCCTCACCTGGTTGCCGCCACACACGCTTGACACCATCTGAGTCAAATAAGTTTATCTTGGTCTCATGAGACCACAGGACATGGTTCCAGTAATCCATGTCCTTAGTCTGCTTGTCTTTAGCAAACTGTTTGTGGGCTTTCTTGTGCATCATCTTTAGAAGAGGCTTCCTTCTGGGATGAAAGCCATGCAGACCAGTTTGATGCAGTGTGCGGCGTATGGTCTGAGCACTGACAGGCTGACCCCCCACACCTTGCAGCAATGCTGGCAGCACTTATACGTCTATTTCCCAAAGACCTCTGGATATGACGCTGAGCATCTGCATTCAACTTCTTTTGTTTGCCATGGCGAGGCCTGTTCTGAGTGGAACCTGTCATGTTAAACTGCTGTATGGTCTTGGCCACCATGCTGCAGCTCAGTTTCAGGGTCTTGGCAATCTTCTTATAGCCTAGGCCATCTTTATGTAGAGCAACAATTCTTTTTTCAGATCATCAGAGAGTTCTTTGCCATGAGGTGCCATGTTGAACTTCTAGTGACCAGTATGAGAGAGTGAGAGCGATAACACGAAATTTAACACACCTGCTCCCCATTCACACCTGAGACCTTGTAACACTAACAAGTCACATGACACCGGGGAGGGAAAATGGCTAATTGGGCTCAATTTGGACATTTGCACTTAGGGGTGTACTCACTTTTGTTGCCATCGGTTTAATCGCTATGTGTTGAGTTATTTTGAGAAGACAGCAAATTTACACTGTAAAGCCCATTTCACACATACGGACCGTTTGTCCGTTTTTTATCCATCTGTTGACGGATGAAAAACAGATATCAATGCATTCCTATGGATAAACGGATGACAATGGAGGGTTAAGACAGTACTGGAAAATAATGGTGGCCACACAAACTATTGACACTTTGGGCCCAACTTGGACATTTTGACTTAGGGGTGTACTCACTTTTGTTGCCAGCGGTTTAGACATTAATGGCTGTGTGTTGATTTATTTTGAGGGGACAGAAAATTTACACTGTTATACAAGCTGTACACTCACTACTTTACATTGTAGCAAAGAGTCATTTCATCAGTGTTGTCACATGAAAAGATATAATAAAATATTTACAAAAATGTGAGGGGTGCACTTACTTTTGTGAGATACTTTACGTCACTATTGTATCCCTGCACAGCTGTAGTGATGTAGCACCCAGTGGGTGGAACCACAGCTGGGGACACAAGTATCTTACACACCTGAAAGTGTCACATGTTGAAGAGTCTACTAGACCTTCCAGCTCAGCTCTTTAACCAGCAAAAAAACATAAGTAGTATTGTTCTCTCGTGGGGCATTTTCAAAAATCTTTTCTTTATTTTTATTTTGGAAGTTTATGATGGAAACTTCCATTTTATAACTTCTAGGCGGCATACTGTTTGCAGGAAGATGGCATTTTATTTCCAGTACGCTCTTGTCTTGCTGCTCCTCTTCTGTGCCACCTTCTAACATATGCTGTTTGTTTGTGCACAGATGTGCCACATATCTTTATGACCTAGGAGAGACCTGTGGCACATTTGCGCACACATGCCGCTGGGCTCTGGTACTTGGGACCTTGTAGATACCCACTATATGTGTGTGTATGCACAGGAATTCCCTGTGCGTATGCAGACATGCTGCAAATCTCTGACCATTTCCAAATACCTGGGAGAGAGTAAAGCCCCGTACACACGCACAGATTGTTGGCCAACTGATCGGCCAACTTTTGTCCAGTGTTGTTTGTTGGTTGAAATGTGCTCTAGACTTGCACTGGACTTTTGTTGGCCAACAAAAACCAACTTCAGAAGTGATGTCATGTGATGGTTGACTTTCAGTGTGTTTTTTCTTCTTTGAGCATGCCCAGTCTTGCTCATCTGATTTTTGTCTGCCGAAATCTGTACTGACTGAGGAACAATCGGCCGTTCTTTGTTGGCCAACAAAAATTTTATAGCATGCACACCAGATTTTTTTCGGCCGAAAATTCGCAGTTGGCTGTCGGAAGCATCATACTAACAAGCCTACAATCGGCAGATCGGACGTTGGCCAACAATTTACGGCCAACAATCTGTGCGTGTGTACGGGGCTTAAGTAGCGCAATATCTGCCCATGCATGGAATCTCAAGGCATGCATGTGCCCCTCAGCAAAACACTGGAGTTGTCCCCGTCCCCCCCTTTTTGCATCTGCAACCACCCCAACTCTTCATGGAAGGCTTCCCGCAAGATTTTGGAGTGTGTCCATGGAAATGTCTGCCCATTCATCCACAAGAGCATTTGTGAGGTCAGGTTCTGATGTTTAAGGAGAAATCCTGTCTTGCAATGGACTTTTTAATTCAATCCCAGAGATGAGGGTTAAGGTCATAGTTTACTGCTGGCCACTTCAGTTCTTCCACACCAAACTCATCATTAAAAGAGGGGGGTCCCAAAATGTTGGCCATATATTGGATTTGTAATTTTTTGTTTTAGCATTTCAAACTAAGTAATTGCGTGTTGTTGACATAGTTACGGCTGCTATTTTTTACAGTCAGGAGCAAAGAATAGAGGCTTATCGGAGTCCATGAACCTGGCCTTATCCATCTAAGATAATACTATATGTTTCCTTGTCACTAAGGATAGCATTATAGTGACTAATATGTTGTTTATTATGGCCTGGTTGTTAAAGAAGACGTAAATCCATAAGTTCTCCAGCCCCTTCCCTTTGGCTTAAAGTGGTGCTCTATTTTCTCTCTTTAGACTCAAATATGCTATAGTACTTTGGGGTTGATTTACTTAAAGCTTAACTCCACTTTTGTTGCGAAAAAATATTCCCCTCTGGATGATCTATGTACATTGCAGGGATTTTAACAATCTTTGTTGCACATTCATATCCTTTGTTATTCTTAAGGAATCCCTGTTTGTTCCTCTGTGCCCCGGTGCTGAGTGAGTCTAATGGGAGTGGTTTCATAATTATTAACCACTTCCATACCGAGTCATAGTAATATGACGTCGGCAGGATGGCTTTACCGATCCGGACCGCCGTCATATGACGTCGGCCCGTTCTAGCTGCCAGCGCTCGCCCCCGGCGGCGTGCAGCGGCGCGATCAGGGATGAGGCTCGTCCCTCGGACATAGCCCATCCCTGATCAAGGTAAACAGCCAATAGAAATTGGCTGTTTACCACATGATCGGCTGTGTCAATCACAGCCGATCACATGAGCGGCTCCAGCGCGAGCCGCTCGTTCCTTCCTTAATGCGCGCGGCGATCGGGGACGAGGCTCGTCCCTCGGACAGAGCCCATCCCCGATCTAGGTAAAGAGCCAATGAAATTGGCTCTTTACCACGTGACCGGCTGTGTACAATCACAGCCAGTCACAAATGTCATCAGAGAACACGGTAACTAGCTGTCACCGTGTTCTCCTCCTCACACACTGATCCTGTGTGAGGAGGAGATTGTGGTAACAGCTAGTTACCAAATACAGTGCACCCCAACCACACTGATTGCCCCCCCCCCCCCCAATAAAAAGCACCTGTCACTAGCTCATCAAAGTACCCGAGTACCTGTCACCAGCCCATCAGGTACTCTGATGACAGGTACTCGGGTACTCTGATGGGCTGATGACAGGTACTCTGATGGGCTGGTGACAGGTACTCGGGTACTCTGATGATGGGTACTCGGGTACTCTGATGACAGGTACTCGGGTACTCTGATGACAGGTACTCGGGTACTCTGATGACAGGTACTCGGGTACTCCGATGACAGGTACTCGAGTACTCTGATGATAGGTACTCGGGTACCCTGATGACAGGTACTTGGGTACTCTGATGACAGGTACTCGGATACTCGGGTACTCTGATGACGGGTACTCGGGTACTCTGATGACGGGTACTCGGGTACTCTGATGACAGGTACTCAGGTACTCTGATGACAGGTACTCTGGTACTTTGAGTACCCGTCATCGGAGTACCCGAGTACCTGTCACCTACCCATCAGAGTACCCGAGTACCTGTCACCTACCCATCAGAGTACCCCGAGTACCTTCCACCTGCTCATCAGAGTACCTGACACCTGAAGTACCCGAGTACTTGCCACCTGCTCATCAGTACCAATCACTACTCATCAGTACCCATCAGTACCTATCACCTATCAGTATCAGTACTAATCATCCGTACCCATCAGTACAGTATCAGTATCACCTATCAGTATCAGTACTACTCATCAGTACCTATCACCTGCCTGTCACCTGCCCATAAGAGTACCCGAGTACCTGTCACCTGCCTATCGGAGTACTCGAGTACCTGCCACTTGCTCATCAGTACCAGAGTACCTGTCACCTGCCCAGCAAAGTACCCGAGTACCTGTCACCCTTCATACAGCCACCATGTCTAAGTCCAAAAAGGTTTATATACGTCCTCCGTTTAAACCTAAATACCGGTGTTATGGCAGCAGATAGCTGCCATAACCCTGGTATTTTTTTAAACGGTGGACGGTTGGCTTTCCGATAAAGGTGGTCCCAGCGGCGGATTCGCCGCGGGATCACCCTTCCGGGGTGGCAGAAGAGGTGCCCCTCCCGCCGCATTCTGGTCCTTTTCCCCGCTTACCGGACCCGCCAGCAGCGGGGAAAACGATCCGGTCCCAGATCCTCACAGACAGGATGTCGAGTGAGGGCAAGCTTGCCCTCACTCGACTCTATGGTCTTGGAGGACCGGAGCTACGGCAAACGTTGTTGCCTAGCAACCAGTTTAAAGGTCCCTTTTTTTTTTTTTCATTTTATTTAATTTTTTTTTTATTTTTTTTTTTTATTATTTCTATCTTTTAGTGTACTCGTGAGATCTGAGGACTTTTTGACCCCAGATCTCACAAAAAAGAGGTCCTGTCGTGCCTTTTTCTATTACAAGTAATGTTTACATTTCTTGTAATAGAAATAAAAACGATCAATTTTTTTTTAAAAACAGTGTAAAAATAAAAAATAATAAATAAAATAAATAGTAAAAAAAAAAAAATTAAAGCGCCCTGTCCCCGCGAGCTCGCGCGCAGAAGCGAACGCATACGGAAACCCCGCTCACATATGTAAACAGTGTTCAAACTACACATGTGAGGTATCGCCGCGATCGTTAGAGCAAGAGCAATAATTTGAGCCCTAGAACTCCTCTGTAACTCTAAGATAGCAACCTGTAGACATTTTTAAAATGTCGCCTATGGGGATTTTTAAGTACCAAAGTTTGTCACCATTCTGTGAGCGTGCGCAATTTTGAAGCATGACATGTTGGGTATCTATTTACTCGGCGTAACATTATCTTTCACATTATGGAAAATAATTGGGCTAACTTTACTGGTTTCTTATTTTTTAATTCAAAAAAGTGAATTTTTTCCCAAAAAATTGCGTTTGGAAGACCGCTGCGCAAATACGGTGTGATAAAAAATATTGCAATAATCTCCATTTTATTCTCTATGGTCTCTGCTAAAAAAAATATATAATGTTTTGGGGTTCTAAGTAGTTTTCTAGCAAAAACAACTGATTTTAGCTTGTAAACACCAAATGTCAAAAATAGGCCTAGGCAAGTGGCTAGGATGCATGATGATGCTCCTTGGATGTTGGGCCCCTCTATATGGCTAGGCTGTGAAAAAGTCTCACACATGTGGTATTGCCATACTCAGGAGGAGTGGCAGAATGTATTTTGGGGTGTCATTTTTGCTATGTACATGCTATGTGTTAGGAATATCCTATAAATTGACAACTTTGTGTAAAAAAAAAAGTTTTTATTTTTTTCCCACATTTTCCAAAAACTTGTGGAAAAAAATGACATGTTCAAAGGACCCATAATGCCTCATAGAATATACGTTGGAGTGTTTGCTTTCCAAAATGGGGTCATTTTGTGGACTTTTCCATTGTATTGGTGCTCTAGGGCCTTGAAAAGTGTGATAGGTAGTAAATGGATTTTTGTAAGAACTTACCGTAAAATCCTTTTCTCTTAAGCTCATTGACAGACGTAGTCTTCTTGATTCTCAAGAGCTGGGTTATGTTGTCTCCGCAGGAGTAGGACTAGGCAGAATGACAAAACGTTCTGGCTCCACCCTAGGGGGCAGTCCCTGAGGGTATATCCTCCCTCTCTCTGCTACAGGGAATCAGTTCTGTTTAAAGCAGTACAGAGAAATTAACCCAACCCACTCAATGATAGAGGGGCGGGTACTACGTCTGTCAATGAGCTTAAGAGAAAAGGATTTTACGGTAAGTTCTTACAAAAATCCATTTTTCTCTATCGCTCATTGACAGACGTAGTCTTCTTGATTCTCAAGAGCTGGGACATCCAGAAGCAGTGCCACAAATGAGGGGTGGGATTGACAAAATCAAATCCAATCTAGTAGGCCCAACCGGTGCCAAACTAGAAGTTTTAAAGGCTCATTATAAACAAAGAATGAGACTAAAGAAAAAATTTTCCAATGGAAAAAAACCCTCGAGGTAGACCACTGGTCTCCTCAAATTGCGGCCTGCAAAACCTTGCGGCCAAATGAGGCATCAGACGATGCCATTACATCAACTTTATAATGTTTAGAGAAGGTATGCACCGACGACCAGGTAGCCGCCTTGCACACCTGGACCACTGACGCCTGATGGCGAAAGGCCCATGACGCACTAAGTGCCCGAGTGGAGTGCGCCTTAACAGGGAACGGGGGCTCCCGACCCTTAATAGAATAAGCCTGCACTACCGTCTGTCTGATCCATCTGGAAATGGTCGCGGCAGATGCAGGCAACCCCTTTTTGGGTCCATCCGGGATCACAAAAAGTGAATCCGTCTTGCGAAACGAGTCTGTCGTTTTCAAGTATACCCTGATCGCCCGGACCACATCCAAGGAGTGCAAAGCAAATTCCCGAGGATGACTGGGCTTAGGACACAGGGAAGGTAATACAATTTCTTCATTCAGATGAAATTCTGAAACTACTTTTGGTAGGAAGGATGGATTCGGACGAAGAACCACCTTATCTCTATGAACCACCAGATATGGTGAACGACAAGATAATGCGGCCAGTTCTGACACCCTGCGTGCAGAAGTAATAGCCACCAAGAAGGCCACCTTCTGGGACAACGTGGGTAGAGGAATCTCCCTAATATCTTCAAAGGGAGGTTTCTGAAGAACCGACAACACTAAATTAAGATCCCAGGGGGGTAACGGCGCGTGCACTGGCGGAGCCAGATGTCGCACCCCCTGGATGAAATTCCGCACCAAGGAATGAGTAGCCAAAGGCTTCTGAAAGAAGATGGCTAATGCTGAGACCTGACCCTTGATAGTACTCAAGGCCAGTTTCTGCTCAACCCCTTGTTGCAGAAAAGCCAATATTCGACTAATCGAATAAGACCGAGGACGGAACCCCAAAGGTTCACACCATGCAATGTAGGACTTCCATGTGCGATGATAAATCTTTCTGGAAGTCGCTTTCCTTGCTTCAACTAGAGTAGGAATAACTGAAGCTGACAAACCTTTGTCCTTCAGCACCTGGGTCTCAATAGCCAGGCCGTTAAAGCCAGCGATCGTAAAGCAGGATGGAGGATCGGTCCCTGAGACAGTAGATCCTCTCTGAGAGGAAGTCTCCACGGGACGTCCGCCACCAGTCTGACCATGTCGGCGTACCAAGCTCGACGAGGCCAGTCCGGAGCTACCAGGATTACTGGGATTCCTTCCTCCTCTACCCTGCGAAGAAGTCTTTGGCAGTAACGCGAGAGGAGGGAAGGCATATATTAGCTGGTATTGCCCCCACGGGGCGATCAATGCGTCTGCGGTTTCTGCTAGAGGATCGCGGGAGCGAGCCACGAATCTCTGAACTTTCCTGTTGAATCGTGATGCCAACAGATCCACATCCGGGGTGCCCCACCGTAGGCACAACTGGTGGAAAACGTCTGGATGGAGGGACCATTCCCCCTGATCCAGGGTCTGACGGCTGAGATAATCTGCCTGCCAATTCTCCACCCCCGGAATGAACACCGCAGAGATTGCTGGAACAAATCGTTCCGCCCAGCGAAGAATGCAAGCCACTTCTTTGGCCGCTCGGACACTCTTGGTGCCCCCCTGGTGATTGACATAAGCCACGGCCGTGGCATTGTCCGACTGGATCCGAACCGGGCTGCCCTGGAGCTGCTCGGTCCAGTGAATCAGACAAAGTCTGATCGCTCTCAGTTCCAATACATTTATCGGTAATCTGGATTCTTCCGGGGACCAAAGTCCCTGGGCAGATAATTGACCGAGAATTCCTCCCCATCCGGATAGACTGGCATCCGTGGTCACTATCGTCCAATATATTGGCAGAAATGACTTTCCCTGGCTGAGCATTGGAGACCGAAGCCACCAAACCAGAGACTCTCTGGTCTGTTTGCTCAATCGTATCTGATTGTCCAGGGATTCCGGATTCCGATTCCATCTGAGGAGAATCTCTTGCTGAAGAATTCGGGTATGGGACTGGGCAAATGGGACTGCTTCGAATGAAGCCACCATCAACCCCAGAACCCTCATGCAAGTCCGAAGGGAAGACCAGCTGTTGGACAGTAACAACTGGACTGCTGATTGAATCTTTCGAAGTTTCCCTACCGGAAGAAACACTCTTGTCCTGACTGTGTCTAGAATTAGACCCAGATATTCGAGCCTCTGGGTGGGAACCAGAAAAGACTTTTGCTGGTTCACCAGCCACCCGAATTCCTGTAAAGAAATCATAGTAATTTCTATGTTTTGTAGCAAGGTCTGAGGAGACTCTGCATGAAGCAGAAGATCGTCTAGGTAACCTAGAATCGATATACCTCTTTGGCGCAGAAGTGCCAACATTGGGGCCAACACTTTTGTGAAGACCCGCGGAGCCGTGGCGAGACCGAAAGGTAACGCCACAAACTGATAGTGGTTCTCCTCTACGGAAAAGCGTAGAAAACGCTGATGTCCTGCGAAAATGGGAATGTGAAGATAGGCGTCCTTGATGTCTATGGACGCTAGGACATCCCCTGGATGCAGGAAGGCTGCTACCGTGCGAATGGACTCCATTCTGAATCTTCTTATGTTGACGAAAGAATTGAGTGCTCTTAAGTCCAGAATTGGACGCACTTTGCCCTCTTTCCTGGGTATTGTAAACAGGTTTGAATAAAACCCTTGAAACCGTTCTGTCCAAGGAACGTGGACTACCACTCCTTGTTGTAGTAGATCTGTGACTGCTCTCCGCAGATCTTCTAGACGATCCGGAGATAGTCGGATATTGGAAGGGAAGAATCGCGCCGGTGGGAGAGATCGAAACTCGATCTTGTACCCTGACTTTATGACTTCGCAAACCCATTTGTCCGGGATTCTGGAAAGCCATGGATCCGGGAACCGGCGAAGACGTCCCCCCACCCCAGTTATGGGTGGGGGCGCACCTTCAGGCTTTGGATGGTTTATCTTCAGGTCTGGAGGGGGCGGGCTTTTGCTTGCCCGACCAACGACCCCTGATGCCTCCTGTAGGAACCTTGGAGGACTTAGTTTTTTCACCCGCTGGACGAAAAAACCTCTTGTGAGCAGAAAAAGAAGGCCCTCGTCTTTGACGAGTTCCTCTACCTTTAAAATTTTGCGGTAAAAAGGTGCTTTTTCCACCGGTGAGATCCTTAATGATCTCATCTAAGTTGGCTCCAAATAGACGCTCTCCTGAAAAGGGGATATTAGCCAATGCTTTTTTGGAACCTTGGTCGGCTATCCAACCTTTTAGCCACAGTGTACGCCTGAGAACCACTGCTGAGACTGATGCTCGCGCCATTAATGGAGTGGCGTCTAACGCCGCATCACATACAAACTGTAACCCCTGTATCATTTGCTCCAACAAATCTGATACCGCCTGAGGGACCTCTTCTAAGTCCCGGCGTAACCACTTGGTCCATTCAGTTACAGCCTGCGAAACCAGACCAATAGCAATTATTGGCCTGAAAGCTGATCCAATCAAGGAAAACATGGTGCGAGACATAGCTTCTATCTTGCGATCCACTGGATCTTTAAAAGACGGAGCGTCTTCTAAAGGAATAACCGTGGCTTTATTCAATCTAGCAATTGGTGAATCCACCACAGGTGGTTCTGTCCATTTCTTAATAAGGGTTTCCTCAAACGGATAACGCCTGTCAATGCGTTTGGAAATATTAAAAGTGCGTTTTGGCAGACGCCATTCTTCATCGATTGGATTGCCAAAACATTTGGGCAATGGAAAAACCTTTGCCACTTTGATGCGCTTTTTAGTCCCAAAAGGGATCTCAGTTTCAGCTATTTCTGATGGAATACCCTGTAACCTTAAAGTCTCTTGAACAGATACAATGAGTGCGTTTACCAACGCTTCCTCTCGGGCTATGGCAGATGCCGAAACATCCTCCTCACTGTCTGAAGAGACAGGACCCGAGACACCAATACCAGATGAAGTACCTGCAACTGCAGAAATAGGCTCAGAGTCTGAATCCGAGGTTTCAGATAATAAGGGGTTAGGCGGGGGTCGCTTTCTTGCGCCCTGTCCCTGACAAGCCACTTCCACCCGGGACACAAAAGTTTCCATAATGGCTGACAAAGATACAATTGTCAATGGGGTGCTGGAGGATCCCGCAGACCCCTCGAGGGGATCCGGAGGAGATACATGAGTGGCAGGGTCCATGTTAATACAGGACACTTTTGCCAGCAATAAACAAAAAAACCTTTTTTTTTTTTTTTTTTTGTGTGTCTCCCCCTAGCGCAATAGCGCCCCTCAGAGTACCTGCTTCTCGATCCCAGAGAGAGAGAGAGGGACCCCCAAGGCTCACCAACCGATGCAGTGCAGTTTCCAACAAACTGCAGCCAGCGTCTGTCTTACACAGACTGGAAGGAGCTGTTTGCTTTTTCCCGGGCAGAAGGCGTGGCTCCGCCCCCTGTGTACGCCTTCCGGCGTTCCCAGCCCTCCACGAGGAAGCTGGGCTCACAAAACATGGCCGCCCCCATAGAAGAGACATAAGACTCCAAAAACATGGCGGCCGGCGTGACCTGAGGACATACATGCATTCGGTCTACGGCAAAATGGCGGCGGACCGCCGATATCGTCTTCCCAGCACATCCACCTGCACTCCTGAGAGGTGACATATGGATCTACCGAGATACACTGCACATAAGGTAGGATTATACCTCCTATGTTTGCTGTAATGTTACAGTCTGCTGGGTAGAGTGTTAGCTCTTGAACCAAGTCCACTTCCCACAAACACATGCTGTATTACAAGGGGGACTTGTAAGTGTCAGATATATACTGACCATATCTGGAGGGGCCCATAATATATACTGCCTCATAAATGAGGAAAAAAGGGAACGTTTTACTCACCATACCGAACCGACAGGCACCCTCTCTTCATAATACCCTCTCCACTCAGGTGGGGGTTTGTGGACGCCTCGACTCTCTGGTCCTGGCGTCCAAGCGAGCTTTTAACTCGCAAAGTCAGTCCCTTTACTGGGACTCCGTCGCGGCCGACTCAGCGCACTGGTCTGCACGCGCTTTTAGGCAGAAACCGGGGTGACCACTGGATCTCACATCCAGCCCGTCGCCCGGCCCCGCATACTTACTTGAATATGTCGCGGCCGACCAAGCGCAATGCCTGGTCTGCACGCGCTCGTAGGCCGGCTGGGGTGACCACAAGTGTCGCCCAGTCCGGCATTTTTGCTTGAAGATCTCACAGGAAAAAAACACTGGAGAAAACTACCTAAAAAATGTCTTTTTCTTAAAGAAAAAAAGTCTTGCCAGGACCAAAAGATCCCAGCAAGGAACTTAGGTCCTTACTCCTGTCTAGACAGAAAAAAACTGATTCCCTGTAGCAGAGAGAGGGAGGATATACCCTCAGGGACTGCCCCCTAGGGTGGAGCCAGAACGTTTTGTCATTCTGCCTAGTCCTACTCCTGCGGAGACAACATAACCCAGCTCTTGAGAATCAAGAAGACTACGTCTGTCAATGAGCGATAGAGAAAAGAAAGTTTTATGTGTATTTATGCTCCTAAAACACCTTATGGTGCTACTTGGATGTGGAGTCTCTTTTTGTGGCCAGGCTGTGTAAAAGTCTCACACATGTGGTATCACCATACTCAGAAGGAGTAGCAGAATGAATTTTGGGGTGTCATTTTTGCTGTGTACATGCTATGTGTTAGAAATAGCTTATAAATTGACAACGTTTTGGGAAAAAAAAGAAAAAAAAATT
This sequence comes from Pelophylax lessonae, assembly GCF_965119305.1. Taxonomy (NCBI): domain Eukaryota; kingdom Metazoa; phylum Chordata; class Amphibia; order Anura; family Ranidae; genus Pelophylax; species Pelophylax lessonae. Next base: position 166,428,500 of record NC_138778.1, on the reverse strand, counting down.
TTTTTCTTCATTTTCCCAAGAATTGTGGGAAAAAATTATAACTTCAAAAAACTCACCATGCCTCTTACTAAATACCTTGGACTCTCTACTTTACAAAAAGGGGTCATTTGGGGGGTATTTGTACTGTCCTGACATTTCAGGGCCTCAAGAAAGGAGATAGGCCATCAGTACATCTGGTGTGATCAATTTTCAGTAATTGGTACCATAGCTTCTAGACTCAATAACTTTCACACAGACTAAATAATATACACTAATTTGGGTTAGTTTTACCAGAGATATGTAGCAGTATAAATGTTGGCCCAAATGTATGAAGAAAAATTAATTTTTTGCAAAATTTTATAATAGAAACTAAAAAAAGTGTTTTTTTTGCAAATTTTTTGCTCTTTTTTTGCTTATATCACGAAAAAAAAAAAAACCCCAGTTGTGATCAAATACCACCAAAAGAAAGCTCTATTTGTGTGAAAAAAATGATAAAATTTTTGTTTGGTTACAGTGTAGCATGACTGAGCAATTGTCATTCAAAGTGTGAGAGTGCTGAAAGCTGAAAATTGGTCTGGGCAGGAAAAGGGTCTAACTGCTCTGTATGGAAGCGGTTAACCAGCCGCTGCAGAATCGGAGCTCTAATGAGGAAAGATGTTATTTCCTATTGGGAGTATCTTACCAGGGGATGCCAAAAATCAAACACTTCCAGGTAGCCATATTGCATTGCACCTTACAGAAAATTACAGAGCTGCAGATTGAAAAGGAAAGGTCATTTTTAATAACATTCAATTACAATATGGTTTGTGTCACATATGTAAATGCTATTTTATATTATTTTTTTTAGTTGGTATTTTTTTCCCATTAGAGTGGAGTTACCCTTTAAATTGGAGAGTGTGAAATCTGATGCAGCTGTGCATGGTAGCTAATCAGATTCTAACTTCAGCTTGTTCAATTAAGCTTTGATAAAAAAAAAAAAACTGGAAGCCTATTGGTTTCTATGCAGAATTGCACAAGCCTCTGCACTTTCCAGTTTTAATGAATCAACCCCTTTTAAATTTAAATATACTCAAAGGGCCTCTCAAGTGTATGCAAACAATGCTCATTGACAACTGATCTTGTGATCTCTGTTGTATGTTACTTCAGTTCAAACTTTGGTCAGTGCAGGGAAGGGTTAGAACCTACTATTTTTGTCCCCAATGGGAAGCCCAACCCTATCTATTTGTCCTGTTGACCACTGTCTTTGGAGCTTTTGGTTTTGTGCTGGGAAATCGGAAATGTTATACAGTAGTTGTCACTGCAACAGGAGTAGAGGGATAACTTCCATTATGGTGTCAACTGTCAAAGGTAGGATTTGGGGAGATTTCATTTGGGCTTTAAAAAATCTGGCATAGGTTCTAACCCTTCCACACTATTGAAAATTTGCAAATTAAAAAAAACAGCACACCTTCCTTAACCCTCTATCCTAATCTAGCCTAGATAGTTTCCAACCAAGAAGACTCTCAAGGACTGACTGTGGCTGTCTCTGGTGTTAACATTCTCAGCCCGAAAACTGCTGCATCTGCACAGTGACTTTCCATATACTTTAAAAAGGTTGTACTCTACAGGGGTTGTACAAATATATGGAAACACCAGGTAAAAGAACAAAATCGTTACCTAATATGGTGTTGGACTGCCTTTGGCTTCCAAGACGGCCTGAATTATAAGTCTTTGATGGTGGATAATGGAATCTGATACCACTCTTAAAGAGGTTGTAAATCTCCAAAATAAAAAATATAAAAAATAAAAACCTGAAAGACAAAGGCATATGGAGCTAGTATGCATCGCATACTAGCTCATTTTAAAATACTTTCCTTAGAACGAAGCCCCCACAGCAGCGCCCACACATCGCTGACACAGCCGACTTGTTCACCCGTCTTCCTTCCGAGTGCACATCCTCCGGCCATTTGATTGCACGGGGGAGCCGCCGTTCATGGCACAGGGCTCTGAAGGAGAGGCACGGGCGGCTGTTCCTTCAGAGCGCATGCGCCAGTGATGTCACTGGCTGCATGCAAAGTAAATATCTCCTAAACGGTGCATTTTAGGAGATATTTACAGTACCTATAGGTAAGCCTTATCACAGGCTTAACTATAGGTACAAGTTACAGAGGAAGCTTTACTTCCTCTGTAATGCAAAAATCGTTCCAGTTCTCACAGAGATGCCGGAGGTGGAAAATGAGCCCGAACCTTGTTCTTCAAAATTGACTATAGTGGCTCTATGATATTAAGGTCAAATGACTGCCGCGCTCAGGGAAGGTGTGAGAATGTGTGAGAACCACGATTTGACAACACCAGCTGTGTGAATTAGAACATTATCGTCTTGGTAAATGGCACTGTATTCGGGAAACAATGTCTGTACCATGGGGTGCACATGATCAGCCAAAATTTGTACATAGTCGCTGGCAGTGATTCTACCCTTAAAAGTGATGATAAGACATGCAGAATACCAAGATATGGCTGCCCAAACCATGATTGCGCCACCACTATGCTTTACCATTGGCACAAGACAGTCCTGGTCATAAGCTTGGGACGGTATTCGCCACATGTAAACACATCCGGTGGTTGGGAACAGTGTGTAGCTCGATTTATTGGACCATATTTCAGTTTTCGGTTAATCAATAGTCCACGATTTATAGGTGTTGCACCACTCTCACCTCTTCTGAACATTAATATCAGTCATTAGTGGTTTGGCAATTGCAGCTTTCCAGTCAAGTTTTTGCTTATTAAAGTGGGATTAAATAAGGTTTACCTATAGGTACTTAAATATCTCCTTTAAAATATGTTTCACATAATGTGCTAGTATGCGATGCATACTAGCACATTATGGCTTTACCTTTCACGTTGCAAAAAAAACCCACTCACACAGCGGTTTCCTACGACTTTGAGTTCCCTCCACGCAGTTTTTGTGGACATGGGCTTTGGCAGACTGAGTTTGAGCTCTGCAGTCACTTTTGCAGCAGTTGTTTTCCTATTCCAGATCACAATACTGCGCAATGTCTGTCTGTCTCTTTCTGTCAGTTGACCATGTCTATGACGGATGCGGTATCAGATCCCTGCCCTCCTCACTAACTAGTGACAAGGGATTGGCCAATCTCACACCGCGCCGTCACATACGTAACAATGCCACTCTAAGCTGCCCCCTGCACAAAGATTTTCCAGGTTGCGGGACCACAATCTAGGTGGCAGCAGCCTGTGAGCGATTGTCACTGGGTTCATTAATTAGGCAATTAACCCTTTAAACTCCAAACTGCCACCAAATAGTTTTTGGGCCTATCAACCCTTCACAATATTAACAAGAACAATTCTGAAAAATAAACGTCTGTACACACACTGTCACCACCGACAGGTATATTTCAGAGATTTACTGTATACAGTAGCGCTCTTCAAGAGACAGGGATGCGTTAACTTGCATGAAAAGAGCATTAAAGACAGTTTTAACACTTTTCAGAATTAGGTTTTAATAATGAAAAGGTCTGAAAATAAATTATTTTTGCAGAAAAATATTTACAGAAAAAAAGGTTGTTTCAAAGAAAGAAAGAAAGAAAGAAATAATACAACAACAGAGGAATCAGAGTTAAGAAGGAGAATACTTACAATGTCCTTGGGTTTAGCAGAGTTCAGTTGATGCCAAGTGTTATCGGTTCTCAAACTTGACAGATGTTCCTGGTTTGATGGTACATGAGAACTGTCAACTGCCTAGACAACCCCCTTTTTCTCTGGGATCAAAGGAGTGTTGACAGAGGCCATCAGACCAATTAAGCGTCTGAGGAGTGGCCATCGTTTTTTATGACAGTATCATGGCCCTGCCTTACACACAGTTTTCTACCACTATTTATATCTCCTAATATGTACTGGTTGCATTCTTAAAACTGATTGATAGATTATTGTTCAGCATTGAATTTCGTGTCCAGGGATACTAAACACAGGGTAGCTCAGATAAACCTGTCACCCAGGAGGTTTCTGACTGCCATCTTCCCTTCTGTAGGTGCTAGCTTAGTCATGTATGACTTGGATATGTTCCATATGATATTTCCCATTAAAATATATACTTATTATTAATGCGTCATGTTTCTGTCTGATGTTAGGAATCGTGTGTGGATTTGTTAAGTTTTGAATTGGGTAAAGATCTCTGAAGGGTCATCTTTTGGCCCTGAATGCTTTTTACAATCCCCATTAGTTCTGGGTATCCTTTTATGGCATGCTATGTATTCCTAATGGATTTGGTCATAGTTCAATGATCAGTCTGGTTCAGCAGAATTTAACAGACATCCTGCCAGAACTCAATTAGCTCTACAGCTCTGTAAAGGCCTAAGTGGAGATAGGTTTGCTTGAAGCCCCAAGCACTTGTGTACTCAAAGGACCCTTTGAACTATAGCTATGTTCTGGGAGGGGGGGGGGGGACTAACAGAACTGCTGGATCTTTGGTTTTCAAACAGAGAAGCGAATGACAAAACAAAAGGTAATGGCTGAACATGTACAAAATGGCTGCTACCCAGACGGCTATCCGTGAACCCAGTATGCATGATCATTACAATGTTACCATGCTTATGCTTGTCCAATGACGTTTTCCCAGAAACTGTATATGCCGTCATAACCTTGGATACTGTACCTCGCAACACCGCAAATAAATTGGCAACCTCAGTCACAGAGGCACCAGCTAAGCGGGCACCAAGAATTTGCTCTCTTTGAAGCTCCATGAGCTCTGACATTACTCCGAATTACCAGCAGCACACGCAGTGAATGATGAAAGTGAGGCTTCCCAACTGCTAGCTAGGTGTCTCATCACACAGCGGAGGCAAAAGAATGTTACATCACTTCCGCTTTCAATGTGAAACATGTTGTCGCTTTCACACCTGCAAATCATTTAGTGTTTCCATATTTTTGTCTAACCCCCGCAATTGTCTCCAGTGTCAGGGTACTGCCCCATTCAGGTCTATGAAGAGTCATTGTGAAGATGTACCTTGAGAATTTTTGGGCCTGAGGACCAGAGAAAGCCATCACTGTTCTGTGGTAGATTAAGTTAGGGGGGGGGGGGCTAGAGAGTGTAGGTTGGTTTTTTTTTGGAAAGTTAACTAGTCCTTTACGGGTTGGTGTTGAAGGCTGTTTGAAATATCAGCCAATTCCCATGTGCAGCAAGCTGTACTTATCACATTTGTATAACAGTTTGCTTATACGTATTATTAAACTATATGATCAATTTCTGAACTTGGTAATTTGCCAGGGAACATTAAGATGATTTTGCACTGTGCACAGCCTATTAAAAGGCTTTCTACACGACCCCTTAGGCACATGTCTCCCCTTCCATTCTTCCCAGTAATAGTTTCCCTTGCATCCTAATGCATATAGCAATATACTAAATGTGTACACTTTTATATTACAGATTGAAGTCGGAGCAGTCCAGGACACAGAACCACCCCCAACTGATACAGAATTTGAAGGGGAAGGAGATTACGAGGAAGGGATTTTTGCTGAATGGTGGGCAGAACCAAAGTCAAAAGGAGACCTGGCTGACAAGCCAAGCTCAACCTAAAGCTTCTGGTCTACAGATGGACTTGTACGATCCACACCAAGGACAACACAAGGTGCCCAGTGTACATAATTCAAGTAACATTCCAATGCTAGAAAATTCCAACCATTCCACAATTTGTAGAAAACAATTTTCATCATGATGCCTACATGAGGACAGTGTAAACATATTGACTCTATAAAAAGTGTTCAGTGTTGTGTCTTATCCTTCAAGTCCTCTCAGAAGTGGTCCTTATTGGTCAAGTCTCACTTCTTGCAGGCACATGCTTCCATCTTTATTGGCTTACAAAGGGATAAACCACATACTAAAAGATGTTAGTTTCCTTTTCAATGGAAACTACTGGCACCTAGTTGCATTCAGTTGATTTTGTGATCAACTATTGGTCAAACTTGGTTGTAATGGCTTGAAAATTGCTTCCCGTTAAGAAGCCTATCACTGAGTGATTTACAGGCAAGCTGGAAGATAGAATACCATTCTTTGTTTTCTTACCTTGGACCTCATCCTTGGACCTTGGACCTTGGACCGTCAGCTCCAGTGGCATCCTCTTATGAGACGTCCTACTATACCCCTTTAAATGGAGTAAACAGTGGCACCATTTCCGGATGTTTAAGGAGTAATAAAAGGAATTGCAAAATGAAATCAACATCTTGTTTTTTTTTTTTTCTGTCGTCCAAAATATCCTGCTCTTTGCTAATATACGTCGACAGTATTCCATCAATCGTTGGTACATTTTTATTATGTCTTTTCTAAAGAGTTACATGATATGTTGCATCTCTTATTGTTGGGTTGGTAAGGCAAATATTAAAAAAAAAAAAGCTAAGAATGAAATATTAAAAAAATTAATGAAGTCTCCCCTGTCTACTTTGGTGATAAAGAAAGGAACAAGAAACGTAAGCAGAACAGGACCAAGAGCTTATTATCTAATTGCCGCCACAGCTGTTTAAAGTAGAACTAAACCCAATCACTAACATCCAATCATATAACAATAATTTCTATCCAAATAATTCTTACTGAAGAATTTTAACAAGATTAACAAATCAGTACATTATATGACGAGTACAGAAGTTGACACTAATGGGTGCGTAAAGTTGGCAGTCCCAGGCTCTCAGTGGTGCCAAGAAAGAGCTTTGAGGTTGCAAAAGGGCCATAATTTATAAGAGTGTTTCTATTATGAGATAGAAAATAAGCTAAAGTCACCAAATCCTCAATTTTTCCTCTTCATCTCTTCCAGAAGGAGTTAATCTACATGCTAGGGACAGTGAATAGTGTAGATAAGAGTATCATAAGAGGTCTAAGCATTGTCTGGGAATGATATGGGGGAGACTTTTCGAGTGGGGAACTGTGGAAGAACTACTAGTAATGTGGAATTTGGCTAATCAGCCACTCACATTGCAGCAGCTTATTTGCATTTAGGCATCTAGACGTGGTGAAGATGACTTGCTGAAGTTCAAATTGAGCATCAGAATGGGGAAGAAAGGGGATTTAAGTGACTTTAAATATGGCATGGTTGTTGGTGCCAGATGGCCTGGTCTGAGTATTTCAAAAACTGCTGATCTACTGGGATTTTTACACAAAACCATCTCTAGGGTTTACAGAGACTGGTCCGAAACAGAGAAAATATCCAGTGAGCGGGGTTTGTGTGGACAAAAATGCCTTGTTGAGGTCAGAGGAGAATGGGCAGACTGGTTTGAAATGATAGAAAGGCAACAGTAACTCAAATAACAACTTATTACAACCAAAGTATAGAATACAGAATATTATCTATGAACAAAATACACATCGAACTTTGAAGCAGATGGGCTACAGCAACAAAAGACCACAACGGTGCTACACCAGTCAACTAAGGAAACTGAGGCTACAATTGGCGCAGGCTCACCAAAATTGTAGAATAGAAGATAGGAAAAATGTTGCCTGGTCTGATGAGTCTCGATTTTATCTGCGACATTCAGATGGTAGGGTCAGAATTTGGTGTAAACAACATGAAAGCATGAATCCATCCTGCCTTCCATCAACGGTTCAGGCTGGTGGTGGTGGTGTAATGGTGTGGGGGATATTTTCTTGCCACACTTTGGGCCCCTTTGTACCTATTGAGCATGGTTTAAACGCCACGGCCTACCTGAGTATTGTTGCTGACCATGTCCATCCCTTTATGACTACAGTGTACCCATCTTCTGATGGCTCCTTCCAGGAGGATAATGTACCATGTCACAAAGCTCAAATCGTCTCACCACTGGATTCTTGAACAAGACAATGAGGTCACTGTGCTCCAATGACCTCCACACTCACCAGATCTTAATCCAATAGAGAGCCTTTGGGATGTGGTGGAACAGGAGCAACTGTGTGATGTCTATTTGAACCAAAATCTCTTAGGAATGTTTCCAACACCTTGCTTGAATTTATGTCACAAAGAATAAAGGGGTCCAACCAGTTACTAGCAAGGTGTATCTAATAAAATATTAATGGTGATATAATCAGCGCAAACCATATACGAAAAAAAATATAATAAAACATAGTAAATACACACACAAGGCCGCCAACAATCAGTGTTAAACACAAAACACCAGTGAGTAAATAAATATTGCTGCGCTAAGTGAATTAATCAAAATGATAAATAAATATGCATATAAAAATCATAATATGAAAGCAAACCAATGCTTATATAAATAAAAACATTCAGCAATCCGAGTGCTATAAATCAAGTGATAAATAAAAGCCCCAATGGTGCAAAACGTATATAATAAGTGGGCAAAAAGATCAAATAAAGAGCTACAGTGCCTTGCGAAAGTATTCGGCCCCCTTGAACTTTTTGACCTTTTGCCACATTTCAGGCTTTAAACATAAAGATATAAAACTGTAATTTTTTGTGAAGAATCAACAACAAGTGGGATACAATCATGAAGTGGAACGAAATTTATTGGATATTTCAAACTTTTTTCTCTATCGCTCATTGACAGACGTAGTCTTCTTGATTCTCAAGAGCTGGGTTATGTTGTCTCCGCAGGAGTAGGACTAGGCAGAAAGACAAAACGTTCTGGCTCCACCTTAGGGGCAGTCCCTGAGGGTATATCCTCCCTCTCTCTGCTACAGGGAATCAGTTTTTTTCTGTCTAGTCAGGAGTAAGGACCTAAGCTCCTTGCTGGGATCTTTTTGGTCCTGGCAAGATTTTTTCTTTAGAAGAAATATTTTTTAGGTAGTTTTTTTCTCCAGTGTTTTTCCTGTGAGATCTTCAAGCAAAAAACGCCGGACTGGGCGACACTAGTGGTCACCCCAGCCGGCCTACGAGCGCGCGCAGACCATTGCATTGCGCTTGGTCGGCCGCGACACATTCAAGTAAGTATGCGGGGCCGGGCGACGGGCTGGATGTTGAGATCCAGTGGTCACCCCGGTTTCTGCCTACGAGCGCGTGCAGACCAGAGCTCCGCGCTGGGTCGGCCGCGACGGAGTCCCAGTGGAGGGACTGACCTTGCGAGTTAAAAGTCTCGCTTGGACGCCAGGAACCAGAGAGTCGAGGCGTCCGGAGTGGTCCACAAACCCCCACCCCGGTGGAGAGGGTATTGTGAAGAGAGGGTGCCTGTCGGTTCGGTATGGTGAGTAAACGTTCCCTTTTTTCTTTCCTCGTTATGAGGCAGTATGTATTATGGGCCCCTCCATACATGGTCAGTATATATCTGACACTAAAAGTCCCCCTTGTAAATACAGCATGTGTTTGTGGGAAGTGGACTTGGTTTGAGAGCTAACACTCTACCCAGCAGACTGTAGCATTACAGCAGACATAGGAGGTATAATCCTACCTTATTTGTAGTGTATCTCCTGTAGATCTATCAATCGCCACTCAGCAGAGATGCAGGTGGATGTGCTGGGAAAAACGATTTCGGCGGTCCGCCGCCATTTTGCCGTAGACCAGGTGCATGCATGTCCTCAGGTCACGCCGGCCGCCATGTTTTTGGAGTCTAATGTCTCCTATATGGGGGCGGCCATGTTTCATGAGCCCAGCTACCTCGTGGAGAGCTGGGAACGCCGGAAGGCGTACACAGGGGGCGGAGCCACGTCCTTCTACCCGGGAAAAAGCAACAGCTCCTTCCAGTCTGTAAAGACAGACGCTGACTGCAGTTGGTTGGAAACTTCACTGCATCGGTTGGTGAGCCTTGGGGGTCCCTCTCTCTCTCTGTGGGATCGAGAAGCAGGTACTCTGAGGGGCGCTATTGCGCTAGGGGGAGACACATTAAAAAAAAAAAAAAAAAATTTAAAAAAAAAAAAGAGGTATTTTTTATTTAAAAAAAAAAAAAAAAAAAGTTTTTTTGTGTTTTCTGGCAAAGGTGTCCTGAATTATCATGGACCCTGCCACTCATGTATCTCCTCCAGATCCCCTCGAGGGGTCTGCGGGATCCTCCAGCACCCCACTGACGATTAAATCATTGTCCGCTATTATGGAAGCTTGTGTCCCGGGTGGAAGTGGCTTGTCAGGGACAGGGCGCAAGTAAGCGACCCCCGCCTAACCCCTTATTATCTGAAACCTCGGATTCAGACTCTGAGCCTATTTCTGCAGTTGCAGGTACTTCATCTGGTATTGGTGTCTCGTGTACTGTCTTTTCAGACAGTGAGGAGGATATTTCGGCATCAGCCATAGCCAGAGAGGAAGCGTTGGTAAACGCACTCATGGTATCTGTTCAAGAGACCTTAAGATTACAGGGTATTCCGTCAGAAATAGCTGAAACTGAAATCCCTTTTGGGACTAAAAACGCATCTAGTGGCGAAGGTTTTTTCCATTGCCCAAATGTTTTGGCAATCCAATCAAAGAAGAATGGAGTCTGCCAAAACGCATTTCTACTATTTCTAAACGCATTAACAGGCGTTATCCGTTTGAGGAAACCCTCATTAAGAAATGGACAGAACCACCTGTGGTGGATTCACCAATTGCTAGATTGAATAAAGCCACGGTTATTCCTCTAGAAGACGCTCCGTCTTTTAAAGATCCAGTGGATCGCAAGATAGAAGCTATGTCTCGCACCAGGTTTACCTTGATTGGATCAGCTTTCAGACCAATAATTGCTATTGGTCTGGTTTCGCAGGCTGTAACTGTATGGACCAAGTGGTTACGCCGGGACCTAGAAGAGGTCCCTCAGGCGGTATCAGATTTGTTGGAACAGATGATACAGGGGTTACAGTTTGTGTGTGATGCGGCGTTAGACGCCACTTCATTATTGGCACGAGCATCTGTCTCAGCGGTGGTTCTCAAGCGTACACTGTGGCTAAAAGGTTGGTTAGCCGACCAAGGTTCCAAAAAAGCATTGGCTAATTTCCCCTTTTTAGGAGAGCGTCTATTTGGAGCCAACTTAGATGAGATCATTAAGGATCTCACGGGTGGAAAGAGCACCTTTTTACCGCAAAATTTTAAAGGTAAAGGAACTCGTCAAAGACGAGGGCCTTCTTTTTCTGCTCACAAGAGGTTTTTTTCGTCCCGCGGGTGAAAAAATTAAGTCCTCCAAAGCTCCTGCAGGAGGCGTCAGGGGTCGTTGGTCGGGCAAGCAAAAGCCCGCCCCCTCTAGACCTGAAGATAAACCGTCCAAAGCCTGAAGGTGCGCCCCCCCACCCATAACTGGGGTGGGGGGACGTCTTCGCCGGTTCCCGGATCCATGGCTTTCCAGAATCCCGGACAGATGGGGTTGCGAAGTCATAAGGTCAGGGTACAAGATCGAGTTTCGATCTCTCCCACCGGCGCGATTCTTCCCTTCCAATAGCCGACTATCCCCGGATCGTTTAGACGATCTGTGGAGAGCAGTCACAGATTTACTACAACAAGGAGTGGTAGTCCACGTTCCTTGGACAGAACGCTTTCAGGGGTTTTTATTCAAACCTATTTACAATACCCAGGAAAGAGGGCAAAGTGCGTCCAATTCTGGACTTAAGGGCACTCAATTCTTTTGTCTACATAAGAAGATTCAGAATGGAGTCCATTCGCACAGTAGCAGCCTTTCTGCATCCAGGGGATGTCCTAGCGTCCATAGACATCTAGGACGCATATCTTCACATTCCCATTTTCGCAGGACATCAGCGGTTTCTACGTTTTTCCGTAGAAGAGAACCACTATCAGTTTGTGGCGTTACCTTTCGGTCTCGCCACGGCTCCGCTGGTCTTCACGAAGGTGTTGGCCCCAATGTTGGCACTTCTGCGCCAAAGAGACATATCGATTCTAGGTTACCTAGACGATCTTCTGCTTCATGCAGAGTCTCCTCAGACCTTGCTACAAAACATAGAAATTACTATGATTTCTTTACAGGAATTCGGGTGGCTGGTGAACCAGCAAAAGTCATTTCTGGTTCCCACCCAGAGGCTCGAATATCTGGGTCTAATTCTAGACACAGTCAGGACAAGAGTTTTTCTTCCGGTAGGGAAACTCCGAAAGATTCAATCAGCAGTCCACCAACAGCTGGTCTTCCCTTCGGACTTGCATGAGGGGTCTGGGGTTGATGGTGGCTTCCTTCGAAGCAGTCCCATTTGCCCAGTCCCATACCCGAATTCTTCAGCAAGAGATTCCTCTCAGATGGAATCGGAATCCGGAATCCCTGGACAATCAGATCCGATTGAGCAAACAGACCAGAGAGTCTCTGGTCTGGTGGCTTCGGTCTCCGATGCTCAGCCAGGGAAAGTCATTTCTGCCAATATATTGGACGATAGTGACCACGGATGCCAGTCTATCCGGATGGGGAGGAATTCTCGGTCAGTTATCTGTCCAGGGACTTTGGTCCCCGGAAGAATCCAGGTTACCGATAAATGTATTGGAACTGAGAGCGATCAGACTTTGTCTGATTCACTGGACCGAGCAGCTCCAGGGCAGCCCGGTTCGGATCCAGTCGGACAATGCCACGGCCGTGGCTTATGTCAATCACCAGGGGGGCACCAAGAGTGTCCGAGCGGCCAAAGAAGTGGCTTGCATTCTTCACTGGGCGGAACGATTTGTTCCAGCAATCTCTGCGGTGTTCATTCCGGGGGTGGAGAATTGGCAGGCAGATTATCTCAGCCGTCAGACCCTGGATCAGGGGGAATGGTCCCTCCATCCAGACGTTTTCCACCAGTTGTGCCTACGGTGGGGCACCCCGGATGTGGATCTGTTGGCATCACGATTCAACAGGAAAGTTCAGAGATTCGTGGCTCGCTCCCGCGATCCTCTAGCAGAAACCGCAGACGCACTGATCGCCCCGTGGGGGCAATACCAGCTAATATATGCCTTCCCTCCTCTCGCGTTACTGCCAAGACTTCTTCGCAGGATAGAGGAGGAAGGAATCCCAGTAATCCTGGTAGCTCCGGACTGGCCTCGTCGAGCTTGGTACGCCGACATGGTCAGACTGGTGGCGGACGTCCCGTGGAGACTTCCTCTCAGGGAGGATCTACTGTCTCAGGGACCGATCTTCCATCCTGCTTTACGATCGCTGGCTTTAACGGCCTGGCTATTGAGACCCAGGTGCTGAAGGACAAAGGTTTGTCAGCTTCAGTTATTCCTACTCTAGTTAAAGCAAGGAAAGCGACTTCCAGAAAGATTTATCATCGCACATGGAAGTCCTACATTGCATGGTGTGAACCTTTGGGGTTCCATCCTCGGTCTTATTCGATTAGTCGAATATTGGCTTTTCTGCAACAAGGGGTTGAGCAGAAACTGGCCTTGAGTACTTTCAAGGGTCAGGTCTCAGCATTAGCCATCTTCTTTCAGAAGCCTTTGGCTACTCATTCCTTGGTGCGGAACTTCATCCAGGGGGTGCGACATCTGGCTCCGCCAGTGCACGCGCCGTTACCCCCCTGGGATCTTAATTTAGTGTTGTCGGTTCTTCAGAAACCTCCCTTTGAAGATATTAGGGAGATTCCTCTACCCACGTTGTCCCAGAAGGTGGCCTTCTTGGTGGCTATTACTTCTGCACGCAGGGTGTCAGAACTGGCCGCATTATCTTGTCGTTCACCATATCTGGTGGTTCATAGAGATAAGGTGGTTCTTCGTCCGAATCCATCCTTCCTACCAAAAGTGGTTTCAGAATTTCATCTGAATGAAGAAATTGTATTACCTTCCCTGTGTCCTAAGCCCAGTCATCCTCGGGAGTTTGCTTTACACTCCTTGGATGTGGTCCGGGCGATCAGGGTATACTTGAAAACGACAGACTCGTTTCGCAAGACGGATTCACTTTTTGTGATCCCAGATGGACCCAAAAAGGGGTTGCCTGCATCTGCCGCGACCATTTCCAGATGGATCAGACAGACGGTAGTACAGGCTTATTCTATTAAGGGTCGGGAGCCCCCGTTCCCTGTTAAGGCGCACTCCACTCGGGCATTTAGTGCGTCATGGGCCTTTCGCCATCAGGCGTCAGTGGTCCAGGTGTGCAAGGCGGCTACCTGGTCGTTGGTGCATACCTTTACTAAACATTATAAAGTTGATGTAATGGCATCGTCTGATGCCTCGTTTGGCCGCAAGGTTTTGCAGGCCGCAATTTGAGGAGACCAGTGGTCTACCTCGAGGGTTTTTTCCGTTGGAAAATTTTTCTTTAGTCTCATTCTTTGTTTATAATGAGCCTTTAAAACTTCTAGTTTGGCACCAGTTGGGCCTTCTAGATTGGATTTGATTTTGTCAATCCCACCCCTCATTTGTGGCACTGCTTCTGGATGTCCCAGCTCTTGAGAATCAAGAAGACTACGTCTGTCAATGAGCGATAGAGAAAAATGGATTTTTGTAAGATCTTACCGTAAAATCCTTTTCTCTTAAGCTCATTGACAGACGTAGTACCCGCCCCTCTATCATTGAGTTGGGTTGGGTTAAATTCTCTGTACTGCTTTAAAACAGAACTGATTCCCTGTAGCAGAGAGAGGGAGGATATACCCTCAGGGACTGCCCCTAAGGTGGAGCCAGAACGTTTTGTCTTTCTGCCTAGTCCTACTCCTGCGGAGACAACATAACCCAGCTCTTGAGAATCAAGAAGACTACGTCTGTCAATGAGCTTAAGAGAAAAGGATTTTACGGTAAGATCTTACAAAAATCCATTTTTAACAAATAAAAAAACGAAAAATTGGGCGTGCAAAATTATTCAGCCCCCTTAAGTTAATACTTTGTAGCGCCACCTTTTGCTGCGATTACAGCTGTAAGTCGCTTGGGGTATGTCTCTATCAGTTTTGCACATCGAGAGACTGAAATTTTTGCCCATTCCTCCTTGCAAAACAGCTCGAGCTCAGTGAGGTTGGATGGAGAGCGTTTGTGAACAGCAGTTTTCAGTTCTTTCCACAGATTCTCAATTGGATTCAGGTCTGGACTTTGACTTGGCCATTCTAACACCTGTATATGTTTATTTGTGAACCATTCCATTGTAGATTTTGCTTTATGTTTTGGATCATTGTCTTGTTGGAAGACAAATCTCCGTCCCAGTCTCAGATCTTTTGCAGACTCCATCAGGTTTCCTTGCAGAATGGGCCTGTATTTGGCTCCATCCATCTTCCCATCAATTTTAACCATCTTCCCTGTCCCTGCTGAAGAAAAGCAGGCCCAAACCATGATGCTGCCACCACCATGTTTGACAGTGGGGATGGTGTGTTCAGGGTGATAAGCTGTGTTGCTTTTACGCCCAACATAACGTTTTGCATTGTTGCCAAAAAGTTTGATTTTGGTTTCATCTGACCAGAGCACCTTCTTCCACATGTTTGGTGTCTCCCAGGTGGTTTGTGGCAAACTTTAAACGACACTTTTTATGGATATCTTTAAGAAATGGCTTTCTTCTTGCCACTCTTCCATAAAGGCCAGATTTGTGCAGTATACGACTGATTGTTGTCCTATGGACAGAGTCTCCCACCTCAGCTGTAGATCTCTGCAGTTCATCCAGAGTGATCATGGGCCTCTTGGCTGCATCTCTGATCAGTCTTCTCCTTGTATGAGCTGAAAGTTTAGAGGGACGGCCAGGTCTTCGTAGATTTGCAGTGGTCTGATACTCCTTCCATTTCAATATTATCGCTTGCAGGGCTGCCGCTAGAAATCCTGGGGCCCCATACAGCCTACTTGACAGGGCCCCCCCCCCCCTTTCCACCGAAAATATCAAAATTATATTATCACCCCTCCCCCAATCCTAGCAGAAATTCCTCCCAATGACCCCTCACAGCGCAACCCCCCAAATTCCTCCACAAATTCACAACCCCATCCCCGTACAGAGTGCAGGGGTCAGGAATACATTCAGGAGAATGCTAGATACAGAATGCAGGGTTCTGGAGTGCATTATGCACAGGGTTCAGGAGAGTGCTAGATACAGAATGCAGGGTTCTGGAGTGCATTATGCACAGGGTTCAGGAGAATGTTAGATACAGAATGCAGGGTTCTGGAGTGCATTATGCACAGGGTTCAGGAGAGTGCTAGATAGGGAGTAGTGCCTTACTAAGCTGACCAAGATTTCCCATAGATACAAATGTTAGACAGGGAGCAGTGCCGTACCAAGTTGACCAAGATTCTCCATTGAGGCCAATGTTAAAAATCGGGAGTAGTGCCATACCAAGCTGTACATAGTAGCAAATGTACGTAAATGTCTCTGTACTGCACCTTTTCCCAGGTGCTACAACCTCTGCAACACATACACCTCTCCTCTGCCCTTATCTTCCCCAAATGTCCCCCATCTTCCACATGATTACATTTCTGTTGCTGGCTGCCATAGCTTCCTTCTCCTTCTTCCCTATGCACAGGGGGCGGGTCTGAGTAGCAGTCCCGCCCATTACCGACATCACAGCATGAATTTGACAGGTGCAGTCTCTCATTGTGGCTGCATAGTGCACACCCAGCTGTTTTTTTAGCCAATCCCTGGCTGTTCTAAATGTTCCCACTGCTGCCGGTCCTTCTGAGCTAGAAGGTAACATTTATCACTAGAATTATGCCAGACAAAGCCTCTGCACAGCGGGACAGTCCTGCCCAGGTTGGGAAGTATGCTGTCATCCTACCGATCTTCCTGCTGTCAGGGCCCCCCTATGTGCCGGGGCCCCATACAGTAGTATTGGCTGTACCCCCCTGATGGCTGCCCTGATCGCTTGCACAGTGCTCCTTGGGATGTTTAAAGCTTGGGAAATCTTTTTGTATCCAAATCCGGCTTTAAACTTCTCCACAACAGTATCTCGGACCTGCCTGGTGTGTTCCTTGTTCTTCATGATGCTCTCTGCGCTTTAAACGGACCTCTGAGACTATCACAGTGCAGGTGCATTTATACGGAGACTTGATTACACACAGGTGGATTCTATTTATCATCATTAGTCATTTAGGTCAACATTGGATCATTCAGAGATCCTCACTGAACCTCTGGAGAGAGTTTGCTGCACTGAAAGTAAAGGGGCTGAATAATTTTGCACGCCCAATTTTTCAGTTTTTTATTTGTTAACAAAGTTTGAAATATCCAATAAATTTCATTCCACTTCATGATTGTGTCCCACTTGTTGTTGATTCTTCACAAAAAATCACAGTTTTATATCTTTATGTTTGAAGCCTGAAATGTGACAAAAGGTCGCAAAGTTCAAGGGGGCTGAATACTTTTGCAAGGCACTGTATATCTTCATCTGTGATCTAACAGTGCAAAAAGTGCTCCACGCTTCACTCAGGTGCTCCCGGTGATTGGTGCAGGATTAGCAGCTCACCTTAGGGATAGACTCAAAGGAGTCATACACGCCTAAAGATGTTATGGATACACAGCCTGGTCACCCCTCTCCTTCTGCTCCAGTTGACCCTCCAAGTACGCCAGGAACTCAGCATAAAATAAATAGAAGAAGGGATCTAGTGCTCTCTGTTTCTAATGCTTTATTCAATCCAATGTAAAAATATCCACTTACATATTTCAGCACTTAAGCAGTGCGGGCTTCCAGCGTCAGACAGTAAACAATCTTTGAACCTCCAAGGACCGACGTGCTGCGAGTAGGCTCCTCGGAGGTTCAGAGATTGTTTACTGTCTGACGCTGGAAGCCCGCACTGCTTAAAGCGGTAGTATCCCGCTTTTTTACACTTTTACCTACAGGTAAGCCTATAATAAGGCTTACCTGTAGGTACAAATAATATCTCCTAAACCGGCATGGTTTAGGAGATATTTACAGTGCATGCAGCCGCTCGCGCGAGCGGCGCATGCGCTCTGAAGGTCCGGGGGGGACCTTCAATCTATTTGAAGTGAAGTGAAGTGAAGGGAGTGACGTCATCGCGGCTCCGGCCAATCATCGCGCCGGAGCCGTCTCTTCCAGCCAATCACCGCGCCGGAGCCGCCGAACCCGGAAGAGACGGCGAGGGATCATGGCAGCGCCCGCAGCGATGTCCGGGGGTCCGTGTCGGGGCTTCGTTCTAAGGTAAGTAATACATAATGAGCTAGTATGCGATGCATACTAGCTCATTATGCCTTTGTCTTGCAGGTTTTTTTTTTTTTTTTTTTTTTGAACTTTGGGTTTACAACCGCTTTAAGTGCTGAAATATGTAAGTGGATATTTTTACATTGGATTGAATAAAGCATTAGAAACAGAGAGCACTAGATCCCTTCTTCTATTTATTTTTTGCTGAGTTCCTGGCGTACTTGGAGGGTCAGCTGGAGCAGAAGGAGAGGGGTGACCAGGCTGTGTATCCATAACATCTTTAGGCGTGTATGACTCCTTTGAGTCTATCCCTAAGGTGAGCTGCTAATCCTGCACCAATCACCTTGAGCACCTGAGTGAAGCGTGGAGCACTTTTTGCACTGTTAGATCACAGATGAAGATATAGCTCTTTATTTGATCTTTTTGCCCACTTATTATATAAGTTTTGCACCATTGGGACTTTTATTTATCACTTGATTTATAGCACTCGGATTGCTGCATGTTTTTATTTATATAAGCATTGGTTTGCTTTCATATTATGATTTTTATATGCATATTTATTTATCATTTTGATTAATTCACTTGGCGCAGCAATATTTATTATGTATCTAATAAAATGGCCGGTGAGTGTATATTGTTTGCATTCAAACCAGAGAGCAATAGATAGCAGGTGCAATTTTAAATCACAAGTATAATATAGCGGCACTCGTGGTTATTTTGCATATACACCTTAACCAATTGACTCCGGCCTTACGGATATATGTGGCAGCACAGCGTTGGGCTTTAATAATGAGCTGCATACAATATATGCATACAGCCGCCACTGTGTTGTGCTACAGTGACAGCCAATGATAGTGATCACATGATTAGGAAGCCCATCCCCCTTGAAGGGCCAGTGATAACTGGTGCCAAGGGGTTAAAAGCATCCCATAAATATAGCTGTACCATCCAGTCAACATGTTTACCCAAGCGTGATGCTTTATTCATGGATGAAGCCTAATAGGCTGATAAGGTCTCTGGCTTCTTATCTTCAATACCGCAATAGCAAGATCTCCCTGTTATAATTTGTCTTCCTGTCCACCTGGCAGGTTTTGGGTAGTTCTTCCCACCTTTGTGTGTGTCTCAGGTCACATTCTTCCTAATAAAAAAAAGAAATACCAGGAGGGTGAACAAGAACCCCTCATAATGTTCATAACAAATATGTAGAGCAACTTTTCCAGCATCTGCCGAAAGCCTAAATATCAGTTTTGGATTGGCCATTCTTTTTTGTTGTACTGTATGACAATTATTTTGCATTCATACCATGTTGAAAATAAATGGGTGGAACACATACTGTAGATCTGTATGGTATGTAAAATAAAATAATGCCTACCACTGGTCAGAGGCTGCTACCATCAAGGATATTGGAAGGTCACCCTAAGAGTAAAAGGGCTCAGATACAAATAGCTGCTGATTTAATAAACAATAATTTAATGAATGATAATAATCATCAATAAATGATAAGTTAATGAGTAATACCAACAATGACTATGGCTTGCATCTGCAGAAAACCAAGAAGGAGATCCAGAAAATGAATCGATGCCCAGGAATAGTGTTGTATACGAGGAACCTTTCTTATAGACTAAGTATTGCACTAACATAGTGGGTCAGTGGTAGGTGGTCTGAACTGCAGCAGGATGATAATGGATCTCTATACAGCTTGCTGTCTCCTCCTGGGGAAGTTACACAGGGTTGACTTCTGGCTCAGACAGAAACAAGGCTGTTATTGCTGACCTCTCCTTCCAAAACATATCAGTGCCCTAATTTGCATGCTGAGCCAATGGTCGCAACATTTTACAATTCACTGGCTTAGGACATGTAAGCAGATTAGATGTTCTGATTTGTTACTTTTGTTAACATCCTTTTCAATTTTTAAAGATTTCTTTCTATAAAAAGTCGCGCTAACTTGAATAATGGAAAATAAAGTCCATAAAGTCCATATAAATCAGGAACACAGTATCCAAACAGGCTCCCTATGGGTATACGCTTACCAGAGCTGGTAAATCAAAAGGCAGGTTCTCAGAAGCTAATCTCGTCTCTTTGATAGTAGACTGGAACCAATATCTCGCGTAGACTCAAAAAATTGGAGGAAAAATAAAAACGCAATAGCATAAAACCCAACAAAAACGGATGAAAAAATATATACACCAGAGTGAGTGACTAACAACTGGATGAATAGTGTGAACTCCGCCAGTGTATGGAAATCAGAAAAAGGAAAAAGAGAAATGCTCTATTAGGGACACCTAAGGTACCCCTTACCAAAGATAGCTGAAAAACATGCAATCATATAAGTGCAATCCTGTGACAGCCGGAGTCGCCTCTTACCACAGTGTAAAGATATGTTTGCCAATGTGAATAGAAAATCCTAAATGGGTGTCTTCTATGTAGATAACCACCACCACTCGCCTCTTACCAGATAGAAATCAGATTGAGCCAAATAGAGCAAGAGAGTCAAGTATGACAGGACGCCAGCCTTCACCAGTAGGATTTGCCTCTTACCCTAAGGGGATGGTAAATGAGCCTATAGGAATGATGAGCTTCACGGAACCTGCAGTGGACTCCAGGGCAAGTGACTCCAATACGAGTGACTCCAATAAAGCCAGGGTAATCACCACCAAATGAAAGAAAAGACCTCCATAGTGTAAAACCATACGATTTATTGAAGAAAAAGAGAATAAAACTTACAGAAACGAGGAAATGGGGAGCATGTATATCAAGGCCGCCGGCCGGACGGTCTCCGCTCGTCCGCACTTCCTGGTCGCGATCGGGAAGTGCGGACGAGCGGAGACCGTCCGGCCGGCGGCCTTGATATACATGCTCCCCATTTCCTCGTTTCTGTAAGTTTTATTCTCTTTTTCTTCAATAAATCGTATGGTTTTACACTATGGAGGTCTTTTCTTTCATTTGGTGGTGATTACCCTGGCTTTATTGGAGTCACTCGTATTGGAGTCACTTGCCCTGGAGTCCACTGCAGGTTCCGTGAAGCTCATCATTCCTATAGGCTCATTTACCATCCCCTTAGGGTAAGAGGCAAATCCTACTGGTGAAGGCTGGCGTCCTGTCATACTTGACTCTCTTGCTCTATTTGGCTCAATCTGATTTCTATCTGGTAAGAGGCGAGTGGTGGTGGTTATCTACATAGAAGACACCCATTTAGGATTTTCTATTCACATTGGCAAACATATCTTTACACTGTGGTAAGAGGCGACTCCGGCTGTCACAGGATTGCACTTATATGATTGCATGTTTTTCAGCTATCTTTGGTAAGGGTGTCCCTAATAGAGCATTTCTCTTTTTCCTTTTTCTGATTTCCATACACTGGCGGAGTTCACACTATTCATCCAGTTGTTAGTCACTCACTCTGGTGTATATATTTTTTCATCCGTTTTTGTTGGGTTTTATGCTATTGCGTTTTTATTTTTCCTCCAATTTTTTGAGTCTACGCGAGATATTGGTTCCAGTCTACTATCAAAGAGACGAGATTAGCTTCTGAGAACCTGCCTTTTGATTTACCAGCTCTGGTAAGCGTATACCCATAGGGAGCCTGTTTGGATACTGTGTTCCTGATTTATATGGACTTTATGGACTTTATTTTCCATTATTCAAGTTAGCGCGACTTTTTATAGAAATATTGCTTGGGGTGTGGTCACACTTGAAGTTGCTGCTGTTCTCCTGTACCATTAGCGCGGTTATTACTTTTTATTCAATTTTTAAAGATGCAATTCTTTATAATGGCCACTAGATGGCAATATAGCACAGGAACTCCAAAAAAAATAAAGCAGCGAACAGGCTACTTTAAGATCATACAATGTATGCCAGAGGTTCTCAACCTCATTGAGACCAGGGCTCGATAAATTCTTTCAAACCCTTCCATGCCCCAACAGTATAAAAAAGTTTACACTCAAACACAAAAAATAAAAAGTGTGGGAATGCAAAATAGGTATTAAAAAGCTGGAAGTCTGTAGACATCAGAAATAGGGTTTCTGGAGGGGTCAGGAGACCCTGTAGCAGACATGGTGGCCCTGTAGGGGATGACGTTTCTGGAGGGGTCAGGAGACCCTGTAGCAGACTTGGTGGCCCTGTATGGGATACGGTTTCTGGAGGCGTCAGGGGACCCTGTAGCAGACTTGGTGGCCCTGTAGGGGATGACGTTTCTGGAGGGGTCAGGAGACCCTGTAGCAGACTTGGTGGCCCTGTAGGGGATGTGGTTTCTGGAGGCGTCAGGGACCCTGTAGCAGACTTGGTAGCTCTACAGGGGAGGAGGTTTCTGGAGGGGTCAAGAGACCCTGTAGCAAACTCGGTGGCCCTGTAGGGGATCGGGTTTCTGAAGGGAACTTGGTAGCCCTATAGGGGATGAGGTTTCTGGAGGGGTCAGGAGACCCCGTAGCAGACTTGGCCTATAGGGAATAAGGTTTCTGAAGGGGTCAGGAAACCCTGTAGCAGACATGGTGGCCCTGTAGGGGATGAGGTTTCTGGAGGGGTCAAGGGACCCTGTAGCAGATTGGTAGTCCTATAGGGGATTCGGTTTCTGAAGGGGTCAGGAGACCCTGTAGCAGACTTGGCCTATAGGTGATGAGGTTTCTGGAGGGGTCAAGGGACCCTGTAGCAGATTGGTAGTCCTATAGGGGATTTGGTTTGTCGAGGGGTCAGGAGACCCTGTGGTAGACTTGGTGCCCCTATAGGGAATGATGTTTCTGGAGGGGTCAGAGGACCCTATAGCAGACTTGGTAGCCCTATAGGGGATGGGGTTTCTGGAGGGGCCAAGAGACCCTGTAGCAGACTTGGTGGCCCTGTAGGGGATGACATTTTTGGAGGGGTCAGGGGACCCTGTAGCAGACTTAGTAGCCCTATAGGTAATAAGGTTTCTGGAGGGGTCAGGAGACCCAGTAGCAGACTTGGTGGCCCTATAGGTAATAAGGTTTCTGGAGGGGTCAGGAGACCCAGTTGCAGACTTGGTGCCCCTGTAGGGGAGGAGATTTCTGGAGGGATCAGGGGACCCTGCAGCAGACTTGGTGGCCCTATAGGGAATGAGGTTTCTGGAGGGGTCAAGGGACCCTGTAGCAGATTGGTAGTCCTATAGGGGATTCGGTTTCTGGAGGGGTCAGGAGACCCTGTAGCAGACTTGGCCTATAGGGGATGGGGTTTCTGGAGGGGTCAAGGGACCCTGTAGCAGATTGGTAGTCCTATAGGGGATTCAGTTTCTGGAGGGGTCAGGAGACCCTGTAGTAGACTTGGTGCCCCTATAGGGAATGATGTTTCTGGAAGGGTCAGAGGACCCTATAGCAGACTTGGTAGCCCTATAGGGGATGAGGTTTCTGGAGGGGCCAAGAGACCCTGTAGCAGACTTGGTGGCCCTGTAGGGGATGACATTTTTTGGGGATGAGGTTTCTGGAGGGGCCAAGTCTACAGTAGCAGACTTGGTGGCCCTGTAGGGAATGAAGTTTTTGGAGGGATCAGGGGACCCTGCAGCAGACTTGGTGGCCCTATAGGGAATGAGGTTTCTGGAGGGGTCAAGGGACCCTGTAGCAGATTGGTAGTCCTATAGGGGATTCGGTTTCTGGAGGGGTCAGGAGACCCTGTAGCAGACTTGGCCTATAGGGGATGGGGTTTCTGGAGGGGTCAAGGGACCCTGTAGCAGATTGGTAGTCCTATAGGGGATTCAGTTTCTGGAGGGGTCAGGAGACCCTGTAGTAGACTTGGTGCCCCTATAGGGAATGATGTTTCTGGAAGGGTCAGAGGACCCTATAGCAGACTTGGTAGCCCTATAGGGGATGAGGTTTCTGGAGGGGCCAAGAGACCCTGTAGCAGACTTGGTGGCCCTGTAGGGGATGACATTTTTTGGGGATGAGGTTTCTGGAGGGGCCAAGTCTACAGTAGCAGACTTGGTGGCCCTGTAGGGAATGAAGTTTTTGGAGGGGTCAGGGGACCCTGTAGCAGACTTGGTAGCCCTATAGGTAATAAGGTTTCTGGAGGGGTCAGGAGACCCAGTAGCAGACTTGGTGGCCCTATAGGTAATAAGGTTTCTGGAGGGGTCAGGAGACCCAGTTGCAGACTTGGTGGCCCTGTAGGGGGTGAGATTTCTGGAGGGATCAGGGGACCCTGCAGCAGACTTGGTGGCCCTATAGGGAATGAGGTTTCTGGAGGGGTCAGCAGATTTGGTAACCCTATAGGGCATGATATTTCTGGAGGGGTTAGGAGACCCTGTAGCAGACAGGGTGCTCTGTGCTACCTGCCGGCCTGCCAAGTGCTTGCTGCCTGTGAACTGCCAGCCGTCAAGTTGCTGTCTGTCTTCCAGCCTGCTGCTCCTGCTGCTAAGCGTCACGATCCAGCCTGCATCCAAGGGCGCACAGACCTCTAATCTGCAGCCGCCATCACCAGAACTGCCAGCCACTGGTGCCACTCCGGCCTCTTGTGCCTCCTGTTACTTTACCAGGATTTGGAGGTGTAAGAGATCGCCTGCTTCTCCACGTCAGGATGTCACCAGGTATGTGACATTGGCATAAATATCTCAAACAAAGCAATATAATTGAATGTCCCGTGTAATGGGAAATCCACCTGATTATATAGAGAATAGTATTCCTTTTATGGATTGGGGCACATATATATATTTTTTATAAATCAAGGTATTGGGAAAAAATGCATAAAATAAAGCAAATTTTTATTTAAAATATAACATGCTATAGAAAAGCCAAATTTACCTAACCATTTCAATGCAGCTAAAACCAATAACTTTTCAAAGTCAGGCTCTGATGTCATCAAGGAAGGTGAACGCTGCTTGGTAATGCCAGTGAAATAGCAGATCCTTGGGGGCTGGACATTTCTGCCAAACATCAGCAGGGATGGAGGAGAGAAGAAAGTGTAAAGATTTTCTATTTTGATGCCCTGGGTCCTTTTTCGGTTTGGCTCCTCTCTAGAGATGGGTGGTTCTCAGTTATAGAGGGAGTGTGCTGAAGTGCCAATGTCCATGCTGTTCTCGTTGTATGTCAGTGCACAATCCCACCATGATGATGCCATCTCAGGAATGGATCCTTTGCACTCACAGGATGGCCTCAGTCTTCCAGGTTGAATAATGCTGAATATTACATGTAATCTTCCAACCACCACTGATACAACATATATCCACCAATGCAACATCTCTAGTGATCTGAAGGGTTTTTTCAAATTTTTCTGCTGGCCATAATCCATGAAGAAAAACTGAAGAAACTTGAAATGTAGGTGACCATGGAGAGAGTTACTAAAACTGGAGCACATAAAATCTGGTGCAGCTGTGCAGGACCATCCCTGCCATGGGTACTGCTGGGTCCATTGTCCCAAGTGGCACTTTGAGAGCCACTTGGCTAAAATCTGGTGCAGCTGTGCAGGACCATCCCTGCCATGGGTACTGCTGGGTCCATTGTCCCAAGTGGCACTTTGAGAGGGGCGGCAAAGGCAAGCCTTTAATTAGCAACATTAGTGGATCTCCTTAGGCATTACGGCCAAATAATTTGCCTAATTGAAGAGCCCCCTTTAGGCTTCGGAGTTTGACCACATCGCTCACCCACCCGGCTGACACCTCTCCCTCCTCCCAGCCAGGCGAGGTACCGCATCACTCAGCTGGGATTTCGGACTACAGACAGGCTTCAGGGGAAGCCACAACCACTACAGCATCGTGACCGGATTTTTACTGTTACCTCAAGCTTTGAACATCTCACGGAGCACTGTTTAATCCATCACCCAAAAATGGAAAGAGTATGGCACAACTGCAAACCTACCAAGACATAGCCGTCCACCTAAACTGACAGGCTGGGCAAGGAGAGCATTAATCAGAGAAGCATCAAAGAGGCCCATGGTAACTCTGGAGGAGCTGCAGAGATCCACAGCTCAGGTGGGAGAATATGTCCACAGGACAACTATTAGTCATGCACTCCACAAATCTGGCCTTTATGGAAGAGTGGCAAGAAGAAAGCAGTTGTTGAAAGAAAGCTGTAAGAAGTTCCGTTTGCAGTTTTCGAGAAGCCATGCGGGGGACACAGCAAACATGTGGAAGAAGATGCTCTGGTCAGATGAGACCAAAATGTAACTTTTTGGCCTAAAAGCAAAATGCTTTGTGACAGAAAACTAACACTGCACATCACCCTGAACACACCATCCCCACTGTGAAACATGGTGGTGGCAGCATCATGTTGTGGGGATGCTTTTCTTCAGCAGGGACAGGGAAGCTGGTCAGAGTTGATGGGAAGATGGATGGAGCCAAATACAGGGCAATCTTAGAAGAAGACCTGTTAGAGTCCGCAAAAGACATGAGACTGGGGCGGAGGCTTACCTTCCAGCAGGACAACGACAGTAAACATACAGCCAATGCCACAATGGAATGGTTTAGATCAAAACATATTCATGTGTTAGAATGGCCCAGTCAAAATCCAGATCTAAATCCAATTGAGAATCTGTGGCAAGACTTGAAAATTGCTGTTCAGACGCTCTCCATCCAATCTGACAGAGCTTGAGCTATTTTGCAGAGAAGAATGGGCAACCATCTCAATCTCTAGATGTGCATAGCTGGTAGAGACATCCCCAAAAAGACTTCCAGCTGTAATTGCAGTGAAAGGTGGTTCTACAAAGTATTAACTCAGGGGGGCTGAATACAAATGCACTCCACACTTTTCAGATATTTCTTTGTAAAAAAATGTAAAAAACATTTATTATTTTCCTTCCACTTTACAATTATGTGCCACTTTGTTTTGGTCTATCACATAAAATCCCAATATAATACATTTTTGTTTTTGGTTGGAACATGACAAAATGTGGAACATTTCAAGGGGTATGAATACTTTTTCAAGGCTCTGTATTTTTGGCAGCTGGCCCTTATGGCCATTACATTGCCCTTCCATATGCACCTTGCTGCAAAGGCTGGTTATAAGTTGGGGTGGTTTCCATTTTTTTGTACATTACAGCCCATAGATCTGGCATCTGACCAACAGGAACAGGTTAAGTAGGCTCATAATTTACATAACTTTAGATCTACTAAAACGAATACAGTCACATTGTAACATGTATGGAGGGCATAACTTGCAGTGAACTAAAAAACAAAAATGGGAATTCCACTTGTTTTCACCTCCTTTGGATTCGGTAGAGGCCCCGGAGGGTCTATTGATGGAGTTCTGTTGTGAGAAGTCATAAAATAGATGACGCCGGTTGTGTATGTGGAACAGAGTGAGTCATGTTTACTGCTTATCACTTTTATCACTTTCAAGCTAGGTCATAGTATTCACTGGCTTCCTACGCCTAGCAGTGAAATGCAAGTAGACACCAGTAACCAGTAGTGGAGTTTCACTGGAAATCTGTCACTGTGTAGTCATAACACAAGCCGGGATTACCGACACAAAATGCTGATGTTTGTAATGACAAGGCTCCATGCGTTTGGTTTTAGTTAAGGGGAGAAAAGGAAATAAGTGATAAAAATGAGAAAAAAACAGAAGGTTCACGGAAAAACAACCAATATAATAGCAACATGAGAACCCAGCCCATAACCCCGAGGGGTCACCTCTGACCCTAATGCAAGATTTTTTTAACCTTCTTTAATGTGATGGAACTATAAGGAAAATAAAAAAGGCATATGTGATGCAACCTGTCATTATTATTAACTCAGCCATGTTTGTTTTAAATTTGTAACCCCCCTTCCCCCGACTGCTTGATCCTGCTGGTAGATCTGTTGACCGATGCATGACAAGAGAATTACCATTATTTTGTAAGGAGTTCATTCACACTTGTGTGTTTCTCTTGCATGGGGTTTGGGGAAAAAAGTTTTTTTTGGTGTTGGACATTGCATGTTTTTTGCCCATAAACTTTACTAAAAAAGTATATAAAAGTACACAAGTTTCAAACAAGCCTAAACTTTGAATAAATGCGTAGTTTTAAATGGACTTTAAAGTGAAAATAAACCCATCGATTTAACAGTTTCCCAAAACAATTACATTCAAGGCATGCTGTAGATAAAGCATGTATCAGTGTGGTGCTACAATACACCTACCCTTTTTTGTAATCTCCTTTATAATACAAGTGTAAACACCAATATACAATGTCACTTTGACGAAACACGTTGGGAAGAGCCTCCTTATCTATCAGTGCCACCTCTCAGTGCAGCTTCATCAGCACCACCTCATTAGTGCCTACTCATCAGTGCACCTATCAGTGCCCATCAGTGCAGCTTCATCAGTGTACATCAGGGAAGGAGAAAAATTATCTGTTTGCAAAATTTTATAACAAACTATGAAATTCTTTTTTTCTTTTCAAAATTTTCGGTCTTTTTTTCATTTGTTTACCAAAAAATAAAAAAAGTCAGTGGTGATTAAATACCACCAAAAGAAAGTTCTATTTGCGTGATATAAATTATAACAAATTTCATATGGGTACAGGGTTGCATGACTGCGCAATTGTCATTCAAAGTGTGACAGCGCTGAAAGCTGAAAATTGGCCTGGGCGGGAAGGGGGTAAACGTGCCCAATAGGCAAGTGGTTAACATTCAAAACACTGTCACTGAGTTTGCTATAATTTCATTATTACATCTATAGCCTACATTGGTGGTCGAGAGGGCAGGTGTTGTCCTGCTTGACTCCTCGAATGTATGCACATTATTGAACTGATGTTAGGCCCATTTGTTGCTTGGCTGAAGCAACACTGAACATGTTTCGTAATAAAAGTCTTCAACTTTGGCGCAGTTCCTGATACCCAAAGGTGGACTTCCATGGATTTATGTCCTAAGTTCCTTACCCTTAAAACATGCCATCAAAAAAAATGAAATCTTGTGAACAGGTAGGCTTATTTTTCCATAAGAGACATCTATAAGTAAATCAAAGGTCCTGGGATGTTGGGTTACTGTATATGGTAAATTACATTACTCCACCAACATTACATGACCATTGGGACCAGGGATCGCCAGCACAAAAACACTGCAAATACGCCTGTAAAAATAGCAATGCCAAGATGTAAACATAGCCTTAAGAGCCATGAGGTCCCATCTGATTGGATACAAACTGAATCAGTTCTTTAAGGCAAACCCTGACAATAAAGCATTTTGGTAAACCCAAAGGAATTGTATATTGCACTATAATATTTCAACATGTATGGCTGAATTTATAGCTTGTTGGGAGTGTCATGGTAAATGTGTAAAAGCTCTTGGCCTTATGACCTGAATTTCTGCACCAGGTTCATTTCAATACACAAGAATGTATCTCCTATTTTAGGATGTCCTTTAAGTCTAAATTACACTATTTTAAAGATTTCTACATAACTACTGTTCACTTTAAACCAAACCAACTTTTCCACAGCATGTTCTGAGAACCAACCATGGCACCTCTACCTTGGGAGGACTGGTTCTGCTGAAGCTGTAAAGTGGTAACCCTACGCTTCAGACGTGCAATTAAGCAAACGGCTATAACTACAAGTTAGTTCTTGTTAGAATTTGGCCTCTAAACAAGTGTTCCATAGCCTGGCAATGCAGGACTTTCATTAGCTCCTCTCTGTAGGCTAAAACAGAAGAGCAGGAGGAGTTTGGTGGACCACAATATTACTTTACTAGCCAGGCTTCCTGCCTTCATGAAAACCTTTGACAGACTGGTGCACTTTACACTCTGTGCTCCCACAATTGTACAAAGTTCTGACACATTTTGAGCCCTCTTCCACAGAGCTAACCAACCTTGAGGAAGCGGCCTTGTCAGTACTTTGCAAGAATGGGACAGCGCAAAAAGGCTACTGACCAGGTGCTGTGGTTGGTCATCTGTATTTTCAGGCTTGAGGGGATCCAGTTTAATGAAATAACTTCAGAAGCCCACTTTTTACATCAGAGTTCCCCCATCACATCAGAGTCCCCTATATATCAGAGACCCTCTACGCATGACAGCCTCCCATCTCACCAGAATACCAACATGACCGAATACCCCCAATGCATCAGAGTCCCTCCATCACATCACAGTCCCCTTATCACAGAGCCCCCCAATTACACAGTTCCCCTTCACACCCAATCATAGCACCCCCTTCCTAAATCACACAGTCCTCTTTTCATATCAGAGTCCTAGCTTTTGGCTCCAGTAGCAAGGCAGAAGGTAGGAAGTGAGGCAGGTGTGCTGGGGGTGGCCCTGCATGCCACTTGCTGTGCCCAGGTGGACTACTAATGCCATAGCAATGAATGACACTGCGCATTCTGACACAGAGCATCATTGGCTGGTATGGTGCTGGCGGCTGCCTCACGCACACCATGACAACTCATGATTGGAGAAATTACCTTGTAGGTAGGCCCATGCCCCAAAAAATATAATCACAACTGTCTTAAAGATAAAGTAGGGGTTTCCAGGCTAGTAGGGAGAAGGAAGACCAGAGAACCAACACAATAAAATTCAAATTCATATATTAAATGTATTAAAACAGAATAGGTATACATATAGGGATGTATAATGGTACATCTAGAACATCCCTTATATGCAAAACATACATTAAAAACCACAGCACAGAAATATTTCCCTATTGGGAACAATACATGCTTCAAGCTGATGTTGGTGCATGAAGTCTTAGATGATATTCGGTTTGTGGGTCCCAATGAGCTAACGCGTTTCGCATCAGGCTTCGTCAGGGCCAGAGAGACCGAGCAATACCGATATTTCTTGCTGTAAATGACGATTACATGACAGGTAGGGAGAGTCACAATCCCTGAAGTTAGATAATGGTTGTGGGTGTTGAATTCTGTCTATACTGCTCTCTTATGTAAGAAAGTGAGGAACCCCCATATATCAGTGGCAGTTATTCCATCTTGTCCTTAGTGAAAGTTTATTACTCCTTCCTGGTTTATAGTTCTAGAGGAATAGAATAACCAGGCTCATGTGCTATAGTTTATTTCAATCCCATACGGACTCACTTGTCCTGACTCAACCATGGAGTCCACCTTTCTGGACAATGGGGAACAAAATCGCACGAAGCCGGGTAATGTGTTTCCAGGCAATCCACTGTACATATATGGAGGCAGGCCTATGAATGGTTTAAAGTATGTGCCATTCATAGGTCATGATGCCCATTCATGACCCTCAAAAAACAACCTCAACAACAATAATCCTCCTCATATGCCTGCCTGAAAACAGACAACTCATGATGTTGATCAAGGGCACACTAGTGCTCATGGCATCCTGGGAGAACCCAGACGGCACTCCAGGGTGCCACAGCAGCCTGGTTAGGAAACATTGGTATAAATCAAGGTAATAGCTGGTGGATCCTCTGGTGTTTGCTCTTAGGCAGTCTTTAGTTTCAAACCATGTATGCCACAGTATTCCCTTTCTTCAAAGACAGGCAATGTAATTGAAACCCGCCCACGGTGTAAGTATGAGAAATATTTAAGTCGCAGAGTATTCTCCCTTGTCAGTCATACCACTGTCTGGTTACACATTGACAGACTGTTGTGTGTTATTAGAGAGAAGTTTCACAGTTACATTTGAATTTAGGCCTCCTCCCTTTTACTAACTGACTCTTGGCATGTGAGACACACCTGGGTGAGTAGAGACAGCTCCCTGCCTTCCGGGCCTGTGCGTGTGCTGACGAAGCAACGTTAGCACTGATTGTAACACAACACTCCCAATCTTTCCCTCATCATAGCTGGACCCAAACAGTCCTGACTTCTCAAAAAGCCAGCGATAAATGTGTCCTAAACCCCATCTACCTACCTCCCAGCAATCCCTCACTTGGAATGATAGCCCTTTCATTAGGTCCATGTCCCTCTTTTATGTATCAGTCGTTGTAAATGTTTTACATGACTATGAAAATAGTTTACATTGCTATTAACTGATTGTAAATTGTTATTGTTGCTTTTTTTCAAATGCAAGAAGAAAAACTGGAGATGTGTACCCCCTTGGTGGGTAATACTTGGTTTAATTTTCCTATTGTAAAATATGCTGGAATTTGGTTGGTATGCCTAACTTTTTTATTGCTGGGTATGTATTTTTACAGTTTCTGTTTTTTATGTGGTTTATGTGTTTTTTTTTATGGTTTCCATAAAGTTTATGTAGACCGATGCTTACAGTGCGTCTAAGCCTTTTCGGCTCCAGAGTACTTGTGACCAGGAATATGGCTTAAAAAACCCAAATGCTATAAGCCTTTCTCAACCTTTTCAACACAGAGGAAACCCTTGACATAATTTTCAGGTCTCAGGGAACCCCTGCTAAAAATGACTATATTTACAACCCTGATACATTAGTGTGATGGTCAGTGGGATGAATACTCCTTACACTTGTGGACACTGGGAAGAATTACCTTCTTGCAGATAGCTATAAAGATCAATAGTGTCAAGGGGAACTTATCTGAGAGGGAGAAATTGCCCATTGCTCAAGGAACTCCTAGCAACCTCTGAAGGAACCCTAGGGTTTGTTAGAGAAATTAAGAATGTTTTTATAATCATTTATGTATAAGGCTGACTGTGACTCCATTTTGTTCTGCTTGAATACAATCTAACTGGTTTTAAATGCCCTATACTATATATGGTAATGGCTAGATTTCAGAGTTTGTAAGATGAAGTTTCTTCCCCTTTAAGGAAATGGCAATAAAACAGACATTCCTCATTGTCCTGGGGGAAGGGTGAAGTCAGGACGTTTAACTGTATATATATGTGCCAGCTAGTTTAAGAAGGCAGACAAGTCTCAGATAAGAAGCCAACTAGGCTAGCTACTGTGTATGGTGCCCTATACCACGTGTCACAGGCAGCTAGAACCGGTGGGTGAATATCTGAAAATCTCCTGTACTTGTCTCCTCATATATGAGAAATAAATCTTTCCTTTTATCAGTTTGTGGTCTAAAGGTGATTTCCCTTACAGGTTCCGCAGAACCCTGGTTCAGAAACAAAGCTATAAGGTGTTCCTCTTTTCTATTTTAGAAAGTTGGACCTACATCATCCATTACAATGCTCTCTGGGCTTATGGGTCTATGGGTTTTCATCTTGCCTCTGTTTAAATAAGTATTGGAGAACCCACAACAGAAGTGACCTTATAGCTAGGGTTCGAAATAACCCAGTCCTATGATATATTGCCGATGTCTTTATTGTATGCAGGACTTCCTTTCTAATTTTTTAAACCCCTGCCTTTTCTGCATGTTCCATAATGCAGGTCCATGGCAATCAGGAAGTAAACTCTACAAAGACCTACCTATAGAGAGCTGTGAGTGGCAATCACTGCCTAAACCAATTAGGCCCCTTTCACACATACGGTCTGTTCAGTTCATCAGTTCAGTCACGTCAAATGTATCAGTTTTCCATCCATTTTTCATCTGTTTTTCATCCGTTTTTTGTCAGTTGTTATCCGTTTTTCATCTGTTTTTCGTCAGTTGTTATCCGTTTTTCATCCATTGTCATCCGTTTTTCATCCGTTGTCATCTGTTTTTAGCCCAAACCGTTTTTTTGACGGATGAAAAATAGGGCATTCATCCGTTCAAAAAAACGGACATTGACGGAAGCGGATGAAAACGGATGTTAACTGATAATCATCCGTTGTCATCCGTTTTTACATAGAGATACATTGATGTTCGTTTTTCATCCGTCAACGGATGGATGAAAAACGGACAGCATGTGTGAAAGGGGCCTTATACGTGAAGCATAAAAAAAGTGGAATGATGGACACCTGAGCTTTAGTAAAAAGAACCCCTGCTCTTTGGAGCCATGACATTTAAAATAGGAACTGCTGGTTTATTAATTTGAATGCTGATTGGGGTTTTTAAGGTCAGATTGGAGTGTTATCTATGATGGTGGGCTCGGGCTTCTATTAGGCAACGTGTTCACAATTATTGTAATATAATGGAGACTCCAGCTTTCTGACAAGTTATCCACTTGCTCTTTTGGAGAATGTCGGTTTGCCACAGCTTTATTGATGAACAGTCCCAAGTTACCCAGGAAGCCTTTGTGCAGTATAATGTTTATGTTCCTAAGCGGCATTCTTGGGGAGCGGGATGCCACTTTGGCACTCATGGTAAGGAAAGGCACTAGGCTGTTTAGTTTATTTCCAGTTTTCGGACACTATACCTATGATCAGCATAGGGTTCTGTTTGTAACGGGGTTTGTGATGTTGCAGTCACTGCAGTGGTATTAAATAGTTCTGCTTCAGTTAAGCTGTGGGGTTGCCCTTTCCAGCATAAGATGATTCTGTGTCAATGTTGACAAAGCTACATTTTCTTATTAGAGCTTTAAATGCCAAAGCTTCTAGAAAGTCATGACACGGAAAGTCCATCACACACTGACCGCATAACCCAATCCTGTAACTTGTCAAACTCTGTCTATAGCTACATACATTATAATGTCAAAAGTATTGGGACACCTGCCTTTACACACACATGAACATCCATGTCTTTATGGACTTTGCTTTGTGTACTGGTGTGCAGTCATGTTGGAACAGGAAGGGGCCATCCCCGAACTGTTCCCACAAAGTTGGGAGCCTGAAATTGTCCAAAATGTCTTGATATGCTGACGCCTTAAGAGTTCCCTTTACTTGAACTAAGGGGCCAAGCCCAACCCCTAAAAAGAACAACCTCACACTATAATCCCCCCTCCACCAAATAATTTGGACCAGTGCACAAAGCAAGGACCATAAAGACATGGATTAGTGAGTTTGGGGCGGAGGAACTTGACTGTCCTGACCTCAACCCAATAGAACACCTTTGGGATGAATTAGAGTGAGGCCTTCTTGTCCAACATTAGTGCCTGACCTCACAAATGCTCTTCTGGAAGAATGGTCAAACATTCCCATAGACACACTCCTAAACCTTGTGGACATCCTTCCCAGAAGAGTTGAAGCTGTTATAGCTGGAAAGGGTGGGCCAACTCAATATTGAAACCTATGGGCTAAGACTGGGATGCCACTAAAGTTCATGTGCTTGTAAAGGCAGGCGTTCCAATACTTTTGGTAATATAGTGTATGCCAGGGATCCTCAATCTATGGCCCTCCAGCTGTTACAGAACTACACATCCCATGAGGCATTGTAAAACTCTGACATTCACAGACATGACTAGGCATGATGGGAATTGTAGTTCCTGAACAGCTGGAGGGCCATAGTTTGAAGACCACTGGTGTATGCTTTTTTCACTACTAGTTTTCCTTTATGCTGGCTTTTCAAAATAACAAACATAATCATTTAAAGGTTGGATAAAAGGTTAAAGCCTATCTCCAGGGAAAGAAAAAAAGCTCCTTTTCAGGGGCAGTGGCAGACGGTGCTCTCTATTGCTCCCCTTATTAGTGGACTGACCCTCAGCGCCCTTATGTCCAATGCTGGCCTATAGGCCCTGCATTGGAATTGATGACAAAATGACCTGCAACTGCCAGAGCATAGTGAGGAAGAGGCTACAGGGCCCGGTCTTACAGCCTGGAAGGAATTTGCAAGAGAAGCTTTTTAGAGTATGTAAAAATTGCTTTCAGATTTTAGCTTTGATTGCTAGACTAATTTTTTGTTTACATTTTTGTGGCTATGGTCACAATTATTTCCACATTATGAGAAGAGGGGGGAAAATGCAAATCGTCTGACCTCAATTTTTTAATCAATTCATCATTTGTTGTTTTTCTTATAAAATATACAGCAACAAGAATTTCTGATCCTTTTCAAAATCCTCATATTGAGACAAAAAGAACAAAAAAGACAGAATATAGACTTGGACAATGGGGCGCACAGCTGGGTTTTATCAGGTGTACTTTACCTGTTGTGATATTTTTTTACCCCACTATCACGTACCTGGAGATGAGCCTGACACTGTGAGGAAGGCCTCCCTTGCGCCTCCGACTCGGAACCCCTGATAGTGCAGACAGGGGACACCGGTGTGTAGAGTAGCACGAGCGCCTGGAGACTTGCTTGGAGCGGACGATGGCTACTGGTGCAGGTTGCCAGGGAAGTCCGATGAGCAGGGTGTTGAGCAGGCAGCAGGTGCTGGAGCAGGGGTTCCTGGGTAACAGGAGGAGCTTCCTATGCAGGATGGATGGATCTGGGAATGACAGAAGCGTGGTAAGACAAGCCAGGTCAGGAGCCAATCGGTAACGTAGAAGCCAGTAGGAGCAGACAGGAAGAGAGGTCACGGGACAAGCCAAGGTTGGTGCAGGTGGAGATCAGAGAATCGTCAGGACAAGCCGGGTCTGGAACTAGGAACAAGATGCAGGTAAACCGGTAACAGGTATCCAAGGCTGAAGACAAAGCAGCACTAGAGCAGTGCAATGGCTGGGTTTAAATAGTCCCTTTGGCACCAATGTCTAACGTACGTTCGCGTACCCGCGAACATGCGTGCACAATGCACGTTCGTGTACTTGCGGACGTGCGTGCGCGGTTGCGCGAGTTCGCGCATGCGCATTGGCCATTGTCCGGTTTCTGACAGGAACATGTCTTTGTACAGCAAACGTTCTCTTACACCCACATATAAATGAAGCTGAACTCCAGGGAAAGGAAAATACATCCTTGCAGTGAGGCTGCCTTGACACTACAAAGGCTAAATCAGCCTTTCGCAACCTTTTCAACACAGAGGAACCATTGAAATACCATTTCGGTCTCAGGAAACCTCTGCTAAAAAAATACTTTTTTCATGATACATTAGTGCAGGGGTGTGAAGCTCAATCTCATTGCGGGCCGCATCAGCATTATGGTTGCCTTTAAAGGTATCTGCAAGGCTAGATGTCCAGAGCACACACCCCTCCCCCTACATCAGATGCCAAGAGCCTCCCCATCATCCAAAGTCATGATTCCCCCACACTCGCTTACATTCACAGTGCACCCCCCCTTGTGCTACTGCCGGGATGAAGCTGGGAAGCATAACGTGCAGAATCTGGAGGAGGACCAGAGGAGGGCTGGAGTCAGCCGCCAGATTCTGCTGAATGCTGAGACCAGGGGAGGCAGAGACAAGGGGGTGCTGTGGCTGCAGGGGCACAGGATCTGGCAGAGGAATCCTGTCCTCCTTTCTGTTGCCGACTGCTGAGACAAGGTGTGGGTGGAGACAAAAGGGGTTCTGCAGCTGGAGAGGTGTGAGGACCACACAAAAAGGCCTGGCAACCAGATTAGGCCCACAAGCCTTGTGTTTGACACATGTGCAATAGTGTAATGGTCAGTGGGAAGAATTCTCCACACACTTGTGGTCATTGGGAAGAATTACCCCCTTACAGATTGCTAAAAAGATCAATGGTGTCACTGGGAACTTATCTGAGAGGCAGAATTGGCTCATTGTTCAAGGAACTACTAGCAACCTCTGGAGGAACTCTAGGGTTCCATGAAACCCTGGGCTAAATGCTCATTTAGATTTAGGGGGTCAAAAAAATTCTGTTTTATTTACCCTATCCTCTGCTCTCGCAGACTCTTTCCAGGCTGTAAGACCGATGCCTGTAGCAATCAAAGGTCCTTTGACATCATGAAGTTCAATGTAGAGCCTTTATTGGACATGGGGGCGCCAAAAGACAGTCCACTGCCAGACATAGGAGAGTAGAGGAGAGCGCTGGCTGCCAGGGGAGTGTAGGATTGTGTAAGTAAGTGCTTTTTGCAGTCATGTAGACCTAAACTAGCATTCTTCCCTTGCTGTGTGGAAGCAGTGCCCCAATGCAAAGGAACATTTTTCCTTTCCCTAGAGCTCAGATATTAATCCAGTATAACACATCAGTTAAATAGTATGTTTTTTTATAAAGGTCTATGAATTGGACATAAAAAGAGGGACACCTGAGGAGGAAAGGACAGAGGATGTCCCTGGTAGAGGTGCAACAGGAAATTAGAGGAAATCTCCCAATAGTATGGGAACTTCCCATTTAACCACTTTACCACCGGAGGATTTTGCTATCTTACGTCCAGGCCACTTTTTGCGATTCGGCACTGTGCAACTTTAACTGACAATTGCGCGGTCGTGCAACGCCGTACCCAAACGAAATTTACATCCTTTTTTTCCCACAAACAGAGCTTTCTTTTGGTGGTATTTGATCACCTGTGCAATTTTTACTTTTTGCACTAGAAACAAAAAAAGAGCGTAAATTTGGAAAAAATAACAATATTTTTCACATTTTTTATATGAAATTCCCCCCCAAAAAAATGTAAAAATCAAAATTTTTTTAAATTTTTGGCCAATTTGTTTTCTGCTACCTATGCTTGGTAAAAAAAATCACAATAAGCGTATTTTGATTGGTTTGCGCAAAAGTTATTGCGTTTACTAACTAAGGAAAAGATTTCTGTCATTTTTGGTGGGTTTTTTTTAACGAGTAATGGCGGCAATCTGCGTTTTTTTTTTTGCGGGACTGCGACATTGCGGCGGACAGATCGGACCCTTGACTGACATTTTTGATACTTTTGGGGGTATCAGTGACATTACTACAGTAATCAGTGCTATAAATATGCACTATTACTCTAAAAATGACACTGGCAGGGAAGGGGTTAATTTTATTGGAGAGGGAGGGGTTAATGTATGCCTGGTGCTTACTGACGTGTGTGGGGGGAGGTGACTGAGTGACACAGGGATAGATCGCAGGTTCAGCTATGCTGAACCCTGCAATCTGACCCTGTCTGTCACTTAGGAGATCCGCCCGCTTTGTTTACACAAGTGGGCGGATCTCCAGACTTGATTCCCCGGAGCAGCGGTGATCACCGCCGCTCCTCCCCTGGCCCGACTCCCGCTGTGAATGAAAACAGCGGGAGCGCGCCTCCGGCGGCGCGAGCGCCGCCTACAGGGGGAGGAGTCCAGCGACGATGGGAACGAGCCACTGTGCCGCAGTAGCAGCACAGTGGCTGGGGGTAAAGTGGTTAAAATAGGCTCCTACACAAGCCGCTGAGGAAGTCCCTTCCCTTATGGGACGTCAC
Organism: Pelophylax lessonae; assembly: GCF_965119305.1. Classification (NCBI taxonomy): domain Eukaryota; kingdom Metazoa; phylum Chordata; class Amphibia; order Anura; family Ranidae; genus Pelophylax; species Pelophylax lessonae. The sequence goes on along the minus strand of NC_138778.1, from coordinate 166,389,802 downwards.
GCGTGCGGAAGGGAGGAGCCGTGAAATCACCCGCTGTCTCACAGAGCCGCTCAAGGAAGTGTATGACTGTTACATTCAGCAAGAGAGGATGCGAGCCTCCGGCGGCGCACGCGCGCCGCCCACAAGGGGAGGAGTCCAGCGACGTAGGTCTACGTTGCTGGACGGGAGCGAGCCACTTTGCCACAGTGCGGTCAACGTGACCGGTCGGCAATTGGTTAAGACAACAAAACACTTGTTCTCATTGGATGTTCACCCTCAATTCTGCTCTGAGTACAACTCAGAAATGTTGGATTTCACTTCAAGTTCTGTCTCGATGACGATGATCACCAGGATAAACAGAGGGGTGGATGCCTTTACAGACACATTAGGACAATTCAGCATTGGCCATATCCAATAATTATGAAAGACAGGAGTGAACTAGTTATAGACTTAGTGAAGGTCATTTATTATATGAAGATTTTTTTTTATCTCCGATTATGTAATGAAAGGAGACATTTCTGGTGAATTCACCTTGTATGAAGTCCTGCTAAAGAATCACAAGTGACAGACGCTTAACTTCAGCCTTTCTAGTTTCTAAAGCATCAGATTTCATCAGATATTTACCTAGCAACATTTTGCTCAGCTAGCTCAATATCCATTGTTATTGGAGTAAACTCCCGAAAAAAAAAAGACAACATCGGACCCCTAAAGCGTTGAAAGCAAATACTGACATTTTGTGAGTCGGAGCAGAGGCCTCTCCGTATCCTGTACTGCATTCATATGGCTCTACAGTGCCTTGAAAAAGTATTCATCCCCCTTGAAATTTTTCACATTTTGTCATGTTACAAGCAAAAATGTAAATGTATTTTGCTGAGATTTCATGTGATAGACCAACACAAAGTGGCACATAATTGTGAATTGGAAGGAAAATGATAAATGGTTTTACATTTTTTTTACAAAGAAATATCTGAAAAGTGTGGTGTGCATTTGTATTCAACCCCCCTGAATCAAAACTTTGTAGAACAACCTTTTGCTGCAAGTCTTTTTGGGTATGTCTCTACCAGCTTTGCACACCTAGAGAGTAAAATCTGTGCCCATTCTTCTTTGCAAAACAGCTCAAGCTCTGTAAGATTGGATGGAGAGTGTCTGTGAACAGCAATTCTCAAGTCTTGCCACAGATTCTCAATTGGCTTTAGGACTGGACTTTGACTGGGCCATTCTAACACATGAATATGCCTTGATCTAAACCAGGGATATGCAAACTGTGGACCTCCAGCTGTTGCAAAAGTCCCATCATGCCTCTGCCTCTGGATTTCATGCTTGTGGCTGTCAAAGTCTTGCTATGTCTCATGGGACTTTTAGTTCTGCAACATCTGGAGGGCCACAGTTTTCATATCCCTGATCTAAACGATTCTATTGTAGCTCTGGCTGTATGTTTAGGGTCATTGTCCTGCTGGAAGGTGAACCTCCGCCCCAGTCTCAAGACTTTTGCAGACTCTAAAAGGTTTTCTTCTAAGATTGCTCTGTATTTGGCTCCATCCACCTTCCCATCAACTCTGACCAGCTTCCCTGTCCCTGCTGTAGAAAAGCACAACATGATGCTGCCACCACCATGTTTCATGGTGTGTTCAGGGCAGTGTTGGTCATGTAACTTAAAAAAAGTAATTCGTTATAGTTACTTCTAGTTTACTGATGTAACTCAATTACCAGGGAAAGTAACTATCGCGTTACTTTATAAAATTAATCAAATATGTCAAATAACGTGTATGCCCCTTGTACAGTGCCTTGCAAAAGTATTCGGCCCCCTTGAACTTTTCGACCTTTTGCCACATTTCAGGCTTCAAACATAAAGATATAAAACTGTAATTTTTTGTGAAGAATCAACAACAAGTGGGACACAATCATGAAGTCGAACGAAATTTATTGGATATTTCAAACTTTTTTAACAAATAAAAAACTGAAAAATTGGGCGTGCAAAATTATTCAGCCCCTTTACTTTCAGTGCAGCAAACTCTCTCCAGAAGTTCAGGGAGGATCTCTGAATGATCCAATGTTGACCTAAATGACTAATGATGATAAATAGAATCCACCTGTGTGTAATCAAGTCTCCGTATAAATGCACCTGCACTGTGATAGTCTCAGAGAGCATCATGAAGAACAAGGAACACACAAGGCAGGTCCAAGATACTGTTGTGGACAAGTTTAAAGCCGGATTTGGATACAAAAAGATTTCCCAAGCTTTAAACATCCCAAGGAGCACTGTGCAAGCGATAATATTGAAATGGAAGGAGTATCAGACCACTGCAAATCTACGAAGACCTGGCCGTCCCTCTAAACTTTCAGCTCATACAAGGAGAAGACTGATCAGAGATGCAGCCAAGAGGCCCATGATCACTCTGGATGAACTGCAGAGATCTACAGCTGAGGTGGGAGACTCTGTCCATAGGACAACAATCAGTTGTATACTGCACAAATCTGGCCTTTATGGAAGAGAGGCAAGAAGAAAGCCATTTCTTAAAGATATCCATAAAAAGTGTCGTTTAAAGTTTGCCATAAGCCACCTGGGAGACACACCAAACATGTGGAAGAAGGTGCTCTGGTCAGATGAAACCAAAATCAAACTTTTTGGCAACAATGCAAAATGTTATGTTTGGCGTAAAAGCAACACAGCTCATCACCCTGAACACACCATCCCCACTGTCAAACATGGTGGTGGCAGCATCATGGTTTGGGCCTGCTTTTCTTCAGCAGGAACAGGGAAGATGGATAAAATTGATGGGAAGATGGCTGGAGGATACAGGACCATTCTGGAAGAAAACCTGATGGAGTCTGCAAAAGACCTGAGACTGGGACGGAGATTATTCTTCCAACAAGATAATGATCCAAAACATAAAGCAAAATCTACAATGGAATGGTTCACAAATAAACATATCCAGGTGTTAGAATGGCCAAGTCAAAGTCCAGACCTGAATCCAATCGAGAATCTGTGGAAAGAACTGAAAACTGCTGTTCACCAACGCTCTCCATCCAACCTCACTGAGCTTGAGCTGTTTTGCAAGGAGGAATGGGCAAACATTTCAGTCTCTCGATGTGTAAAACTGATAGAGACATACCCCAAGCGACTTACAGCTGTAATCGCAGCAAAAGATGGCGCTACAAAGTATTAACTTAACCACTTAAGCCCCGGAGGATTTGGCTGCTAAAGGACCAGGGGTTTTTTTGCGATTTTTTACTGCGTGACTTTAACGGACAATTGCGCGGTCGTGCGACGCTGTACCTAAACGAATTTGACGTCCTTTTTTTCCCACAAACAGAGCTTTCTTTTGGTGGTATTTGATCACCTGTGCGATTTTTTGATCACGCGCTATAAACAAAAAAAGAGCGTAAATTTTGCAAAAATAACAATATTTTTCACATTTTTTTATATGAAATTCCCCAAAAAAAAAAGTAAAAATCAAAATTTTTTAACATTTTTCGGCCAATTTGTTTTATGCTACCTATGTTTGGTAAAAAAAATCGCAAAAAGCGTATTTTGATTGGTTTGCGCAAAAGTTATCGCGTTTACTAACAAAGAGAAAGATTTTTGTCATTTTTGGTGTTTTTTTTTTAACGCGTAATGGCGGCGATCTGCGATTTTTTTTTCGGTACTGCGACATTGCGGCGGACAGATCGGACCCTTGACTGACATTTTTGACACTTTTGGGGTTACCAGTGACATTACTGCAGTAATCAGTGCTATACATATGCACTGTTACTGCAAAAATGACACTGGCAGGGAAGGGGTTAACTTTATTGGACAGGGAGGGGTTAAGTGTGTCCTAGGGGCGTGCTTTCTACTGTGTAGGGACATGGCTATTGGTGTAAAAGCAAAGATCAACCGTTCTACATAGTAGAACGGTCAGATCTTTACTTTTACACAGGGAGAACTGACAGGCAGCTTGTTTACACAAGCCGCTCTGTCTTTCTCCCTTCACAGGAGCGATCGCAGTGTGACTGGCGGACATCGAGTCCGCCGGTCACACGCACTGACTTGCCTGTGAACGAGCCGCGGCGGGCGCGCGCCTCGGCGGGCGCGCGCCCGCTCGCTATAGGCTCGCAAGTCAGTGACAGGCGAGTGACGTACCGATACGTCACTCTGCCTGGCCGGGGCTGACCGCCGCAGTATATAGTCGTGCGGCGGTCGGCAACCGGTTAAGGGGGCTGAATAATTTTGCACGCCCAATTTTTCAGTTTTTTATTTGTTAAAAAAGTTTGAAATATCCAATAAATTTTGTTCCACTTAATGATTGTGTCTGTCAGGGTCCGGACTAGCGGCAGGTGACTGCACTGGAGGTGGATCCTCTGTGTCAGTGAGGGATTGGCGTGGACCGTACCAGGGGACCGGTTCTAAGTTACTACCGGTTTTCACCAGAGCCCGCCGCAAGGCGGGATGGACTTGCTGCGGCGGTAGCAGGGGCGGACTGACAACTCATGGGGCCCCCGGGCAATAAGAGATCATGGGCCCCCTGTGTCCCTGCCCACACTCAAGCCACACCCACACAAACCCCGCCTACATCTTGCACTGCCCACATTACATTTGTTCGTCACAGAATTTCTCTACACTATGTTCAAATAAATGTTTATTATAGAAAAAAAGAAAAATAAACTTACATTAAAAAAGTGCAACAATGGTACATTTCCAAAAATAAGGTTTTCATGAATTAACACAATATAACAGGTGTAACAAATGTGTTCTTAGCTGAACAGTTTAATAAAAAAAGATACAAAAAAAATAAAAAGCGCTGACCAGCATGTTACAAAATTATGGCCCTAGAATTGCTCTCACTCCGACGTTCCTGACGATACCATACATATGTGCCGCCATTATTGTTTTCATGCGCGTGCTCGTCCTACATAACACCCTACCTGAATGTTCTTTACAGTCTTTTTTAACAATTTTTATTTATTTTATATAATTTCCACTGACCACCAATGTAAGGGGGCCATTCCTCCCATCGACCACCATTGTAAGGAACATTCTTACCACTGACCACCAATGTAAGGAGCATTCTTCTCACTGACCACCAATGTAAGGGGCATTCTTCCCACTGACCACCAATGTAGGGGACATTCTTCCCACTGACCACCAATGTAAGGGACATTCTTCCCACTGACCACCAATGTAAGGGACATTCTTACCACTGACCCTCAATGGAAGGAACATTCTTCCCACTGACCACCAATGTAAGGGACATTCTTCCCACTGACCACCAATGTAAGGGACATTCTTCTCACTGACCACCAATGTAAGGGACATTCTTCTCACTGACCCCCAATGTAAGGAGCATTCTTCTCACTGACCACCAATGTAAGGAGCATTCTTCCCACTGACCACCAATGTAAGGGACATTCTTACCACTGACCACCAATGTAAGGGACATTCTTACCACTGACCCTCAATGGAAGGAACATTCTTCCCACTGACCACCAATGTAAGGGACATTCTTCCCACTGACCACCAATGTAAGGGACATTCTTCTCACTGACCACCAATGTAAGGGACATTCTTCTCACTGACCCCCAATGTAAGGAGCATTCTTCTCACTGACCACCAATGTAAGGAGCATTCTTCCCACTGACCACCAATGTAAGGGACATTCTTCTCACTGCTCACCAATGTAAGGGGCATTCTTCTCACTGACTACCAATGTAAGGGACATTCTTCCCACTGACCACCAATGTAAGGAGCATTCTTCTCACTGACCACCAATATAAGGAGCATTCCTCTCACTGACCACCAATATAAGGAACATTCTTCCTACTGTCCACCAATGTAAGGAGCATTCTTCCCGCTGACCACCAATGTAAGGGCCATTCTTCCCACTGACCACCAATCTAAGGGCCATTCTTCCCACTGACCACCAATGTAAGGAGCATTCTTCTCACTGACCACCAATATAAGGAGCATTCCTCTCACTGACCACCAATATAAGGAACATTCTTCCTACTGTCCACCAATGTAAGGAGCATTCTTCCGGCTGACCACCAATGTAAGGAGCATTCTTCCCACTGACCACCAATGTAAGGAGCATTCTTCCCACTGACCCCCAATGTAAGGAGCATTCTTCTCACTGACCACCAATGTAAGGAGCATTCTTCCCACTGACCACCAATGTAAGGAGCATTCTTCCTACTGTCCACCAATGTAAGGAGCATTCTTCCCGCTGACCACCAATGTAAGGAGCATTCTTCTCACTGCTCACCAATGTAAGGGGCATTCTTCTCACTGACCACCAATGTAAGGAGCATTCTTCTCACTGACCACCAATGTAAGGAGCATTCTTCTCACTGACCACCAATATAAGGAGCATTCCTCTCACTGACCACCAATATAAGGAACATTCTTCCTACTGTCCACCAATGTAAGGAGCATTCTTCCCGCTGACCACCAATGTAAGGGCCATTCTTCCCACTGACCACCAATCTAAGGGCCATTCTTCCCACTGACCACCAATGTAAGGAGCATTCTTCCCACTGACCTCCAATGTAAGGGACATTCTTTCCACTGTGGCCATGAGTGGCACTGGGCAAGAAGGAACACTCATTCAGCCTGGCTGGTAATTATAGACACACACTAAACTGTGTGATCAGGCCAGCCTTCAGACATTTTGAGGGCCCTTACACAGCTTTAGGCCTGCCCCCTGGGCCTGACCGCCGACTTTCCCTAGGGCCTGCCCACTTGCCATTCCCCTAAATTCACCCACTGGCCAGAGGTATACACATTTGCAGTTTGGGGGCAGTAAAACCCCATATTTGATCCCTATTTTAACTCCCCCACCACACCCTCTTTAACTTCAGTGGCCAGGAGTGTACATATGTCGCAGTCGCAGCAGGGATTATACACACTGTCACACAGGTGTAGCGCCTGCCAAGTGTGACCTAATCAAGTGAATGGGGCCACTCTGCAAAGGCCCTGCAACTGTGTGCAATGCATGCAGTTTCTGCATGCTAGCGTTGGATCCAAAGAGGTAAAGCAGTTGGTGTGGAGGTGATAAAACTCCTCCTCACCACCTCCTTTACCCTCTCTTTCACTGTACTGCACAAGGTTGCAGAGCGCTTGCAGAGCAGCCCCACTCACTATAATGGGTCACACTTTGCAGGTGCTACACCTGTTAAGTGTGACAGGGCGAATAATTCCTGCTGTGGCATGTGTACACCCCTGGCCACTGCAGTTAAAGGGGGGTGCGGTTGGGGGTGGTAAAAACAGGGCTCAACTATGGGGTTTTACCGACTCCAATCTGCAAATGTAATCAAGTCCTTACTGTGTGAGATGGAGGGTGAGAGAGAGAGAGAAAGAAAGAAAAAGGGATGGAGGAAGAGAAAAATAAAAAAAAGAATGGAGAGAGAGAACGAGAAAAAAAAAGGGATGAAGGAAGAGGGATGGAGGGAGATACAAAGAAAGAGGGATGGAGGGCAAGAGAAGAAAAAGAGATGAAGAAAGAGGGATGGAGGGAGAGAACAATATAGGCATTAGGCACAGCTCTTGAATCTAGTGTTAGGATTTTATGTTGTGCAATTTGAAGAAGAGAGAGAGAGAGAGAAAGAGGGAAGGAGAGAGAGAGAGAGAAGGAGGGGGTAGAAAGAAAGAGGGACGGAGAGAAAGAAGGGTGGAAAGAAAGGGGGAGGGGGGAGAGAGAGAGAGGAGGGGTGGAAAGAAAGAGGGAAGGAGAGAGAGAGAAGGGGGGTGGAAAGAAAGAGGGAACGAGAGAGAGAGAGAAGGAGGGGTGGAAAGAAAGAGGGACAGGGGAGAGAGAGAGAGAGGAGGAGGGGGTGGAAAGAAAGAGGGAAGGAGAGAGAGGGGGTGGAAATAAAGAGGGACGTGGGAGAGAGAAAAGGAGGGGGTGGAAAGAAAGAGGGAAGGAGAGAGAGAAGGAGGGGTGGAAAGAAAGAGGGAAGGAGAGAGAGAGAAGGAGGGGTGGAAAGAAAGAGGGAACGAGAGAGAGAGAGAAGGAGGGGTGGAAAGAAAGAGGGACAGGGGAGAGAGAGAGAGAGAAAGAGGGGGTGGAAAGAAAGAGGGAAGGATAGAGAGAGAGAGAGAGAGTGGGTGGAAAGAAAGAGGGACAGGGGAGAGAGAAAAGGAGGGGGTGGAAAGAAAGGGGGAAGGAGAGAGAGAGAGAGAGAGAAGGAGGGGTGGAAAGAAAGAGGGAAGGAGAGAGAGAGAGAGAAGGAGGGGTGGAAAGAAAGAGGGAAGGAGAGAGAGAGAGAGAAGGAGGGGTGGAAAGAAAGAGAGAAAGAGGGAAGGAGAGAAAAAAAAAGGGAATGAGAGAAAGAAAGAGGGAAGGAGAGAGAGAGAGAGAGAGAGGGAGGGGGTGGAAAGAAAGAGGGAAGGAGAGAGAGAAAGAAGGAGGGGTGGAAAGAATGAGAGAAAGAGGGAAGGAGAGAAAGAGAGAGAAGGAGGGCTGGGAAGAAAGAGGGAAGGAGAGAGAGAGAGAGAGAGGGGGGGTGGAAAGAAAGAGGGAAGGAGAGAGAGAGAGGGGGGTGGAAAGAAAGAAGGAAGGAGAGAGAGAGAGAGAGAGAGAGAGAGAGAGAGAGAGAGAGAGAGAGAGAGAGAGAGAGAGAGAGGGGGGGTGGAAAGAAAGAAGGAAGGAGAGAGAGAGAGAGAGAGAGAGAGAGAGAGAGGGGGGTGGGAAGGAAGGAGGGAGGGGGAGAGATAGATCTAGTGGCTCATCTACAAATCTCTGCAATTAATACATTGGCACAATTGTGGAAATGCAAGCATATCAAATTGTGAAGGTCACATTAAAAATGAAACATTACAAAAATAATTCAACATACTGTACTGTATATGGTTCACTGAAAATACACTTCTTGCCCTCTAGGTAAAAAACGAAGTGTCTGTTAGAAAGCAAAGTAGTTTTTGGGAAAAAAAAAAAAGCAAAGTAGTTGAAGAACTTTTGTCACATTGTTGTATATGAATATTTTAGAAATATAGAAATCTTATTCTAGCCATACACAGTGTAGTTTTTTGTGAACACTGAACAGTGCCATCTCTGACATTTGCTGTGGGGATGGGGAATGATAAGGCTGTGCACGTGTGATAGAACAGTCATAGTAAGTAGATGTAAACATGTCCCTTCTTATCTCAGAGGGAAGATGTTTGTCTTTAGATAAAATACAATCGTTTTGCTACATGCATTTTGGAACACAGCCACATTTACCTCAGAGAGAAGTATAAGCAAGATATAGAATGACAGATTATATCACCTCATGCAGCAGTTTGCCTCGGTCCTGCTCTGAGGTCTCCTGATGGCAGTCAGGCAGTTTCTTCGGCCGCACAGTGAAGAGGAAGGGAGGGAGGTGGGTGGAGCCACACATTCCATATTAGGCACAGAGCAGAACGAGGAAGATCCTCCTCGCTCTGCATTCTGGGTCCTCTCCTCGCACGTCACTGGTTGCTAGATGCTAGGCGGCTGGCCAGCCTAGCAACCAGTCTAGCACACACTAAAGTTGCTACTGCAGCGTCCTGAGGGATCAGATGGGGAAAATTGCTACCCTGCGTGGGGCCCCCTGGACAACTTCCCAGCATGCCCATGCAGAAAGACAGCTCTGCCGGGCCCCCCCTGACCGCGGGCCCTCGGGCAGTGACCGAAATGCCCGAATGGTCAGTCCGCCCCTGGGCGGTAGCAACCAGGTCGTATCCTCCGGTAACGGCTCAACCTCAAAGACAGCTGATTCAGGCGCGGTACAGAAGGACAAGGCAAATGCAAGGTCAGACGGAGCAAAAGGTCAAGGCAGGCGGCAAGGTTCGTAGTCAGGGGCAACAGCAGAAGGTCAGATACACAGGCAGGGAACGATACACCAAAAGCTTTCTCAAGGCACAAAAGGCAACAAGATCCGGCAAGGACAGGAAGGGGAAGTGGGTTTTTATGGGATTTGGACTGATTGGACTAGGCACCAATTAGTGGCGCACTGGCCCTTTAAATTTTAATGCAGCGGCGCGCGCGCGCCCTAGAGTGTGGGGCCGCGCGTGCCGGGAGGAGGAAGGAACCCGGCGTGCGCCGGGAGTCTGAGCAGAGAGGACCCAGCGGGTGAGTGCCGCTGATGCGGGGGAACAGCGCTCACGGTCGGGGACGCCGACCGGAGCGCTGCAGCCCGCAGGACGCCTTGGGTGCTCCGGGGAAGCCACGGGACCCGGAGCACTCGGCGTTACAGTGTCCCACTTGTTGTTGATTCTTCACAAAAAATACAGTTTTATATCTTTATGTTTGAAGCCTGAAATGTGGCAAAAGGTTGAAAAGTTCAAGGGGGCCGAATACTTTTGCAAGGCACTGTATGTGTGGTATTTGCTTAGTGGTACCTGCATGGTATTTGCTGAGTGGTACCTGCATGGTATTTTCTTAGTGGTAACTGCGTGGTACACTGGTACGGTACCTGAGTGGTATTTGCTGAGTGGTACTGGCTGGCTGCGTGGTACACTAGTACCTGAGTGGTATTTGCTGAGTGGTACCTGCGTCTGCTGCCTGGACTGTATGGCTGGTGGTGGTGTCGCACACTGGTGGTGGGGGTCTGAGTCCCGAGTCCTTCTGTCCTGACTGTGACTGAGTCTGTGAGTAACTGTACTTTTTTTTTTTTTGTACCTGTGCTGCTGCTGCAGTGCTGCCTGGCTGGCTGCTGGTGGCTGGCTGGCTGCTGCTGGTGGCTGCTGCTGGAGGTGGTGGTGGCTGGCTGCTGCTGGTGGTGGCTGGCTGCTGCTGCTGGTGGTGGTGGCTGGCTGCTGCTGCTGGTGGCTGGCTGCTGCTGCTGGTGGTGGTGGCTGGCTGCTGGTGGAGGTGGCTGGCTGGGGATGGTGGTGGCTGGCTGCTGGTTGTGGTTGGCTGGGGATGATGGTGGTGGCTGGCTGGGGATGATGGTGGTGGCTGGCTGGGGATAATGGTGGTGGCTGGCTGGGGATGATGGTGGTGGCTGGCTGGGGATGATGGTGGTGGCTGGCTGGGGATGATGGTGGTGGCTGGCTGGGGATGGTGGTGGCTGGGGATGATGGTGGTGGCTGGCTGGGGATGATGGTGGTGGCTGGCTGGGAATGGTGGTTGTGGTGGCTGGGGATGATGGTGGTGGCTGGCTGGGGATGATGGTGCTGGCTGGCTGGGGATGGTGGTGGTTGGGGATGGTGGTGGTGGTGGCTGGCTGCTGCTGGGCTTGGCGTGCTGTACTCACTCAGTCCGGAGTCCGCACTCGTCCTCTCTGCTCACTCACAGTCTCCTCCTCCTCCTCTCTCGTCCTCGGTCATAGAGGAGAGGGGGAATTACAATTACATCTACTGCCATCTAGTGGCGGTAGATGTAATTGCGGTTACGCATCAGAAAGTAGCGGCAACTGCGTTACAGGGAGGGAACGAGTAATCAGATAGATTACTCGTTACCCTCAAAAGTAACCGTTTACAGGGTCACTAGGGGTGTACTCAGTGGTGTATTTAGGTTTTGTGCTGCCCTAGGCCTGACTAAACTTGTGCACCCCTAATTTAAATATGACCCACCCCTTCCTGTCAAGGCCATGCCCCTTCCCATTTAAGACCCGCCCTGCCATCTGTAAACCACACCCTCCCCCTTTAGGCTACACCTTTTGTAACATGCATGTTGAGCCTTAAACTGGCCATATTCTCTACAATCTGATTGTACAATCTCCTTTTGAGCTACCATCAAATGTGTAGTACAAGGGCCTGCCTGATTTGATACAGAGTGAATGTATGTTTAGCTATGTCCTTATATTACATGGTTTTGGTAAATATAAAGGAGAATGTCCAATCTGATTTTTTTTTTTGTGTTTGGTCAGCCTTATGGAGATTGTTGGAGAAAGGGAAGAATGGAGGGATGGATAGAGGGATTAATGGATGGATGGAAAAAGGGGCGAATGAATGGAAGGATGGACAGATTTATGGATGGAGGAATGAATGGAAAGACAGATGGATGGATGGATGGATGAATGGAAGGAGGGAAGGATGGATGGGGGGACAGATGTATGGAGGGATGTATGGAATGAAGGTAGCTGTCAGGCACTGACCTGGTTTTCTCTGGACCGGCTTCTTACCCCCACTGCAGAAGTGGACTTTAGTGAACAACCCCCTGACATGTCTCTCACACAGAGACCGGTCGTCCTTGCTGGGAGCTGCTGTGTCTCTTGGAGGTACACACACGGTCACTGTTGGATTCCCTTGCCTGTCTGTTCTGTTGGATGAGAGAGCTGGATATAGCCATAGCCATAGTCTATGTGGGGCAGGCTGCAGGTGTGCCGAGTCCTCCCTCTTCTCCAGGATGATGGAGGGGAGAGGGATCAGGACTTTCCCATCACTCCCAGTCCTGGAAACCCCAACAGGTCACCAAAGGCTGGAAGACATCCTGAAAGATCCAGGAGAGAGGGATCGGTCACAGGGTAGTATTCCTGGTAGGCACAGGAGAGCCCATGTAATATGGCAGCACATCCCTGAGCCAGGCATCCTACATTCTTCTCCTATGGGGGCACACATCCTGGGTCACCCAGATAGGAGCCCCCTGAGATCCATGTCAACGGTGTCAATGTCAGATGAGGAGGACTGAAGGAGGGCGTCCCAGCTAATCAATTCAAAAGAAGGTCATCGAGGAGCAAGCATCTCAAGGTATAATTTTTAGCTACCTGCACCAGGATTCTGTGGCATTGATTGTATGCTCACACCCTAAGGGGCAGATCAATCACTAGGTACAGCCACTGAATGGGCAGCTGTATGTGAATATCAGCCAAATACCCCAACATCTTAAATGCAGTGACAGACTGAAAACTGACCATTAAACATTGCACCTCTCCAGTTTTACTGCAGATAACACCACTAAAAAACAAAGACAAGCATATACCAAGGTGAGGAGACAGAACTGACAGCCCTGAGGAAAGTAGAGTGTGCAAGCCCTGAAACACATTGGATTTTTTTTCTACAGCTAATCATCCAATAAACTGTACTACTACTGTGGTGCCTTTACTGTGTTCTGTATATCTAGATTTCAAAAGCAAGCAGTGTTGCATGAGAAACCTATTATCATAACTCCTAGTAACTCCTAAAAACCAAAGAACCCGGCCGGACAGGCAGTGCTCTCTCTCTGTACATTTTAAGATCTAATTATGAACACCAAGCATAAAATAAAACTAACAGGAAACAGCCAAAATTGTGCTAGTGTTGATCATATAGGCAGGGATTAACTAGACACAGTCTTGCCATAGGGCACACTGGGCATTTGCCCAGTGGTCCAGGGCCACTGGGCCACATGTCCTGACAAGAGCTCGCCAATGTGACAGAGAGCTCCAGAGCCTGAGAACCGCAAAATTAAATATACAATTATATTGCATATACCTGTATCATGCACCTTGCTCTCACCAGCAGTCCTCTGTCTGCCGCAAAACATGTGGCCTCTAGAGAGTTACAGGGATTGGTCCTCCCTTTGGCCTCAACACAGAACATGATGCCGACGCCTAATTTTATTCATCGGAGGATGGAAGAAAGCAGAATCTTTTACGTAATGTGCGTAGCCAGATTCTGTTTTCCACTTCCATATTGGGTCTGGTATGGGCCTCCACGGAAGGACTGTGACACGGGCAGGAACTTACACTGCTCGAGTTATCCTCCCGTTGCAGTGTGTCACTCAATAGAGATGCTGGCACTCAGTAGAGGATGCCGGCGTTCAGGGAGGAACAGTAGGCTGGTAGCAGGAAACAGTAAGGCTTCATGTACATTAGCAGCTCCTAAACTTGAGTTTAGGCTCTTTTGCTGGTTTTTTTTTGCCAAAGCTCCTAAACTCAACTCCATAAAAGTCTATGTGTCAATGTACACATAGGTTTTTAGCAGAGTTGAGGAGCTGCTGCGGATAGGTGAGGTTCAACCTCCTTCTCCTGATTGCGAAAGTATCATGTTCAGGATAGGAACATTTTGACCACCGGCTGCAGGATAGCTCAAAACGTGGCAAAATCACGTTTTCCTGCAGTGACAGCCAAGTGTAAATGAAGCCTTAATGGAGCAGGCTAAATATAACCAAAAGACATATAGAAACCAGTAGTTGTCTATATTTGTAATTTGGTTTTATAAAAGAAAAAAAAAAAGCTGCTCAGTCTAAAATGCCCAGGCCTATTTTTGTCCCAGTCCAGGCCTGGTATCAACCATAGGCTTTATGCACATGGTCACCGGGAGTGTATTTCCCTGCCTGGGAGCTACAAGTGCTGAGTGCAGTTACCTTAGAAATCAATAACTGTAAATGGTTGTGATTGGATATATGCCGGTACTTGCGTAAACACATGCAAGCATATCTAGATGTACAATCCTGGATGCAGACAGTCTGCATGTACGGTCATATATCTGTACGTATGCCATTTCCTTCTATGGGCAACATTAATGTGGCTGTGGCTCCCAGGAAATACACCAGAATTTTGGCCCCAGGTGTGCTTAGGGCAGTGATGGCGAACCTTGGCACCCCAGATGTTTTGGAACTACATTCCCCATGATGCTCATGCACTCTGCAGTGTAGTTGAGCATCATGGGAAATGTAGTTCCAAAACATCTGGGGTGCCAAGGTTCGCCATCACTGGCTTAGGGCATACTTCCTTTGTCATAACTGGTGAATTATTTATGTATGGTCAGCTGAGGACCAGGAGAAAAGTCTGCCCTTAAAAAGGGCATTGCAGAGACTGGACTTGCAGTACACTGAGTAAAGCACGTGAAAGCGATCACCAGGTTGCAGCATCTGTACAAAAATAGGGTTATGGATCTGCATGTTAGTAATGCAATTTCTCAGCACATAGAATGCTTATACAAATAAAAATTCCCTACTACAAATGCCTGGAGTGGAGTGTACCTTTAAGGCCAACCTTGTGGTACCCAGTAGAAGCATCTCACATAGTGCTGTCATGTCAATTGTTACTAAATTATTCACTTCTGAAATATTTAACAAGCCGATGAGTTTTTATAGTAATATAAAATGAGTCTGTTCAGGGTGGGGTTTGGGCTGAGGTGCTGGTGACATACCATGAGCTAAGGTGAACCTCCCCTGTCTTACAAGGTTATGGAAAAGCTGTTGGAAATGATGATGAGGGCATATTCCGAATGAGCAGCTTGGTGAGTAGAAAAGTTATGTGAGAGTTATTGTCTGGAATTATGAGGAGTTGTCTTCAGTTCAATAACTGGATGAGTCAGAACATGTAATTCCACTACAGATTCTCATATAGGTGCTGAGATTAGCGCAGTTCAAACATGTATTTAGGAATTCTTACCTGCCAAAAGTTAAGGAAAGAGGTTCACATGCTCTTGTGATTGACTCACCCTGCTGTTGTATTGCATAAAGCTAGAGCAGGGCCAAGGCAACGGCAGGGGAGGCTCCTGCCTTGGGTGCTGTGGTAATGGGGTGCTTCTCCTGCCTATGTGTCACCCCAACCTTCTGCACCGAGCAAGTCCTGGCTGCTCACATCTGCAGAGCAAGAGATAATAGGAAAGGTTTCAATGGGGAACATTTTGGGAGATTTCCTGTTGTGTTTCTAGGAGAGGAAGTAAAAATTACAAGTCCAGAGACGGGTGACAAAAATGGTGACAATAACACAAAATAATTTATTATGTAAAGTCTAGAGGAAAGAAGGGAAAGGGGAGACATGACTGAAACCTTTAAATACATCAAGGGTAAAAACCCTTATCTAAAGAGTCTAGTCTCGGACCTGTATGTCTCACTTACTGATTTGGTGGGCCCTCGCACACTCCCCTATGTCACGAAATGAGAAACCGACCTAGGCAAAACTCAGGACCAAGCTATCTGGAACCAATTTTGGCTGGACTCCTCTAAATGTTTGTGGAACATACTGACTCAATGTAACGCTTCTGCGTTTCTTATATGGTGTGGATTTTCAGCTGCAGAAATAGTTCCACGTCAGTAGTCATGTAAGAGATATGCTGAGATACCATTCCCAACCTCAATGACTCATCATGTGTGGAAGGTCTTATTTCAGCCAGTAAATACACACAATTAGCAAACTGGTTCCTAGAATGACTTTATGTATGTGGTAACACAATGATGAAGGTTGAGGGATAGGTTGAGTGGAGGTGGTAGGTGATAGACACTTGAAGGTGAGACAGTAGCAGATGGATGCAGGAAGGTTTAGCAATGTTGTATGGTAGCAGATGACAGAATAGCAGGTGGACATACAAAAGAGATCAACCCAGTGCAGAAAAGTAGCAGTAGTCTCAAGAGCTAGCAATCTAGTTATGCAGATGTGATAAACAGTCTTTACTATGCAGAGCTAGATAGTGTAAGCTTAGTATACGTTTATAGAGAATTCCCCTGCGGGGTACTTAGCACTATTAGCGATACAGCCGAAGGGTGTTTCAAGAGAGGCGGATGATCCAGTAGCGGGATACAGGGATCAGCGCAGCGAGGTTCCGTCAGCGAAGTAAGCTTGCAAGCATGGAAGCTTCAAGCAAGGTTAGAATCCAGGTAAAGGTGTTTGAACGAACACATGTGAGTGAGAACCGGCGCTTTAAATAGCCATCTAGTCCGGCGCTGGGTGATGACAGCTCCAGTCTTAAAGGTGTATGCGCACCTTTCCAAAAGTAAATGGTGGGGCGCATACACTTGTAGAAAGTGTAATTTTAGGGTACCAAAGGTACCGGAACATTACACTCAAGAGAATTCCTACAAATTGCTTTTACGCTGACACATGACCCTGGTTCGTGTGGGCAAATTTTTTTCCTCTGCATCCTCTTTGTGCTTTCGGGGGTTGCAGAGAGCAGGGCACTCTCTTTTACATCTGGTGGTCCTGCCCAAAGGTGATGCAATCTATACAATGATCAGATCTGTACTCAACATCTCCCTGGCACGTAATCCCTGGGAAGTCTTACTACATAAGCTTATCCAGTCCCTTTTTAAAGCTTAAAGGAAGCTGGTGAGATTTGTTTTCTTGGTGGCCCAAAGCCTGGTGACAACCACTTCTTAACTTTGCTGAGGTCAAGCAGAGGCTAATAAGGAATTAGGGTTCATGAAAAACTCACCTCTAGACTTGCTGATACCCACATCTAATTTCTGAAGGTCTGAGATCCATTGCTAACCTATAACAACCACCTAAATCTGGGCCGCACTCTACTCTCTGTATGAATACTTGCATGGAACTAACCCTATCCTACCTCCCTTCCTCTCTCCCCCTGAGGCAAGTCTTTTTTCCTCCCATCTCTCCCTCCCTTTAGACCGCATTCACACTGAAGTGGCACGACTTCGGGGGCGACCTGTGAAGTCGCGTGCACCGCGACTTCGCCGCGACTTGCACACGACTAGCACGGACTTCATATAATTGAAGTCAATGCAAGTTGCTCCGAGGTCGTCCCGAAGTAGTACAGGACCCTTTTTCTAAGTCGGAGCAACTTGTGTCCTATTAGAACGGGTCCTGTAGCAC
>NC_138778.1:166242405-166367405 GCF_965119305.1 Pelophylax lessonae | reverse complement strand
ATCGCGTTTACTAACTACAGGAAAGATTTATGTCATTTTTATTGTTTTTTTTTTCTTTTTTTACTACTAATGGCAGCGATCTGCGTTTTTTTGCCGGACTGTGACATTGCGGCGGACAGATCAGACCCCTAACTGACATTTTTTACACTTTTGGGGGGACCAATGACATTACTACAGTAATCAGTCATAAAAACATGCACTGTTACTGTAATAATGACACTGGCAGGGAAGGGGTTAACCCTGTGGGTGATCAATGGGTTAAATGTATGCCTCATGCTTACTGACGTGTGTGTGTGGGCGGGGGGGGGGGTTTGTGACAGACACAGAGATCGCAGGTTCAGCATAGCTGAATCTAGGGATCTCTTCCTGTCTGTCACTGTGAAGATCCGCCTGCTTTGTTTACATAAGCAGGCGGATCTTCTCACAGTTTACCCGACGATTAGGGATGGGAGGCAGCAATCGCCGCCTCTCCTCCTCCGGCCCGACTCCCGCGGTGTCTAAACACAGCAGGAGCGAGCCTCTGGAATCACTAGGAGTCCAGTGACGTAGGTCTACGTCGCTGGACCCAGGGGAGTCGCACTGCCGCAATAATATTACTGTTGGCAGTTGGCAAGTGGTTAAAGAACTATCAGACTGAGGGCCCTTTCACACGGGCTTTCTGATCAGGTCCGCTACTCAGTTTTTCAGGCGAACCTGATCGGATGCTCCATGCACCTCCATGTGGCAGCGGACGTCAGCGGTGACATCTTCGCTGACACCCGCTGCTATCCGATCCGATCCTGTCCCTGAAATCCAGACGGATGGAAACCTTATTTTTTATCCATCTGGAGGATCGGATCGGATGAAAACAGACAGGCGGTCCATTTTCATCCGATCTCCCCATAGAGGAGAGCAGGAGAGCAGGGGTCTGACAGCAGACCTGCCATCCGCCTGCTCAGCGGGGATCGGCGGATCGATCCCTGCTGAGCAAAACGGAATTCGCTGGGCAGAAAACCCGTGTGAAAGGACCCTGAGTCTGCAGAAGGTGTGCTGCAGAGAGACCATTACTTCCACACAGGGAGCAAGTGTCCTTCTCTGAAGCATGCTGTCAGGGGACAGGCTTACCTACTCATGCTGTGGCTACTATAGACAGTGAATAGAAAGTGAACCAACTGTAAGACATTAAACATTTTTTTGTATGCACCTAGAATGTACTTAGCTGATTTAGACTGAAGATTCATTTGGGCTTCATTTGGTTCTAAAGGCAGAAGTCTTTTTTAAACCTAATGCATTCTATGCATTAACCGCTTACTGCTACAGGGCAGCCGTTCTGTGCAGAATTGCGTACATACCCGATTCTGCACCTCCGGGTTTTGGGCGCGAGTGCACGCTGCCACTCGCTCGCTCCCGCTGTGATTTTACACAGCGGGAGTTGACCAGTGAGTCCCATGGACCCGATGTCCGCCGGGACCGCCTACCGTTCATTGCGCTGACAGAATGCCAGTCTGCCTATGTAAACAAGGCAGACGGTCATTCTGTCAGTACAGAAGGCATGGATCCTATGTTTTTGTAAAACAGAAACACAGATCTATGTCTTCCAGTAGTAAAAGCACCTCCCCCACTACACTGTAACACTATAAACAAAAAACTGACCTAAGTCAGTAAATCAGCGCTCACAAATAAACTTTTCCATGCGAAGGGTGGCGCCCAGCCGCTCCAGCCATATCCGATATGTAGGAGGATCCCGATCAACCCAATGTCGGGGAATAAGCAGTCGAGCCTGAAACAGAGCTCTAGCAAATATCTATCATCTATAATGTGATCCAATATACCCAAGAGGCAGTGCTTGGGATCCACAGGGATCGCCAAGCCCAGAACTCTGTTAATAGTGGAGGTCACTGAGGTCCAGTACCGATGCAGTTTTGGGCATCTCCATAACAGGTGTATTAGGTCCCCCACCTCTCTCTCACATCTATTGCACATATTGTCCGATCGGATACCCATAGCAAACAGCTTCGCCGGGGTATGATGTACCCGTAGAAGGATATACAGCGGGGACACCTGATGGGAAACATTAAGCGAGCACTTTTTAACTGACTCCAAGGCCTCCTCCCATTGCTCAGCAGGTATCTCCCCCACATCCCCGCCCCACTGGTCACACGCCTTACAGGGATATCTGTCCAGATATAAACCCAATAAGGCTGCATAGCAGGCTGATATAAAACCCTTAGTAGAAGTATACTGCTCCATAAGGAAAAATACCGGTGTGGAGGACAAGCTGGAGTGGGACAAGGAAGGCTGTGCCCGGAATGCATGCTGAAGTTGCAGGTAATAGAACTTCATAGTATTTGGCAAGGAGAACCGAAGTTGCAGTTGCTCAAAGGGTATGAGCGCCCCATTGAGCAGAATGTGTTTAATGTGGGAAACCCCAAACAGCAGCCACCTTCCAGCCTGATCCAGCTTGTCAAGCTCAGGGTATGTGCGATTATGCCATATGGGACTATAAGAAGTGTAGCCGGTAACCTGTTGTAACTGTCTGGCCTTATCCCAGACTTTCTGAAGAAGTCTATAGGTAGGGTGGAGTTTGTTAGATTTAGCAAAGAGTTGAGCCTCCAACCCCTCAGGAATGCCGTGGGCACCTGTGAAATGCCCCATCAGTGTCAGAGCAGGGCCACCCCCCGTTCCAGCCACAGCCCCAACCAAGTGCTGCAGCTGAGAGGCTAGATAATAAATCCAAGGATTGGGGAGAGAAAGGCCCCCCATTTCCCTGGGTTTCTGCAATTGCTCAATCCGGATCCGGGCCGCCCACCCTTGCCAGATAAGGGACCTAAACAACGTATTGACTACCCGGAAGATTTTCAGCGTAATGACTACGGGGGAGTTGTGTAGGAAGTACAGGAGTTGTGGCATCAGAACCATCTTTATCAGGTTCACCCTGCCGGCAACCGATAACCTCAGCTTGTTCCAGACCTTAATTGTGTCGCGAAACCGAGCTAGGAGTGGGTGGACATTTAGATGACAATATTGAAGCAGATCTGCGGAAACCACTATCCCCAAGTATTTAAAACTAGTTACCACAGGTACTGGACAGAGCGTTCCCAGGAGAGGATCCCCAGGTTTATCCAGCGGCAACAAGGCCGACTTGGACCAATTGATAGTGAGGCCAGAGTATCGGCCAAAATCCTGTATGGTGGCCATAGTGGCTTGTAAAGAGGCACCAGTGTCCCCAAGCATCAGGAGCATATAATCCGCATATAGCAGAATCTTCTCCTGAAGGGGGCCATAGTGAAACCCAACTATGGAGTCCTGATTTCTAATGGTAGCCGCCAGCGGCTCGATAGCCAGTGTGAATAGAAGCGGGGACAGTGGGCATCCCTGCCTAGTGCCTCTCCCCAGACAGAAGTGCTCCGATATCCTGCCACCCTCCCTAATGGAAGCCTGCGGATGATAGTAAAGCAATCTCACCCAGGAGATAAATATAGGGCCAAACCCAAACTTTTCCAACACTGCCCATAAGTAGTCCCATTCTACGCTGTCGAACGCTTTGTTGGCGTCCAGCGATAACAACACTCTATCCCCCTCATTATCCGCCGTTGTCTGCATGGCTACATACAGACGGCGAAAATTAATCGCAGTGGACCTATTGGGCATAAAGCCTGCCTGATCCTAATGGACAACATGTGCAATAATAGTATTAACCCTCCTAGCTAAAACCTTTGCCAGTATCTTCACATCAGTCTGGAGTAGAGAAATGGGCCTATATGAGCCCGGGTCTGATGCAGGTTTACCCGGCTTAAGCAGTAAGACAATACTAACCCTGGTCATGGAGTCTGGCAGAGCACCCGCCGCCCTAGCCGCATTGAAGACCTTCAGCAGCTCAGGAGCAAGCACTTCAGAATATTGCTGATAGATTTCGACCGGGAGGCCATCATCACCTGGAGCCTTAGAACTCGGGAAGAGAGCAGCCGCCTCTCTCAGCTCATCCACAGTGAGGGGAGCCTCCAGATCTGCGCACTGACGCTCCGTCAGCCGCGGGAGGGAGATTGCATCCAAATACCGCCGAAGGTCTGCTGGTGCATAAGACACCCTAGAGGAATACAAATCAGAATAAAAGTGCACCAGTTCAGACATAATGGTTTCAGGTGTGTTGGCTATCCGACCACCCAACAACTTGAGGGCACCAATGGGGGGGGCTGAGGGGCGCACTCCCACAATGTGTGACAGCAGGCGGCCCGTCCGCTCCCCCTCCTCATAGAAGGTAGTTTTAGCAAAGAAACGTTTCTTATCTGCCTTAGACTGCACCTCTCCCACCCTTCTGTGCAGACAACCATGCATCTCTCATTACATCCGAAGGGTTGACAATATATTCCTCCTCCAAATCACGGGTTCGCTGAGCCAAGTGCTCTTCAAAATCTTTAGAGGCATTTTGCACTTTTTTAATATTGGTAATCAGGATACCCCGGAGGAAACATTTAAATGCATCCCACCGTACAAGGGCGTCAGGGAACCGGTCATTATGCAGAAAAAAACGAGTGACCTCAGCGGAAATATCAGTATCTGGGGGAAAAAGCTTCAGCCAGAAAGCATTCAGGCGCAAAGGGGCCCTACGCAGACCGGTCTGGGGCTGCACTGTTATCCAGACCACCAACGGGGAGTGGTCCGAAATCCCCCTCAGAGCGTACTCCACCCGTTCCACCAGCGCGAGCGCAGCGCCAGTGCCCACGCACAGGTCGATACGGGATAAAGAGGAATGGGTCTTAGAGAAGCAGGAAAATTGGACCACGCCAGGATGCCGGGAGCGCCAAACATCCACCCAGCCCAGCTCCCCCAGAAAGCGCGAGAGAGCAGTACCCCTCGTGGAAACTGGAGGAACAGCAGGCGGGTGCCTATCTCTGACAGGGTCCAAGATCCCATTAAAGTCACCAATTACAAAAAGGGGTATATCTGCCACATCCGTTGTAAACTCTAGAAATTCGCGAAGCACCCGGGAAGAGAATGGAGGAGGAACATATACCACCGCTAAAACACAGGTGACCTGAAATATTTTACAATGCAGAAATACAAAGCGGCCCTCAGGATCCACCCTCACCCCCAATTCCTGGAAGGCAATGGCCCTATGCACCAGAACACTCACCCCCCTGGAATAAGAAGAGTGAGTGGAGTGGTAGCCTCGCCCCACCCAGGAATATCTCAAACAGCCTACAGAGTCCTCTACCAGGTGAGTCTACTGCAGTCCTATAATCGCTGGGTGATACTTGCGTAATTGAGCAGCTATCATGGCCCTCTTTTGAGGGCATCCAAGACCCCTCACGTTCCACGAGACTATAGGGAGTCCAGCCATGTAGTGAAGGGTAGCATGTGTCCGTCACCCGCCATCAAAGCAGATGCCCTGGGTAGGGGTCGGAGGGTAGGGTGCTCGGAGTCACCCCAAAGGTCCGTAGCCAAGTTGCTGTCAAAGTCAATGGTATGTGCGATTCCTCAAAAACAAAAAGAAAGAAAAAAGGACCACAGTCCAACGGGACAAGGCACAACGGTGCCCTATCAAACCACAGGAGGCGGGCAGGAGAACCAGTCTGCTTTCCGTGGACAACAGCCCCACAAACCAGTAGTGGCCCGCCAACCTGATGTGTGCAACCGCACACCGTGCATGTTGTAATCCAGGTAGGATGCATTTACCAGAACACCGGAACTAGAAGAGGTATTCGCTGGTTGAAGTACAGCTGTGCCATCACAAAAAGGATACGCACCCTGGCCGGGGCAATCTTTCAGAGGGTCCAAACACGTAGAGATGCAAAGTTCACATTGTGGCACCCCTTACTCATCAGGAGCAGCGCGCTGGCGTTGACGGAGGGCGGGTTCATGAATGTTGAGCCAACTCGCCGCGTCGGCAGCAGTATCAAAAAAGTGCGCTCTACCTTCCGCGGTGACCCGCAAACGGGCTGGGTATAGCATAGCATATATGAGTCCAAGGCGACGGAGACGTTGCTTAACATCGGTGAATCTTGCTCGCTGCTTTTGGACTTCTGCAGAGAAGTCCGGGTAGAAAGACACCCGTACCCCATTGAACTTGACCTCTGCCTTTTCCCTGGCCAGCCTCAGCACCTTCTCCCTGTCCCTGTAGTGCAGCAGCTTGGCCAGCATGGGCCTGGGAGCGTTACCCGGCAGTGCTCTGGTGGGGACCCGATGGGCCCTACACAAGCATATTTAAACATATAAAATGGTAAGGCAAAAAATTCTAAAGGAAGAGGGGGGGAAAAAATGTATATATAACAAACAAGTCAAAGATGGGAGTGCAAAAACCTCATCTGTAAACAAAGTCTTTCCACAGTCCGGGAAAAAATCACAGTGTAGATAATTCCTTGTAGTGGATGGTCATGGAGTCCAAATCAAGGTGTATGTGGCATATAGAGTGCAGGCAGCTCCTCGGGAGGTGAGGGAACCCTCCAGGCATATAGCAAAAAAGGAAGAAGACAAAGGGCGCCAGGTCACAATATAGTATGAGAAATATGACAATTTATTGTAGTGACTTACATGTATAAACGATCCAAAATATATCCAGTAAACCATGAACAACGGTACTCGCAATGGGACACATCCGGGATGATCAGATCCGGGGTCCTGCTGAACGATCCTGTGCTGTGTGGCAGTGTCTATGATACAGGTGCCGGTTGCTGCTGTAGTTGGCGCAGGCTCCCTGGATGGGCAGCCTTGCAGATGTCTGTGTACAGCGGGGTCGATGAAAGCAGTGACCCCGGAACCGGAAGTGATGTCAGCGACCTGTCAGTTCCTCCACAGAGTCTGACAGGAACCAGAGAGCTGGATAGACTGTGGAGGGCGGGCCACAACGTCGTTTCGGAGGTCCTTCTCCTTCATCAGGCCTCAAAACTTGAGGATGCGGCAAGGCCGCTACTTCATTCTGCCACTGAATGAATCTGAGGTAAATATTCCTTACAGTATTTCTCTTCAGGGCACTCACCTAGTACCCCCTTTCCTCCAGCTGACACCCATCCACTGACTACACTACTCCGGAGTGGTCCCCTTTCTGGGCAGACCCTTAGGCAAGATCCTCTGTACTCATACATACTGATACTGCTTTCCAGATTCTCACAGTGCCTTGACTCCTCCAGTCAGCTCTCCTGGACCCCTGGGCTCAGCTCCACACCTCTAGTTCTCCAGGCAGACTGCCTGTGACCATGCACCAACCACTTCAGAAGAGGAGGCAGCCCTCCTTCTGGGACTCTGCTTCCCGCCAAAGACCCCGCGTGCCCACCTGCCCCCTGGCTTTATGTACCACACCCCACCCCACAATGCACCGAGACAGCTATCTGTGCCAACCCCTGGGGCTGTATCAAAGCCTGTGTCCTCATTAGCCAGGTTTCCTCCACTGTCTAATGTGCCTCCCCATTGGGCACAGTGGGGACACTCCCTCAGACCATATGAATCCCACACTGAGCACATTGAGCAGACCTAACTCACAGATCCTGCTCCCTGTTAAGCAGAGTTCAATATAGAATTTACCTGCTGCTCCTCTGATAGGCAGACAGAGCCAAAAACTATACTCACTCTCTAGCACCTACCTAAGAGGGTGCTACAACTGTATGTAAAAATTTGGAAGCTCTGCTTATCTTAGAAAGTGAGGGGGAAGTCCACATTGGGATCTTGGCCTTAGGTGCCAGAAGACCTTGCCAGGATGGAGCAAGAGCTACAGAGGACAGTCCTGTTAATTCCTGCAATGTACGCATTTCAAGGACTAATGTTTTGTTTTGGGCTGAAATGCATTTCTAAATGCTTAGAAAGATCAATTTGATATTTATTATCAACGCAACTGCACATAATGTGAGAACGTCTAATATTTCACTGCTTCTATCACATTATATCTGCCTAGCACTGTCATTTAGAAGCAGATGTTTGCCATATAATTCACCGCAGAGGCATTCTGGCCTTTCAAAAATAAATTGCTGTGAGCTTAATGTAAAGGTCATATGATTCTCCCAGAATCCTTTGCACATTGGTACCCAGTTCGGAAGCCATACTTCGTCAAACATTCTCTAGTTGTTTTATCTATAGCTGGCTTGGCGCTTCCCTCAGGGAAATCATTTCCATCTTACTTGATTTATCCGTTTACACCGAAATGTAATTACAGCGCTGTCCTGTAATGGGCACATGGCTCTGTATTCAATTATGTACAACAATGCTAATCCTTCCTTTTTTTTCTTCTCATTAGCAGTATACTGTATTTTCTGGCGTATAAGACTACTTTTGAACCTCAAAAAAATCCCCCAAAAATGGGGGGTCGTCTTATACGCCGAGTAAAATATCTCCAAGGTAACCTAA
Organism: Pelophylax lessonae; assembly: GCF_965119305.1. Classification (NCBI taxonomy): domain Eukaryota; kingdom Metazoa; phylum Chordata; class Amphibia; order Anura; family Ranidae; genus Pelophylax; species Pelophylax lessonae. Next base: position 166,359,092 of record NC_138778.1, on the reverse strand, counting down.
GGTACCTTGGAGATCTATGAGAAATCTGATGTTTTTCAATGGTGTTGCCTTGCTTCGGAAGGGGGATAGTCTTATACGGCGGGTATAGACCAAAACCTATGTTTTAACTTGAAAATTAGGTGGGTCGTCATATACGCCCAGTCGTCTTATACGCCGGAAAATACGGTAGTTAACGTACACTATCCAAAAAAACAAATGTTTAAAAATATTTTTTCTTTACAATAGAAGTTTGTAATGTTTCTCCTATTATATTTTAAAAGAGGCTGACAGCAGAAAGTTGAACATGGAAATGATGCTCCCATGTCCAGTGTCTGTAATAACATAATTTCATGCAGAAGTCTTTTGCTACCCATGATGTGTCAGGGTTGTGTATCAATTCTTCCAGTCTAGGGGTCCTCATTGTCATCACAGTGTAGGTATTAGTAAGAGGAATGGTTAGAGCCCTGGAAGTCAGTGGTAGGAGATATAAAGCAACATTGTAGAGGGAAGGTGTCTAGGCCCACAAGGGAGTTCTAGGGCTTGTACCTAATTCAGAATTTAGACTGGCATCAGGTGGGCTTTCCCTCTTTGGGGAGAAGGAAGGCAAGCCCACCTGGTGGTGGTGACAGGTCTCCTGTCTGGACCGTGTGTCTTGTAACCCATTTCCCTGGTGTATTTGGAACTGGTGTTCAGCCCCTGATGGACCTGACCAGCAACCACAGGATCGGGGGCCCCTACAAGCAATAGCATTAGTCCCATGACAGAGTTTAAAACCTCCTTTAACCACTAAAGCCCCGGAGGATTTGGCTGCTCAAAGACCAGGGCCTATTTTGCGATTCGGCACTGCGTGATTTTACCGGACAATTGCGCGGTCGTGCGACGCTATACCCAAATGAAATTGATGTCCTTTTTTTCCCCACAAACAGAGATTTCTTTTGGTGGTATTTGATCACCTATGAGATTTTTACTTTTTGCGCTATAAACAAAAAAAGAGCGACAATTTTGAAAAAATAACAATATTTTTCACATTTTTTTATATGAAATTCCCCCAAAAAAATGTAAAAATCAAAATTTTTTAACATTTTTGGCCAATTTGTTTTCTGCTACATATTGTGAAAAAAATTGAAATAAGTGTATTTTGATTGGTTTGCGCAAAAGTTATTGCGTTTATTAACTACGGGAAAGATTTATGTCATTTTTATTGTTTTTTTTTAACTAGTAATGGCGGCGATCTGCAATTTTTTTTGCAGGACTGCGACATTGCGGCAGACGGATCAGACCCTTGACTGACATTTTTGACACTTTTGGGGGTACCAGTGACATTACTATAGTAATCAGTGCTATACATATGCACTGTTACTGTAAAAATTACACTGGCAGGGAAGGGGTTAACTTTATTGGTAAACAGTGGGTTAAATGTATCCCTAGGGGCGTGATTCTAACTGTGGGGGGGGCGTGGCTTGTGATGTAACCACAGAGACATATGATCCTACATAGCAGGATCGTATAGTCTCTGCAGTTACACCAGGGAGAATGACAGACGGCTTTGTTTACATTAGCCGTCTACCTTTCTCCCTCTCCAGCGGTAGATCGCGAGTGGCCGGCGGCTCTGATGCGGCACTTGCGCGGGGTTGTTACTGAACGAGCGAGGGTGGGAGCGCGCCTCCGGCGGCACGCCCTCGCCCCCTAGAGGCTCGTGGGCGAGCGATGTAGCACTACGTCGCTTTGCCCAAGAGGGGCTGACCGCTGCAGTAAATATACTGATGACGGTCGGCAAGTGGTTAATGTAATTATTTCAATTAGACCCATAGCAAGGAGACTGGATAAACAACCTGACACTAGGGGAAAGGCTTCTTCACAATGAGTTGTGAAAATATGGAATAGACTCCTTCATGAACTAGTTCTAAAAAACAGAGGAACATCGCGCTAAAATGAATAAAGAGATGCAGCTAGCACTACAGAAGACAACCTGTATATAGAAACGATGTAAAAAGTGCAGCGCTAAAAGTTAGCAAGAAGTAAAGTGCATATATAGTGCATATATGGTGCAAAATAATTAAATTGACTGTGTGACAATTGATACTAAACATACATATGATGTAGCCAAATAAAACAATTCTGGTAATGGCTAAACATTGCAAATAATTAAAAGAAAAGTCCAAAGTGAGTCCAAAGTTTAAAGTGAAAAGCAGGAATCTTCAAGCGTTATTCCATGTGAATTTTCAACCTTGTGCATAAGAACCACCACTGACATCAGAGGGGGGCTTACCAAATGGAGTGGACTCACATAGGCTTATGCCTAGTGGGTCAAAACCAGCATCTATATAGTAGAAAATCCAGATATTAAAGGGGCCACAGTTTCTTCTCATCTCCCAGGAAACAGAAGATTTTAGCGTAGGAATCAGGTGGGCTCCTATGGTGATTTCAGGGCATGGCAGATGCGGAGAAGAAACTGTGGCCCCTTTAATATCTGGATTTTCTACTGCGGGAATTATCTGTATCTGAGAGACCAATCAGTTGAGGCTGTTATGGTTAAAGCCCATTTGGATGTCCTCTGGCTTCCTATCCATCTATATATGCTGGTATTGATCCACTAGGCATAAGCCTATGTGAGTCCACTGCATTTGGTAAGCCTCCCTCTGATGTTGGTGGTGGTTCTTATACAAAAGGTTGAGTGTTCACATGGAATAATGCTTGATGATTCCTGCTTTTCACTTTACACTTTGGACTTTAATTATTTGCAATGTTTAGCCATTATCAGCATTGTTTTATTTGGCTACATCATAAGAACTAGTTGTAGCCAGCTCAGTAGATTGTTTTAAAAAAAAGAGCTGGATGCGGGCACACTTAAAGTGCTTGTACAGTGGTATTGGGTTCCAGCCATAATCGCCAAAGCCAACCCAACTTCCAGTGACCGCTTTTTTCGGGGGTTGTGGTCATCGTGGAGATGTTGTGCACACTTGGCAGATGTGTGTCCTTAACTAGTAGGCTTCTGATCTCGAGTCTTTGGCCCATATTGCACACTTTATTCCACCTGAACATTCGAAAGGATGCCAAACTCGTTGCATTGTCCTATCCCAGGCTTGCTTGCCCACCAGAAAAAAACTGGCATCCTATCTATTTTTATCAGCCAAAAGGACGATTGCCCAGGCCTGCAAAAAAAACTTTTCAGGGAGTGAGAGACCATGTGACGCCTCAATGCTCAATGCTCAATGAAAAAATGTCAAGTATCTCTAAAGACTCCCACGCCAAATTTTTAAAGATTTGGAAACTATGATTGGCGTATGTCTTTCCCACTCTCTCTCCAAATAGTGTGGGACATCTATTATTAACGCCCCTAGAGATCCCAAGCCCCTGTCTCTCCTTTCCCCTCTTGGTCTTACCTCTTCTTCTCTCTTTGCTCTCATTTTTTCTCGATGGAACTCTGCTCCCCGTTCTTTGTTTTTTTATGGGTCTATTGCTTATTGCATAGTTGTCTGCTACTTAGTATGTCCCGGTTTATGATTACTAGCTATGTGGAGCTTTCCTGGACCTCCCTTTCTTGTTGTTCATATTTATTATGTTTGAATTCTGATGTTGATTTTTTTCCCTCTTTATTTGCACCACATAGACTTTACTGTACCCATGCAGTCAGTTCTGGCCCCTGCATGGGCAGATTTGGTGCATTCCCTTGTTATTTTGGTTTAATTGAATACAGGTTATTGAACCAGAAAAAAAGAGCTGGATGCATTCCTACATGCACAAAATAGAACGGATACAATTTTTAGAGGGAAATAAAGCCTGGGGTAGTTGATCCAGGGAATATCCCATTGCCTCCTGGGGGATCAGGAAGACATTTTTTCCCCACTAGAGCGATTTGGATCATGCTTTATTGTTTTTGTTTTTTTTTTGCCCTTCTCTTGACAGTGTTTATGGAAGTTTTCTATTTGTTTTTTATTGGTTCAACTTGATGGACTGGTGTCTTTTTTCAACCTATGTAACTACTGTATGTAGGGGGAGCTAAATGACTTGCAATGATCCACCCATCAAAAGCAAGCCATGCCATTTTTAAAGTGTATGTAAACCCTAACTGGGAACCATTGAAAGTGTTTTATTATATCTGTTTAATGCAAAAAGTGCCAAAAAATAGTGCTAATAGAAGATGAAAGCAGAGTGACAGGGAGAAGAGTTCATCATTGTGCTGCTTCTATTTTCACTGTGCAGTCACAGTCTGGGGTGGGTCCAGGACAACCTGAGCTCAGAGGAAGCGAGTTTAATGAATCCAGCAATCGGGCTAAGGACATCTAGTGGCAGAAAAAAATATTGCAGGAAAAATTCTATATCAAAGTTAAATACTGCAGCAAAATCTGTTTTTATTATTTTATCTTTTAATTCAAATAGTTTTTATTTGGTTTTAGACATACAATGAAAACAATGTATACCATGCACAATGTCAGTAAGTATCGACAAGTAAAACATGTATAAAACATTAGGAAAAGAGATCTATTGTTGACTATTATACTGTAGGTTATAGTTTATAAAATGAAATTTGCATCTTACATATTCAATACAGTGAACAAGTTTTTTTTTTTTATCTTTAATAAGCTGTTCATCTGAAGTTCTGCCTATAAGAAGAAGTACAGCCAACCCCTGGATCACAACCCGTTTTCAGCAGACAGCGGGGTGAAGTCCACTATTGGCTGAGGTCACAGAGCTGGTCCAGGCTCGGGCAAGATAGCGACAATCGAGTCAGGATCCACCCGCATGCCAGGGCTGGCACCTGGCTCAGCCTGAGCCATCCGCTCCTGTGCCCTCCACAGCCCAGCACTGCAGTGAGCAAGAAGGGGCAAAGCAGATAGCGGTGACTGACAGTCACCAGCTCTCTGCTCACGGAGCCCTGAGAACCGAGCGATCGGCATTGTTTGATTGTTCGATTCTCAGTGTTAGAGCCGGCGGGGGACAGATAAAGCATCTAGGTAAGTATGATTCTGAAAAAAAAAAATCCCATACTTCTCTTTTAAGATGATCATACACTCTTCTGTTTCCCTGATTGTCAACAAATTCACACAGTTCTGTACATCGGTATTGTGTAGCAGTTGTGCGGTTATTTGATACTCAAGCTATTATCTGATGGTTTGAAAAGATAGCCCCGACCCGGTATCGGAAGAGAAGGTCTTAACTAACCTCCACAGTCAAATACAATAGAAAGCTAAAGCTGTACAATCTTCTACTGCAGCTGTGTCTATTGTGACACTCTCATCTAGTTTCATGCTGGTAGAGCTCTGACGCGCAAAGCTAACGCATGGAAAGCGTCAAGCCTCTGCTGGCCTGAAATTTGCTGAGCGCGTCACAATAATCACAGCTGTATTGGAAGAGTTTGTAGTTTTATCTTTCTTTGGTATACTTCTGTGGGGGAGACAGCACTGGAGACCAGGGGCTGCACCTTCTGCATCATATGTATGCCTTGGGATAGGGGCTGCAGAGACATTTCTCTTCTGTATGTCGGAAATTACCATCCTTGGCTAACAATGTGTATGAGAAAACTTAGGGACCATTCACACATGTCCCTTCTGCTGAAAAATACATTTCAAGCTAAATTCCCATTCAGTACTATGTGGCTAACTGGCATCTACTGGTTAGTAATGCAAGTTACTAACCTTTAACCGAACATAAAACTCATTCTCTTCCTTATCCTCCAGTCTGGGTAATCAGTGTTTCTCAACCTATTTTTAGTCAAGGCACCCTTTATCAATTATGGACAATCTTGAGGCACCCTTTAAAAATTATGGCCAGTCTCAAGGCAACCCATTCTAAAATGTAAAAACTATTCTAATAGTTTTACATAATGCAGAAACATCCACAGTTCCAAGTAGGACACCCAGCGCTAGAGGTGATTTATTCTTACAAAGCAAATACACCTTTGCAAACTGGTACTGACTAGTATTCCAATGTTTCTCCATCACTCAGCTAATGTGACCCCACCGCTGACTGAGAGGGGCAGGAGAGGGTCAAACAATGATGCTATGCTGGCGACTGAGATGCTCCTTATCAACTAATGATGCCAGTGATCGGCGCCGGCAGCTAGAAGGTTGTAATGGTGCACAATGAAAACCTGTGACTTAGTGTGATTTAAAAGCAGCCTTCATCCACACGACAGCTTGTAAACAATTTTTGGGCAATTTTAAGGAATTTTGCCAGGGCACCCCTGAAGAAAACCTCAAGGCACCCCAGGGTTAAACAACCACAGTAATTTATTTTTTTAAAGGGAAGTCATTACCGGTACTTTTTTATTTAATGGAACTCACTCCGACTAGACACTACTCTAGTGCCTTCAGGCAAGAGTGGCTCCATACAATGCAGCAAGGGAAAGGAGCCACCCTGAAAGAGGAAACCTGGGGCAGCAGTCATGGCATCAGCTTAACCACTTGCCGACCCATCACGTTGACCGTACTGCGGGCAAAGTGGCTCGTTCCCGTCCAGCGACGTAGACCTACGTCACTGGACTCCTCCCCTTGTGGGCGGGGCATGCTCGCCACCGGAGGGTCGCTCCCGCTGTATTCAGTCACAGTGGGAGTCGGGCCAGGGGAGGAGCGGCGGCGATCACCGCTGCTCTTCCCCGATCGTCGGGGAATCGAGTCTGGAGATCCGCCCGCTTGTGTAAACAAAGCGGGCGGATCGCCTAAGTGACAGACAGGGTCAGATTGCAGGGTTCAGCATAGCTGAACCTGCGATCTGTCCCTGTGTCACTCAGTCACCTCCCCCCACACACGTCAGTAAGCACCAGGCATACATTAACCCCTCCCTCTCCAATAAAATTAACCCCTTCCCTGCCAGTGTAATTTTTACAGTAACAGTGCATATGTATAGCACTGATTACTGTAGTAATGTCATTGGTACCCCCAAAAAAGTGTCAAAAATGTCAGTCAAGGGTCCGATCTGTCCGCCGCAATGTCGCAGTCACACAAAAAAAATTGCAGATCGCCGCCATTACTCGTTAAAAAAAAAAACACCAAAAATGACAGAAATCTTTCCCTTAGTTAGTAAACGCAATAACTTTTGCGCAAACCAATCCAAATACGCTTATTGTGATTTTTTTTACCAAACATAGGTAGCAGAAAACAAATTGGCCAAAAATTTAAAAAAATTTTGATTTTTACATTTTTTTGGGGGAATTTCATATAAAAAATGGGAAAAATATTGTTATTTTTTCAAAATTTACGCTCTTTTTTTGTTTATAGCGCAAAAAGTAAAAATCGCACAGGTGATCAAATACCACCAAAAGAAAGCTCTATTTGTGGGAAAAAAAGGACGTACATTTCGTTTGGGTACGGCGTCGCACGACCGCACAATTGTCAGTTAAATTCGCAGAGTGCCGAATCGCAAAAAGTGGCCCAGACGTAAGACAGCAAAATCCTCCGGTGGTAAAGTGGTTAAACTGGAACTCAGGCAAGGATTAAAAAAATAAAGAAGCTGTATACTAAGTAATAAAATCTGCTTCTGAAAGTGATTAAAAAAAATAGAGGGTTTCTCTACTGCTACCGATCAAGCAACGCCCACTTGTGGGAGCCACTCTATGGGTGACCAAAATAGTTTTTAACAACACCACCATCTCACCGGGTATGGCTGAACTCCAAACCTGGATTTTGCCTCACTTTCACATCAATGCAATTTCGACTAATACACCTCTCCAGAAATCATCACCTGATGACGCACCACGAGATCGAGTTAACGTTTCCGCAGGACCTTGATTTTTTCCGAGGGGCACAAATGAGCGCTCTCCCACAAAGCATCCCTGGCCAATAGATACCAAGAGCGAGGTTACAAGCTCCTCACCAGATGGTAAAGGACACCCGAAGTACTTCATCGCATGTTCCCCCAGGTCCCAAACACATGCTGGCGATGTTGGAAATCAGACGGGTCATTACTCTACAATTTCTGAGAATGGACCATGGTGGAACAGATGATAAAAATGATAATGTGGGTCTCATTTTGAAGAAACCAAGCCACCAACTCTTTACATAATACGCCACTGTTCAATAAGCGGTACAAAAATTAATCATTGAAACATCTCCTCAACACAGCAAAAGCTTGCATACCAGCATTATAGAAAAGCACTGTACCTCCCAACAAGACACACTGGCTCGCTTGCATTACTGAGATCCAAGTAATGACCATTGAAGCCGGAAGCGACAAAGATTTTGTTGGAATGGTTTCAGAGCTGTCATTCCCTGACTGTTACAGCCAGGGAAGCAGCTAACCAAGCACTATCTAGTTAATTAGCTGATTTTGGAGGGCAGGGGAGACTTCGAGGGTCAAAATAGACCCCTGATGTCTCCATAAAGAGAACCAGTCACCTGCCCAATTATATAACATGGGGGCTTGTTAGTCACTTGGAATAGCAATAAGGTAAAATTAAAAAAAAATAAATAAATAAATAAAAGTGTAAAAAATAAATTTTAATATATTTAATTAAAATAAAAACATATATAAATTTAAAAGCACTACTGCCCCCCCCCCCCCATGCAAATGCAAATGCGCGCATAGGTCCAACATGCATATGCAAACTGAAATTTCACCACACCTGAGGTATGGCCATGAATGTCAGAGTGTAAGCAATAATTCTAGGACCACCATTCACAATTAACTCTAAAACAATAATCCACTCTAGGTGATCTGTGTACATTGCAGACATTTTAACACACTATGTTGCAGATTCCCACCTTTTAGTATTCCAAAGAAATAGCTGTTTGTTTGTGCTAAGTAAATCTGTATAGGAGATATTTTACAATTATCAATCACCTGCTGCACCCGCAGGGCTCCAATTAGGAAAGTAGCAGGGTCTGCATCCCTTTGGACATGATTTCCCTTTAGGAGTATCACAGCCAAAAATTACATTTATGATGCAGAGGATGCCCAAAATATGATTTATATGTTAGAACAGGCATCTGGGAAAATCAGTAAGCCAATCACATAAGCAGGAAATTACCGTACATTACGTTCTGTACACCATCTGTATACAGAATGCCTACCAGTAGCCATATTGCACTGCAATTTACAGAAAATTACAGCGCTGCAGATTCAAAAGGAAAGGTAATTTTTAATAACATTCAATTACAATATGACTTGTGTAGCAATTGTATACACTATATTATTTTTTATTTGCTTTTTTTATTCTTTCCCACGAAAGTAGAGTTACTCTTTAAGCATCACAATAACAAATTTTAGGTACTGCAGTTCGTCACCATTTCTCTGTGCGCAATTTTAAGTCTTAAGTCTTGACAGGTCTATCTATTTACTCAATGCTACTTCATCTTTTACATTTTACCAATAACCGGGTATTATATTTTGTTTGTGCGCACAAAAATTCATCTTAGTGTATTTTTTCCTGAAAACTTGAGCTTGATATCGAACTTGTGCAAATAATTTGTGACATAAAACATTTCAAAAGCCAACATTTTATCCTCCTGAGCTTCTGCGTTCAGAAAATATATGTTTGAGGGTTCTAATATTAACATGTGTATGAATAATTAAAAAAATTGCCCTGGGCAGCAAGTAGTTGTTATAACATAAATTAAAAAAAAAAATTAAAAATAGAGCAACACCTTTTTTTTTTGTTCAATATTTTTATTGAAAACATTGCAGAATCTACATAATAACAGTAGCGCTCAATGCGCATGTGGTCATAAAAGATATGCAAAGACCATAAATATTGAAACAACAATTGAGAAAAAAGGCTAACAGAATAATGTTGTCTTATAAAGAAACAGTTAGTCCTAAATCCTAAATGGGGGAAAGGACAGGGGCCCAAGTCTATCATTACATGCGTTACAGACAAGCATGTAGTTAGAAATATAACACAAGAGGGATAACCAGTGACGTATGGAATAAATTAGTCACAGGGGAAAACCCCCTTATTAATTATTAAACAAAGCAGGAAAGGGAAAAAACGAGAAAATAAGGAACAAAAGGGAGGAGAAGGAGGAGGTCAGACACTCAAATCGAACCACATTCCAATGCAACAGCTTCAACATACTCCAAAGTGTCAAGGCTCAAGAAGAGAGGAGTCAAAGCCAGGTGGTATAAAGTGGTTGACCCATGGCTGTCAAACTTTGCAGTGTTTAGGGATTGTGTCCAGAATAGTAGCTTCTACTTTACTATGAATCATGGCTTGGGTCATCCTATTTTTGGTCTCAAGCATATAAAGTATCTCTGACCTCCAGGCCCTGGCTATGGTTTGCTTAGAAGCTTTCATTAAGGGAGGACTCTAAAGGTACAATATTTTAGGTAATAGGGTAATTTTGACCGCAGCAATACGCCCAGGCCAGGAGACACCGAGTGATCGCTAACTGGTCATTAGAGCCGTTAAGTGGGAAAGTATGGAGAGGTAATATGCACAATATAAACTGGTGGGGCAACTCGTTATCTTAATTCCTAAATAAAGTATGTCGTGGAAAATTTGATTGTGGACATTTCTTTAGTTAAATAGTCATAATGTCTCCCAGTGTCAGTTTTACCGGTAATCGCTATTCACAGCGAATATTGCTTTAACTGTCATTTGCGGAAAGACTTGTTAGTGAAAACCTTCCATTAAGATGAGATGGCACAATACTTGTAGCAAAGAGAGTCCATCGCACAGACGTATACCCGCCATTCGGGCCCTGTACTGCTGAGATATGTTTGTGATATGGAATTCTTATCATTTTACCAAGATTAATGTATGGCATCTTTTAGTCATATTTGATCAGTGTGACTGAAACACTGCTGCTATTGTCTTATGCAGATAAAGCCTCATTGACTGGAACAATTAGAATGGTCACTATCAAATATGATTTATATGAATCATATTTGATTAGATCCACTAACAGGTAATGGGTCCATGTTTATGAATGAGCACAGACAGGTCCATAAGATGGCAGCCATTTCTGCTCATCTCTGCACATGTTTGTGTTTTTACATAAGCACTGCCCATTGTACTTTTTGAATGTATACATGTTCTGTGATTGGTGGTCTTGAAGCCACTCCCTGTAACTCCCTTTTGTCCACTTGCTGTAAATAAACCAGCCCTGCCCTGAGACTCATACAGGAAACTCACACAGCACAGACCACACATAGACACAAGCTCTTACATTCATGCATGCAGAGGACACAACACACAGAAACTCTCATACACACACACATCCATTTGCTCTTACCAACACTCACACATACACACACATACATACACATATACTTACCTAGAGAGAGAGACCGGGCAGATGGCATCGATATGACCCAGCGTGTCTGTTCCTTTTTTTTGTCGCCGAGCGCTTGGTAAACCTTATGCAAAAGAGTGGTACATTTGTACTTTTCAATACAAGCTATTAATGGCGTTTGGTGCGTATTGATCGGGTATCTATGCTCCAAGCCCTATTAATTTCCACGACAAGTAGGAAGGGTGTGGCCCACTGAAAATGGAAGTATTCTTGGAGATGGGAGATATCTTGATACGGAAGCGACATATTGAGCGGTTTAGACTTTGCTAGTTACCTTCTAAACCAGATACCAAAGCAAAGCTGTCTAGTAGTTTGAGTAGGTTTGGTAAGACTAAATGTGGGGAAGTAACACAGAGTAAAGACCGTACACACGATAAGAAAATCTGAAGGGAAATTTCGTCCGACGACCGATCTGCCGATTTTTGGATTGTTAGTGTGGTGCTTTCGACAGCCGACTCCGACTTTTCGGCCGACAAAATCCTGATGTGTAGGCTATAAATTTTTTGTCGTCCGTCAAAACAACGTCCGATTTTCATCTCATTAGTACAGATTTCGACAGAAAAAAATCTTAAGAGCAACACTAGGCATGCTCAGAGACGAAAGAACACATACAAAACAATCCAGCACATGACATCACTTCTGAAGTAGAATTCTGTCGTACGGGAAAATTCGTAGGAAAATAACCTCTTCACTTTCCACATCAGACTAGCATGCCACAAAAAACGGACGACAGATCGTTCGATAATCTGATCGTGTGTACAGGGCTTAAGGCATCATCAGTGAACAGGCATAATTTGTGATGAGTAGAGGCTATTTCGACTCCCCTGATATCCCGATTGGCACGAAATAGCAGAGAGGACAACCCTGCCTGGTGCCTCGAGTAAATGAAAATCGTACAGATCGTAATCCAGTCTACTTAATATACAGTGCAACTGGAAAGTATTCACAGCGCTACACTTTCTACACATTTTGTTATGTTACAGCTTTATTCCAAAATGGATTAAATTTATTATTTTTCTCAAAACTCTACAAACAATACCACATAATGACAAAGTGAAAGAAGTTTGTTTGAAATCTTTGCAAATTTTATAAAAATAAAAAATGAAAAAAGCACATTTATATAAGTATTCACAGCCTTTGCCATGACACTCAAAATTGAGCTCAGGTGCATCCAATTTCCACTGGTTATCCTTGCGATGTTTCTACAACTTGACTGGAGTTCACCTGTGGTAAATTCAGTTGATTGGGCATGATTCGAAAAGGCACACAGCTGTCTATATAAGGTGCCACAGTTAACAGAGCATGTGAGGGCACAAACCAAGCCATGAAGTCCAAGGAATTGTCTGCAGACCTCTGAGACAGGATTTTATCAAGGCACGGATCTGGGAAAGGATACAGAAAACATTCTGCAGCATTGAAAGTCCCAATGAGCACAGTGGCCTACATCATCCGTAAATATAAGAAGTTTGGAACCACCAGGACTCTTCCTAAGGCGGGCCGCCTGGCCTAACTGAGCGATCGAGGGAGAAGGGCCTTAGTCAGGGAGGTGACCAAGAACCCGATGGTCACCCTGACAGAGCTCCAGCGTTTCTCTATGGAGAGAGAAGAACTTTCCAGAAGAACAACCATCTCTGCAGCACTCCACCAATCAGGCTTTTATGGTAGAGTGGCTAGACAAGAGTCACTCCTGAGTAAAAGGCACATGATAGCCCACCTGGAGTTTGCCAAAAAGCACCTGAAGGACTCTGAAACCATGAGAAACAAAATTCTCAGGTCTGATGAAACAAAGATTAAACTCTTCGGCCTGAATGGCAAGCGTCATGTCTGGAGGAAACCAGGCATCACTCATCACTTTGCCAATACCATTCCTACAGTGAAGCATGGGGGTGGCAGCATCACAAGGTGGGGAATTTTTTCAGTGGCAGGAACTGGGAGACTAGTCAGGATTGAGAGAAAGATGAATGCAGCAAAGTATAGAGACATCCTTGATGAAAACCTGCTTCAGAGCGCTCAACACCTCAGACTGGGACGAAGGTTCATCTTCCAACAGGACAAAGACCCTAAGCCCACAGCCAAGATAACAAAGGAGTGGCTATGGGACAACTTTGTGAATGTCCTTGAGTGGCCCAGCAAGAGATCTGAAAATGGCTGTGCACCGAAACTCCCCATCCAACCTGATGGAGCTTGAGAGGTCCTGCAAAGAAGAATGAGAGAAACTGCCCAAAAATAGGTGTGCCAAGCTTGTAGCATCATACTCAAAAAAGATTTGAGGCTGTAATTGGTGCCAAAGGTGCTTCAACAAAGTATTGAGCAAAGGCTGTGAATACTTATGTACATGTGATTTTTTTGTTTTTCATTTTTAATAAATTTGCAAAGATTTCAAACAAACTTCTTTCACATTGTCATTATGGGGTATTGTTTGTAGAATTTTGAGGAAAATAATGAATTTGTTCCATTTTGGAATAAGGCTGCAACAAAACAAAATGTGGAAAACGTGAAGCGCTGTAAATACTTTCCAGATGCACTGTATGCCTGTGGTTGAGCATATAGCAAGTGCTTTTTTTATGTCTGTGTATAGAGAGCAGGCTATTTCCTCTCATTTGGCATAACACACGGAAAAATACATGTTTAAAACGCACAAAAACATGCGAAGAAAAAAAAAAAAAACACTACTGCAAGCACATGAGTGTGAATATTGCTTTATATTGCTTTATTCTTTATCCAGTTTGAAACTTTAGCTCAGATGCATCCAAAACCCTTTGCAAAATCAAGATGAAACCCTTAATATAGTTATTACTACTACTAGTTATCACAAGGCATTTAAAGTGCATGTATAGGCAATTTTTTTTTTTTTTTTAAGATTCGGATAGAGTAGGGCAAGTCTTTAGATGGCTAACTCAAGCACACAATTAAAATACATAACATCAGTTTATTGTTTTGTTGTATGCATTAAACAAAAAATAAATGTACCTGAAGCCCATCCAAACGTCCTCTTCAAATCCCGTCCTCTGTCTTCCAGTACTAAATTTAGATGAATGGTTTTCTGGAAGTAAATTTTATAGACTAATTTATTTTAGAGAGCTTGTCAAAGTACAAAGCCAATAAACCTCAAAACGGAATTATAGTTGACCTCTCCTGCAGCAGCAGTTCATATATATATATATATACACTCACACACACACAGTATCACAAAAGTGAGTACATGTACTGTGACATACTGAAGCACAGCATGATCCCCTTCCTTCGGAGACTGGGCCCCAGGGCAATATTCCAACATGATACCTACCCCAAACACACCTGCAAGACGACCACTGCCTTGCTAAAGAAGCTGAGGGTAAAGGTGATGGATTGGCCAAGCATGTCTCCAGACCTAAACCCTATTGAGCATTTGTGGGGCATCCTCAAACAGAAGTTGGAGGAGTGTAAGGTCTCTAACAGGTAGCAAACTTTTCCCATATCCTCCAGTAGGTACTGTTCATCATTGCCGCTCTTGCTTTCAGCAAGGTTACGATAACTGAGGCTGAGCAACCTGCCTCCCATAGCCTTCTCCTCTCAATCTCCATGCAGCAAGATGAAGCCTGGTAGGATTCGTATGACACATTGTGGAGGAGATCTGGTATCCCCGGTAGTAGGATTGCGGGTTCCAACGCCAAAGCCTGTAGTAGTGGGAACCATAACCTGCGGGGCCAACAGGGAATGATTGCTATCACCACCCCTGGGTGTTTTCGTATTCTGTTGAGTAACCTGGGAATTATATGTATTGGTGTGAATACATATGCTAGGTACAGATCCATTTGGGGCAGTCGAGGTATGGATGACCTCACTAACTGCAAATCCACTTTAAGACTGGTTCAGTGCCCATTCGTTGTTCTCCAACATTTTTCAGCTCAGTGCATCCGCCAAGTAATTCTGTTGAGGTGTGATGTAAGTGGCTGATAGACTTGACACATTCTGTTGAGCCCAGTTCATAATGGGTGCGACCTCCTCTAGGAGTGCTTGACGCCTCGTTCCTCCTTTGCGGTGTACATAGACGACTGCTGCCCTGTTTTCCATCTGGGGTATTACACTGGTCCCTCTGACTTGGTCTTGGAATGCTTTTGGAGCTTGGAAGGCTGCCTTTAGTTCTAATACATTGGAGACTTCCTTCCGTCTGCTTCTCCACCGGCCCTGGGCTAGATGCAATGTTCTCCCCAGCCTACCGCTGATGTATCTGATGTGATCACTACTGGTGTCAGTGGGTTGAGTTGGTGGCAATTTGACAAATTGGTTGGTTTCTGCCACCAATCGAGGGAACGCTTTATCGCTGGTGACAGCCTGATCCGTTGATGCGTGGAGCGACCCTTCCATTGTCACAGGAACTCCACCTGGAAGGTCCTCATCGGCCAGTGGGCCCACTGTACCATGGGTAACGTAGCCGCTAGTGATCCTAGCAGCCTGAGACATTGGGAGGCCATGAGGCATGAGAGTCTCGATACCTTTTCTAGTTGAGAGACAAGCGCCGTTGGTTTCTCTGAAGGGAGTTCTACTGTGTACCTGCAGGTATCTAGGATTGCCACCAGAAACAGCATTCTGTGTGGACACTGGTTGACTCTTTTGCCAGTTGATTATCCATTCTAGGCTCAGTAGGGTTTGAACCAGAATCTCCAGATGTTCTGTCAGGATTTGTGGATTTCTGGCTACTAGGAGGACATCGTCCAAACAGTGGAACACTTGTAGGCCTCGTCTGCGCAACATGGCTATGACCAGGAGTAGCACCTTGGAGAATATCCTCAGCAACGTTGACAGGCCAAATAGTAGGCAGATAAATTGAAAATGGTATTCCATTATCGCAAAGCGTAAATATTTGTGAAATTGTTGATGAACTGGGACATGCAAGTAAGCATCTTTCAAATCTAAAGATAACATCCACTCCCTCTGCCTGATAGTTTGTACGACTGACTGCAGCGACTCCATTCGATAGCTTTGCACTTGGATGTACTTGTTTAACTTTCGAAGGTCTAATACTGGTCTTAGATTGCCCGTTTTTTCTTTATTAAGAAAAGAGGAGAATAGAATCCTTGATGTCTTTCTCGCATAGGGACTGGTTCTATGTCTCTTTTGTGTAGAAGCAATTGGACATATTCGAAGATTATCTGTATTTTCTGTTGACACTGAGGGAGCTTTGTGCGGGTAAAGTGGGGCACCTCTGGGGGGGCACAAACTCCCAGTGATGACTTTCCCGGATTATCTTTATGGCCCAAACATCCTTGATTTGCTCCGCCCAGACCAGCGCAAATCGGCCTAGTTGGGTACCAACTCGACCAGTCTGGACGGAGGGACCTTCAAAAGGGTTTCTACCTCGTGCTCTGTCCTTATTTGTTCAACCGAGCCACCGATGTGTGGGGGTTCTTCCACCTTCTTCTGGTATCTTTGTTTGTTCTAAAGGATTTTGTGTCCCTTATCTTACTCGTAAATTGTCTCCTTTCTGGCTGGTGCCAGTCTTGCAAAATCAACCCTGATTTTCCCCCTGTCACCTTCGAAATAGCGATTTCCAATTTGCTGCCAAATAAGGCTCTGCCAAAAGGGATGCGGAACCAGTTGGATTTTGACAATCCGTCTGCTGTCCATTGCTTGAGCCATAATGCTCTTCTCGCCATCATTGTGTCGATCGCCGCTTCACCTACAAAATCGCCCCGCCAGTTTGATCTCCTTCAGTATTTTCGGTACTGAGGCATTTCTGGTCCCTGCGGATAACTCCACTTCTGTGCTCTCTGCCCATGCTGTTATTGTCTTGGCTGCCAATGTCAGCTCCAAGGATGGCTTGCAGGCACTTCCTGCCGATGTATATATTTTCTTTAAATCTATCTTTAATATCTATCTATCTTTAATATCTATCTTTCTTTCTTTCTGAAACATCTTTGAAGGAAACTGCATCATCCATTGGTAATGTGACATGTCTGGCCAATCTAATGACAGCTGCATCCACTAGTGGGGGCAGCGCCAGTGCATGGACTTCTTCTTCCTTGAAGGGATACATCTTCTCAAATCTGTTGGATAAGGATGGTTTTCTGTCCGTCTTCTACCTTTCATCATAGATAATATCCTTCACCTCCTCAATCAACGGAAATGAGAGTACCGACCTTTTTAATTGTGGATAATATTTTCTAGTTTTTGCGGGTTGTGTGATTTTCTCCTCCCATTCAAGAGCTTCTCTTATTGCTCTTACCAGGGGCTGCACTAAGGTGAAGTCGAATCCGGCAAAAAAACTCCTCTTCTACCGGGACTCATCTCCTGAGCCCGACCCTGGTGATGGTTCCCTTAAGGAGCTTCTTTGAGCTAATGGTGGGCTGGCACCCCGATGTCTCTGGTTGGCTGGTTTTAACCGCCATTTCGTGTAGGGAATCTTTAACGTTTTTTTAATT
This sequence comes from Pelophylax lessonae, assembly GCF_965119305.1. Lineage (NCBI taxonomy): Eukaryota > Metazoa > Chordata > Amphibia > Anura > Ranidae > Pelophylax > Pelophylax lessonae. The sequence continues at coordinate 166,341,481 of NC_138778.1, read as the reverse complement.
AGGGAGATCATAGCTGCCTTTTCCTCTTCCTTATCTGTTTTGCTTCTAGCAGACAAGATCAACATAATATCTTCCTAGGTAATGCCTTTAGGCCACAACCTAAGCATTGATCCTCCATCCCTTCCTCAACCTGTGTCTCCACCATTGCTTGTCGGCCTTCTTGACGGGCTTTTGAATGGCTTGTAGCCATAGAAGGGCTTCTGTCTGCACGTCTTGAGGAATGGCGCTGGCGGCGAGGGCTGGAAAGATTTACATTTCATTAGCCATGTGCTATCTTTTAATGGACTTAATACCTACTTACCTGACCCTCACCTTATATTGTGTAGCTGGTCTCTGGAACAGCTCATGGTATGCCTTTTAGGAATCTGCAACCAAAGGTTGTATTAAACATACTATCTCCACTCCTGCACGTAATCAAAAGGACATGTCTTACCTCCACAGAAGCTCTGAACAGGAACATCACAAGAAAAGGCACAATCTGTTCAAAAGAAGAAGATTTTTAAAACCTGCATACCACACATTTCAGCAACCCTGGATCCTCTCCCCTTACCTGGCCTCTGCTGCTTTCACCTTCTCCTGTCTTGTGCACCTGGCTTGTCTCCTACTCCCTACTATAAAGGGGGGAAGAAGGGGTCTGCCCACTCTCCAGGTGTCCCCCAATTGCTGCCTGAGCTTCTCCCAGAGCTTCCCTGCCACCTACGGTGAACTGCAAGTCACCCGGTGCCATCTTGGTGCACTTCCGCTGACTGGAAGTCCGCCAGGCGCCATTTTGGATAGGGCAGTCTGCAGCAGGGCCCCCAGAAGTCACTGGACGTCATTTTGGAAATGGGCAGCCGCCCTGCCGGTCATTTCTCTGCTATCTGCCTGATATTTCACCCCCAAACAGTGCATCCACTACCCCAGCAGCCTGAGGGAACCTTACAGCCATGGAGAACCAGGAAGAGGGCGAGAGAAACCCATGTCACTGGAGGAGTTGCTTACCTGTCCCCAGAGACCACTATCCTACCCCCAGTGCCTGGACCTGGGGGAGGCTTCCGTCATATAGGCGGTTTACACCCAAACAGAGGGAAAGAATCCGGCAAGGTGAGGGCAAAAATAAACATTTTCTTTCCATAGTAATAACCGGTTCAGCATTTGAGGAAAAAAAAGAGAATGCGGCCTTGAGGGAGGCGACTCATTTATATAGTATAACCAGTCCTGATTGGGCGAGGGGCGGAGCCAATACCCATACATGTATGCTGTCATGCTTGTGTCAGGAAAAGGTATTTAGCAGTTTATATTTACTAAACTAATTGCATTTCCATGTTCTGTGTACTGTGGGAGACCAGATATAGTGAATGCAGGGTCCTGGGTTTCGTAACACTTTAAGTTCCAGCAAAGCAGCCAAAGATGTCTGTCTTTTTTACTAAATAAGGGATCTATAATAACAAAAAGGATTACTTACAGTGGGTACGGAAAGTATTCAGACCCCCTTAAATTTTTCACTCTTTGTTATATTGCAGCCATTTGCTAAAATCATTTAAGTTCATTCTTCTTCCTCATGAATGTACACATAGCACCCCATACTGACAGAAAAACACAGAATTGTTGACATTGTTGCAGATTTATTAAAAAAGAAAAACTGAAATATCACATGGTCCTAAGTATTCAGACGCTTTGCTGTGACACTCATATTTAACTCAGGTGCTTTCCATTTCTTCTGATCATCCTTGAGATGGTTCTACACCTTCATTTGAGTCCAGCTGTGTTTGATTATACTGATTGCACTTGATTAGGAAAGCCACACACCTGTCTATATAAGACCTTCCAGATCACAATGCATGTCAGAGCAAATGAGAATCATGAGGTCAAAGGAACTGCCTGAAGAGCTCAGAGACAGAATTGTGGCAAGGCACAGATCTGGCCAAGGTTACAAAAAGATTTCTGCTGCACTTAAGGTTCCTAAGAGCACAGTGGCCTCCATAATGCTCAAATGGAAGACGTTTGGGACGAGCAGAACCCTTCCTAGAGCTGGCCGTCCGGCCAAACTGAGCTATCGGGGGAGAAGAGCCTTGGTGAGAGGTAAAGAAGAACCCAAAGATCACTGTGGCTGAGCTCCAGAGATGCAGTCAGGAGATGGGAGAAAGTTGTAGAAAGTCAACCATCACTGCAGCCCTCCACCAGTCGGGGCTTTATGGCAGAGTGGCCCAACAGAAGCCTCTCCTCAGTGTAAGACACATGAAAGCCCGCATGGAGTTTGCTAAAAAACACCTGAAGGACTCCAAGATGGTGAGTAATAAGATTCTCTGGTCTGATGAGACCAAAATAGAACTTTTTGGCCTTAATTCTAAGCGGTATGTGTGGAGAAAACCAGGCACTGCTCATCACCTGTCCAATACAGTCCCAACAGTGAAGCATGGTGGTGGCAGCATCATGCTGTGGGGGTGTTTTTCAGCTGCAGGGACAGGACGACTGGTTGCAATCGAGGGAAAGATGAATGCGGCCAAGTACAGGGATATCCTGGACAAAAACCTTCTCCAGAGTGCTCTGGACCTCAGACTGGGCCGAAGGTTTACCTTCCAACAAGACAATGACCCTAAGCACACAGCTAAAATAACGAAGGAGTGGCTTCACAACAACTCCGTGACTGTTCTTGAATGGCCCAGCCAGAGCCCTGACTTAAACCCAATTGAGCATCTCTGGAGAGATCTAAAAATGGCTGTCCACCAACGTTTACCATCCAACCTGACAGAACTGGAGAGGATCTGTAAGGAGGAATGGCAGCGGATCCCCAAATCCAGGTGTGAAAGACTTGTTGCATCTTTCCCAAAAAGACTCCTGCCTGTATTAGATCAAAAGGGGGCTTCTACTAAATACTGAGCAAAGGGTCTGAATACTTAGGACCATGTGATATTTCAGTTTTTCTTTTTTAATAAATCTGCAACAATGTCAACAATTCTGTGTTTTTCTGTCAGTATGGGGTGCTATGTGTACATTTATGAGGAAGAAGAATGAACTTAAATGATTTTAGCAAATGGCTGCAATATAACAAAGAGTGAAAAATTTAAGGGGGTCTGAATACTTTCCGTACCCACTGTATGTATGGGAGAAGGAAGTCCATAAATACTCCAACAAATGTGTAAACTTTCTCTCATCTATAATTTTATTATTATTATTTATTATTAATCAGGTCTTATATAGCGCCAACAGTTTATGCAGAGCTTTACAAAATAAAAAGGGACACAATACAGTTACAACACAATAAAATACAAGAGAATTAAGAGGGCCCTGATAAGAAGAGCTTACAATCTAATAGGGTGGGGCAGGTGGTACAGAAGGTTGTAATTGTGGGGAATGATAGAAGAGGTAAAAGATTATTGGAGGAGTGATAGGGTTCCCTGAAGAGATGAGTTTTCAGGGATTGCCTGAAGGCAGACAGTGTAGGAGATAGCTGGACAGATTGAGGTAGAGAGTTCCAGAAGATGGGGGAGGCTCTGGAGAAATCCTGGAGACGAGCAGGAGGAGGAGACAAGGAAGCTTGGGAGTAGGAGGTCTTGAGAGGAGTGGAGATGACGGTTTGGGTGATATTTGGAGACAAGGTTGGTGATGTAGCTCGGGGCAGAGTTGTGAATGGCTTTGTATGTTGCGGTTAGTATTTTGAATTTAATTCGCTGGGCAATCAGGAGTCAGTGTAGGGATTGGCAAGGAGGGGTGGCAGACACTGAGCGGTTGGTAAGGTGGATAAGTCTGGCAGCAGCATTCATGATAGACTGAAGAGGGGATAGCTTATGGATAGGTATAGTGAGAAGGGAGTTGCAATAGTCAAGGCGAGAAATAACAAAGGAGTAAATGAGTAGCTTGGTGGTTTCAATTGTTAAAAAGGGGCGAATTTTTGAGATGTTAGAGGTGAAGTCTACAAGCTTTTGACGATTTAGTTTGGGGCTGGAAGGACAGGTCAGAGTCTAGGATTACACCTAGTACCCTGGCATGAGGGGAGGGATTGATGGTTGCATTACTGATTTTGATGGAAAAGTCATGAAGGAGGGCATGGGCGGGGGGAATATTACCAGCTCGGTTTTAGAGATTTTGTTTAAAGAGAAAGTAAACTCTCCCCGCATAAGTTGTGCCCATATCAAACATCACTATAAACAGTTAAAATCCCTGTATGCAAATGTCATCTTACTTGCTTAGTTTTCTTGTAATCTTTACTGTATTTTGCTGACGTCACCGGCGCATGCACATCTTTTACCCAATTCAAGGCACGCTCTTTGTGCCGTCAGTCCATAAAGATGTATGCCGCGTCTGTCATATCCACTCTGTGGGGCACAGCACTGAGATCCTGCAATACTACAGTCTCCTGATACACCCCACATCACAGGGAGGGGTGAAAACATGGGGACATTGGGGATAACTGCAGTGGGGATGAGCTACTGGACACAGTTCAACACAAAGGATTGGTGCCGCTCAGGTGAAAACTGCCCCCACCCTCAATAATCAGGTGCACATCCAGTCTGCGGGCTAAAGAATATCCAGGCACAAAAGAAGTATCAACCACATTCCGACATTTGATGGTGAAAAGTAGACTTTTATTGAATTAAAACATCTCGTCAGCAGAACAAACATCATGGACAGGACAGGCACAGGGAAGAAGCAGTTAACGCGTTTCACAAAGTAAAGACGCTTACTCATAACTAAAATCACATCCCCAAATGTGTTACTTAAATAGGACAAAAAGCAGCTGGATATCCCATTAACGAATTGGTTTCAATCAGGAAATTCTTCCATAAAGGAAGTAAGCCGCTGCATCCTTCAGAAATATACACAATTAAACAAGAAGAGCAACATAAGAAAACACACTTAACATTCAAAACCACAAATACATAAATAAAAAATTTCTAAATGAATTGGGTAGTGAATGTATAAACGGAGGTAGAGAATGGGGACACAATTATGCAAACAAACAGCATGTTTGTTGCACAGAAAACGCAAAAAATGATGAATAACAAAAACATATAAAACATATACAAAATGCAAATATATATATCCCCATATCTCATTCCTCCATCGAGACACATATATCATCCTAGTCTAAACCTTACAATATCCCAATCTTAATAAATAATCTCACCAACCTTATTACCCCATATTTGAAGTAATAAATGGGTCTCCCGAAACATCGCTTATCCAACAAAGGACATGTCACAGGGGACCCATTCAAGAAGCACTTGGGAAATCTAAAAATATATAAATATATGGAGTCCCAAAAAGGAGAATAACCCCTTAATAACCGAACACAAACAACGATCCAGAATCCCCATTCTCTACCTCTGGTTTAACATTCACTACCCAATTCATTTAGAAATATTTTATTTATGTACTTGTGGTTTGGAATGTTCAGTGTTGTTTTTTCTTATGTTGCTCTTCTTGTTTAATTGTGTATATTTCTGAAGGATGCAGCGGCTTACTTCCTTTTATGGAAGATTTCCTGATTGAAACCAATTAGTTAATGGGATATCCAGCTGCTTTTTGTCCTACTTGAGTAAAACATTTGGGGATGTGATTTTAGTTAGGAGTAAGGCCCCTTTCACACATACGATCCGTATGACGGAAGAAAAACGGACATCAATGCATCTCTATGTAAAAATGGATGACAACGGATGATCATCTGTTAACATCCATTTTCATCCGCTTCCGTCAATGTCCGTTTTTTGGAACGGATGAATGCCCTATTTTTCATCCGTCAAAAAAAACGGATCGGACGAAAAATGGATGTAAACGGACGAACGGTCCATTTTTCATCCGTTTTGCATTGGTAGTGGATGTAAAAAAACGAATGAAAACGGACGAAAAACGGATGAAAAATGGATGAAAAACAGATGGAAAACTGATACATTTTGACATGACTGAACTGATGAACTGAACAGACCGTATGGGTGAAAGGGGCCTAAGCGAATTTACTTTGTGAAACGCGTTAACAGTTTCTTCCCTATGCCTGTCCTGTCCATGATGCCTGTACTGCTGCCGAGATTTTTTAATTTAATAAAAGTCTACTTTTCATCTTCAAAAGTGCGGTCGATACTTCTTTTGTGCACTGGACACAGTTACCGTAGTAATCCCAGAACTAGAGCGAGGCTTGCTAAGAACCCAATGTGTATGATTAAAGATCGGACTAGCAAAAAGGGCGGAAGTAAATGGCAAGATGGACTCAGGAGTCAATAGTTAAAATGCCGCTTTCTTACCCCAGGAAGGAGGATTTATAAAACTGCTTCAAAACAGTAAGAAACAAATGATTGGGGTTTATTTTTAATGTGGAATGTGTTGGAATACATTGCCATACTGACTTATTTATAAAACAGCTTCATAGAGGGAAAATTTACTTCCTCTTTAACCAGTTCTGGACCGGAAGGATTCGCCCCCTTAATGACCAGGCCATTTTTTGCGATTCGGCATTTCGTTACTTTAACAGAAAATACTGCAGTCATGTGACACTGTACCGAAATAAAATTTATGTCCTTTTTTTCCCACAAATAGAGCTTTCTTTTGGTGGTATTTGATCACCTCTGCGATTTTTATTTTTTGTGCTATAAACAAAAAAATTGCTACCATTATGAAAAAAAAAAATATTTTTCACATTCTGCTATATAACATTCCCAATATAAAAAAAAAAATTTAAAAATCAAATTTTTTCATCCTTTTAGGCCAATTTATATTCTGCTACATATTTTTGGTTAAAAAAAAAAAATCGCAATAAACATATTTTGATTGGTTTGCAAAAGTTATCACGTCTACAAACTAGGGGCAAGAATATGTCATTTTTATTTATTTATTTTTCTTTGTAATGTCAGCAATCAGCGATTTTTAGCGGGACTGCAACATTGCGGCGGACAGATCGGATCTCTAACTGACATTTTTGACACTTTTGGGAGGACCAGTGACATGACTACAGTAATCAGTGCTAAAAATATGCACTGTTACTGTAATAATGACACTGGCAGGGAATGGGTTAACCTAGTTGGTGATCAAAGGGTTAAATGTGAGCCTAGGGGAGTGATTACTAACTGTGAGGGGAGGGGCTTATGAAATGACCATAGAGACCTGTGATCCATTATAAAAGGATCACAGGCGCTCTGTGATCAGCCGGGAGCGATCGCGGGTGGCCGGCAGCAATATATGCACTATCACTGTAATAATGACATTAGCTGGAAAGGGGTTAACATCATGGGCAACTGTGTGCCTAGCCTGTGTTTTCTCACTGTGTGGGAGGGGATTTTACTAGGGGAAGGCATAGATCTTTGTCCCTACTTTGCAAGAATACAGAATCAATGCCTTCCCAACTGACAGAACGGCAATCGATAAATCTTTTTTTAAATAAAAAAAAATAAAAAAAATCTGAAATCTGAAAAGTCTGAAATCTGAAAAATCTGAAATCTGAAAAGTGTGGCGTGCATTTTTTTCAGCCTCCTTTACTCTAATTACCCCTAACTAAAATCTAGTGGAACCAATTGCCTTCAGAAGTCACCTAAATAGTAAATAGAGTCCACCTGTGTGTAATTTAATCTTAATATAAATACAGCTGATCTGTGAAGCCCTTAGAGGTTTGTTAGAGAACCTTAGTGAACAAACAGCATTATGAAGGCCAAGGAGCACACCAGACAAGTCAGGGATAAAGTTGTGGAGAAGTTTAAAGCAGGGTTGGGTTCTAAAAAAAATATCCCAAGCTTTGAACATCTCACGGAGTTTCTTTAGTCTGTGTCAATTTTCTGTAGCATTACATGTAATAAATATTATATGCGGCCCTGTGGAGACAGCCGGGTACGCGACTGAGGCCTCCTTTCCCTTGCAAGTTGACAACCATCTAGATAACAAATATATAATTCTGCTGTGACTATAAAATTGAAGGAGTCAAGCTGGACTAATGAAAGTTTGCAAAATAAAGATAATACCTGCAGTTTTACTTTAGGAGCTCTACCTTATCTTCTAGATAACAAAAATATAATTCCACAGTGACTTTAAAACTAGAGGAATGCTTCCATTTTCACCAACCAGCAATGTATCATTGGCAAAATATCAAGTGATGCCTGTCTTGGTCTGACTCCTATATGGCCATGTGCCAAATGTTCATGGGAATATGTGGCAGAATAGACCTGCCTAGACAGGCTGCAAATCCCAGAAAGCTTTCACGTCCAGCACGCCTTTGGGTGGAAAGTCACTTCTGGGAGGCAGAAACTTGCTAACAATGTGCAATGCTACAAAACAATACATGCTCAATCCTCTCTTTATCTGGCCATTATCACTTTTGTCACTAGTCGCAAAATAACAACTCTTTATCTAGCTGTGTTAATCTAAGTATTATCTTCAAATAACGACATTGCTATATGAGTAACCTGTTTGTGAGGTGTGTGACTATTACAGTATGTATGTATAGGTCAACATATAGTATTTCGAGGTACCAGTACTGCACGCAGCCCATTCTCTAGGCATTAATGGAAGAGAATATTCCCTGGAGATTGCAAGTAGACAGCTTTTTCATAAGGGCCTTTGGAGCAAAGGCTGATCAAGTGCATTACTGAGCTGCCCTGATACCCTGGAAGAGGATGGGAGTCCTGTCTGGCTTAAGCTAAGTTAAAGGCTTAAGATGGCCATACAGTGAGATAAATTCGATCAGTGGGTGGCCCTGTCGTAGTCGACATCCTTTGATTGAAAAATTGGAGGAGCTGGCTGGAAAATTGTCAGTTGAACAGTGACTGAAGCCAGGGCCGTCTTTAGTAATGATTGGACCCTGGGCAAATATTTTCCTGGGCCCTACCAAATGCACTTATGAACTATTTGTTGGCAGTGGGGGCTCAAGGGGCAGCTGCTTTGGGCCCCACAACAATGGGTGGGCCCGGGGCAGCTGCCCCTTTTGCCATGTGTTAAAGACGGCCCTGACTGAGGCCAATCAGCTTCAATCCCTATTTGGGTATTCTGACAGCCACTGGCACTGGGTTTCCGAATACAATAGCCAGCAGGGAAGATTGGATAATCCACGCTGTTTAGCATGTATGGAGAGGGCAATGTGCGTATGGCCAGCTTAAGGTCACCTTTTCAAAAAAAATTGCCTATGCAGTCAAGAGTCTCTATTAGTTAATATAACTGTGCAGCATTGAAAAATGTTGAATAATGTACTACCTTGATGCTAGAATGCGGCAGAATTTGGGCCCTCCCTCAAAGCATCACAGGAGTGAGAACTTTCCCTTGTGTAAAGCCAAGCCCATGCAGAGTTTGCTCTCCTTCTACCTGTTGCTCTCCTTCCACCTGCAGCTGAGCTCAACGCTGAGAGAGCGCACGCCCATGCACAGGGCTTTGAACAAGGGAAAGCACCTGCTCCTCTGATGCTGGGGCAGATCAACCAAAAGCTAGAGCCTCCTAGCAACAACGTATAAATAAGTCTAATTTTAAAGAAAATAATGGGAAATAGAGCAAACCTGAGAAAGAAGATGATGTTCCATCTAAATGTGGAGTAACAGAAAGGGGTACGTGATTCTGACAAATGCCCCATTCTGCATTTTAAACAAAAGCAGGATTGTAGTCAGCACTTTGAAATGACAAAAGGCTGTGACAGTGATACACAAAGTGTTTAGGAAAGGCATTGCTATAGTAAACTAAAACAATGGGAATTTTGTATTTACTGCTCTTATCAATAGGAGTTTACACTTTGAAAAGCATGCAGTTCCATGTATATCTCCCAGCTCTGAAATTTGAGAAAAAGGGGCACTATGGCATGGAGAAGACATGAAAAATTATGCCAAAAATAGACACTGAATACTGGGCATGGAATAAAGGAGCAGCCCTTGTATCCACAAAATAATTAATATACCCAAAGTGACAGCCTTACAGACACACATAAACCTCAGGACAAAGGATATTTAAAAAATAAAACTTCTATTGCATATGCAAATCTGCACACAGAACACTTTGACCTCATGCTGCCTGGAAAGAAGTAATTTAATATTTACCAGTCCCACTGCCCGTGTCACTGTCCTCTTCTGTTTTATGAGATACCAATGGCCGAGGATTCTTCTGAATCCAGCATACTTCTGGATATATCAGGTTTACCTAGATTCAGGTCTGGGCTCTGGCTGGGCCATTCCAAAACGTTAATCTTCTTCTGGTGAAGCCATTCCTTTGTTGATTTTAATGTATGCTTTGGGTGGTTGTTATGCTGAAAGATGAAGTTCCTCTTCATGTTCAGCTTTCTAGCAGAAGCATGAAGGTTTTGTGCCAATATTGACTATGTTTGGAACTGTTCCTAATTCCCTCTACCTTCGACCCTGTTCCAGCTGAAGAAAAACAGCTCCAAAGCATGATGCTGCCACCACCATGCTTCACTGTGGGTATGGTGTTCTTTTGGTGATGTGTAGCGTTGTTTTTGTACCAAACATATCTTTTGGAATTATGTCCAAAAAGTTCAACGTTGGTTTCATCAGACCATAACACATTTTCCCACATGATTTTGGGAGACTTCAGATGTGTTTTTGCAAAATGTAGCCGGGCTTGGATGTTTTTCTTTGTAAGAAAATGCTTCCGTCTTGCCACTCTACCCCATAACCCAGACATATGAAGAATACAGGAGATTGTTGTCACGTTTACCACACAGCCAGTACTTGCCAGATATTCCTGCAGCTCCTTTAATATTGCTGCAGGCCTCTTGGCAGCCTCCCTGACCAGTTTTCTTCTCGTCTTTTCATCAATTTTGGAGGGATGTCCAGTTCTTAATAATGTCACTGTTGTGTCATATTTTCTCCACTTGATGATGACTGTCTTCACTGTGTTCCATGATATATCCAATGCCTTGGAAATTCTTTTGCACCCTTCTCCTGACTAACAGCTTTTAACAATGAGATCCCTCTGATGCCTTGGAAGCTCTCTGCGGACCATGGCTTTTGCTGTAGGATGAGACTAAGAAAATGTCAGGAAAGACCTACTAGAACGGTTGAACTGTATTTGGGCTTAATCAGAGGCACTTTAAATGATGGAAGGTGTGTACTGACTCCTATTTAAAGAGGTTGTAAACCTGAAAAAAAAATTCTCTTCTTTTTGCAACCTGTAAGAGAAACACATAATGAGCTAGTAGCATACTAGCTCATTATGAAATACTTACCTTAGAACGAGCCCCCGCCGTGCCATCCGCTTACCTGTATGACGGGAGACATGTCCAGTCGCCCGTCTTCCGAGATCGCGGCATCCGGCCATCTGATTGGCCGGAGCCGCGGTGACGTCACTCCCGCACACGCGCGCGGGAGCCGATGGTCACGGCACGGGTCTCTGAAGGAACGGCACCAGCGGCCGTTCCTTCAGAGTGCATGCGCCAGTGACGTCACTGGCTGCATGTAAAGCCCCGTACACACGTACCGATGGTCGGCTTACAAATGTTCCTCTTTTCTCCCCGGGATGTCGGTGTCTGCTGAAAAGTGCAAAGACAGCACAAGGACAGCACAAGAATTTTGTCCGCCGACTGCAGAAGTGATGTCATGTAATGGTTAACTTTCCCTGTGTTTTCTATTTTCTGAGCATGCCCAGTCTTGCAAATCTGCGGTCTGTCGGCCGAATTGTGTACTGACAGGCGAACAATCGTCCGTTCTGGTGTCGGCATACAAATATTTTCATGTTTGCACGAAAGACTTTTGTCCGCGGATTGTGCGCAGACATCTGTCGGAGGCACCATACTAACACGCGTACAATCGGCAGATCCTTCGTCCACCGACGTTTGTATGCCGACGATCGGTACGTGTGTACGGGCCTTAAGATAAATATCTCCTAAACGGTACATATTTGGGAGATATTTACAGTACCTATAGGTAAGCCTTATCATAGGTTTACCTATAGGTAAAAGTGTCAGAGGAGGGTTTACTTCCTCTTTAATGTGAGTTTGAATGTGATTGCTTAATTCTAAACACAGCTACATCCCCAGTTATAAGAGGGTGTGCACACTTATGCAACCACATTATTTAAATTTTTTACTTTTACTCCCCCCCAAAAGATTTTAGTTTGGTTTTGAATTGTTTTTCAATTGAAAATTTGAAAAATAGGTCACATTAAGGGTGGAAAAAGTTCTGAAATGATTTATCTTTGTCTCATATTTTTACATCACAGAAACCTGACATTTTAACAGGGGTGTGTAGACTTTTTATATCCACTTTACATTTGCTAGGACCACAAATCTCAAGCCCACAGGATTTGCCTCTAAGCTATGGTAGTCATGAACCTGAACCTCATTCTTAGTCCCCATTAGGAACCTACGTAACAGCGTGAAAACACATGAACACAACTGAGAGACAGCTGTCGCCTATAAGTAGAGGTGCCTGAACAAAGACCTTTAGAATAGAACAAATAGATATTATTTAAACTTAAGCTCCAGACTTATAAGATGATTAAATAGAACAGGTAAAACTTTTCAAGACAAATGTTGAGTAAGTGGTTTCACCGCGTTTTTCTTTTAAACTGTGAATGGCCCATTATATGTCTGGAATTTAATTGTATAGCCATTTTATGACCTCATTTTATAATAATCAGAGTGACAATGTTATTCATTTGATCTTGGTGTATAAAATGCCTTTACATTAAAAAAGAAAACAACTTTTGGAACTACATTAAGCTGAAGCTTGAATGGGATTTTATTGATAGGGTTTAACTTACGGTAAACCTGGCCATGGATCGAAATTCGGCCAGTTAAGCAGGGACTGCCTGAATTTTGGTGTATGGTCTAGCTCAGGGGTGTCAAACTCAATTTCATCATGGGCCGCATCAGCATTATGGTTGCCCTCAGAGGGCCAGTTGTATCTGTAGCCCATCACTATCAGAAGTCAAGAGCCCCTACCCTCCTTTACATCACAATGCATCCTCTTTACCATTTGCTGCTGCTGGGAAGAAGCTGGAGGCAGAGCTGCAGGGTCTGGAGGAGGGCTGGGGTCAGCTGCCAGAGTCTGCTGAATGCTGAGACCACTGGAGGCGGAGAGGAGGGGTGCTGCGGCTGCACAAAGAGGTGCAGGATCTGTAGGAGGAGTTGTCTCCTCCTCTCTGCTGCCAACTGCAGTTGGATGGGGGGGGGGGTTGGTCCTCTCTGCAGCTGCAGGGGGAAGCACAGGATCTGGCAGAGGAGTTCTGTCCTCTCTGCTGCTGTCTGCTGAGACAAGGTGGGGGCAGAGATGAGGGCGATGCATGAGCTACAGGAGAGGTACAAGGGCCACATGAATTGGCCTGGAGGGCCGGATTCGGCCCGCGGGCCTTGTGTTTGACACCTGTGGTCTAGCTGATTCTCAATCTATCATTCGACTTGCGTACAACCAGCCTGTCAGGATTTTTCCAAATGATTAGTGTTGCCGGCTATAGCCGGCAACACTGATTATTGGATTCTGTTGATGGGGAAGGCTCCCAACTGGCAGTATACAATAGCTCAGCAGGAGTGATTCCTCCATCCACAATGAATGTGTGGATGGGGGAATCGGTTCATCTTTTTTTCTCAACCCGCTAGTTGAACAAAAAACAAAAACAAAGAAGACTCATATACAGTATGGGCAGCCTAAAGCTGGATACACACTATACAATGCTCTTTAGATTTTTTCCTTTAGATTTACCAAACTCATATAATAAGAGGTCAAACCTAAACGCTTTCAATGTGTATGCAATCAGGCAGGCCCTTACACTACATAGTTGAAGGTAAGTATAAAGGAAATCTAACAACAAAAGTTGTATAGTGTGTATCCAGCTTAAGGCCCCTTTCACACGAATGGACCGATCGGGATCGCCTGTCTGTTTTTCAGCTGGACCAGATCAGGTCACCAGAGGCGGCTCTAGGCTTTGTGAGGCCTAAGGCAAAACTTGGACATAAGGCCCCACTCACGCCCATAATGGGAAAAATAATTAAAGCGATAAAAATTAACTGTATAAATTGCATATATTAAGACCTTTGTACTATGAATTCACAGTTTCTAGAATTTTCTCGAACCAATTCTTCTTTAATCAAAGATCATTAAACATTGGTTATGTTTGTATATATATATATATATATATATATATATATATATATATGCTCTTACATCACAGTCCCCAGCATTTTCCTATAGGTTATGATTCCCTGAGTCCCTCCTTACATCAGAGTTCAGTGTCCCACCTTACATAAGAGTTCTCCTTTGAATCAGATTCCCCCCAGCATCTCCTCCTTACATCAGAGTCCACAGAACTCCTCTTTACATTAGAGTCCCCCTCTTAAATCAAATTTCACAGAGCCCCCTTTACATCAGAGTCTCCAGAGTTTCCCCCTTACACTGTAAAAGGGAATTCTGAAGACTCTGATGTAAAAGGAGTTCTGGGAACCCTGATTTAGGGGGAATGTTGGGGACTCTGAAGTAAGGGGAGTTCTGGGAACCCCCGATTTAAGGGGGAATGCTGGAGACTCTGATGTAAGGAGAGTTCTGGGAACCCTGATTTGAGGGGGAAAGCTGGGGACTCTGGTGTAAAAGGGAACCCCCCCTTGCATCAGAGTTTCCAGAGACCCCCTTACACTTCCCTTCCTCAGTCCGCCACAGTCTAGGGCACGACAAGTCCCACTGCAGAAGGCTGTCATACCGGAGTCCCCACAGAGGGCACTGTAAATTCCAGTATACTGCACTGCCATAACTCCCTGAGGAATGGAAGCCTGCTATGCTTGGACTTGTACTGCTCTCTGTAGGGGACTGAGGAACTACTGCCTGCTATGCTAAGACTTGTAGTGCCCTCTGTGGGGACTAAGGCATGGCAGCCTGCTATTCTGGAACTTGTAGTGCCCTCTGTGAGGGACTGAGGATTCCTCGGTCCTCCACATTCTAGGGCCCTATAAGTCCCAGCATAGTGGGCTGTCATTCCTCAGTCCCTCACAGCTGGGGGGAAAACAACAGTTAGTTTAGTTAAACATCTAAAGGACAACTCCAACCAAAACTACCAATAATGTCACAGCCCCGCTACCCCTCATCTTCCACCTCGGGTGCTGTCATTGTGCAGGGCAAAGGGCTCCAGCTCCACCATGTTTGGCTTTGATGTCAGATATGCAGGACTGGCTCAGCTCCACTCTCTTCCCTGGCAACTGACTCTGGCATCACGGGGGGCATCTCCTCCTCCCCCAGCCACCCAGGGGCCCTCTCCTTCTACCCCAGCCACCCAGGGGCCCTCTCCTTCTCCCCCAGCCACCCAGGGGCCCTCTCCTTTTCCTCCAGCCACCCAGGGGCCCTCTCCTTATTCTCCTCCAGCCACTCAGGGTCCCTCTCCTTCTCTTCCAGCCACCCAGGGGCCCTCTCCTTCTCCTCCAGCCATCTAGGGGCCCTGTCCTTTTCCCCCAGCCACCCAGGGTCCTTCTCCTCCCCCAGCCACCCAGGGGCCCTCTCCTTCTCCCCCCACCACCCAGGGGCCCTCTCCTTCTCCCCCAGCCACCCAGGGGCATTCTCCCTCTCCCCCAGCCACCCAGGGGCTCTCTCCTTCTCCTCCAGCCACCCAGGGGCCCTTTCCTTCTTCTCCTCCTGCCACCCAGGGGCCCTCCCCTTCTCCCCCAGCCAACAAGGGGCCCTCTCCTTTTCCTCCTAGCCACCCAGGGACCCTCTCCTTTTCCCCTAGCCACCCAGGGACCCTCTCCTTTTCCCCTAGCCACCCAGGGACCCTATCCTTCTCTTCCAGCCACCCTCTCCTCCCCCTGCCACCCAGGGCCTTCTTCTCCTCCTCCACTAACCATTTTAGGACTCTTCCAACACCCCCTTTGCATAGTAGACACCACAAATCGATGACCAGCCTGCAGAGTGACATGTCGGGGGCCTAGTTACCTGTATGTTCCTGGGCTAGGGCAGAGCTCTCCTCCCAGAGCAACAACCGATGATTGCAGTGTGAGCTGACCGGGCAGTCACTTCCTACTGATGCAGGTACACGCCCACTGATTCCTCCACATTTTAGGATTATATGATCAGACGGCCAATCCCCAGGCAGAGAAGGCGGGGTAAGTGTCAGTGGACAACAGACACCTGGCAGCCGCAGTGAAGGGACTGCAGCACACTGCTGCAACTTTTATATCCGAGGATTTAAAACAATATTTTACTTGGGAGATTTCCCTGACTGCGCCCTTCTAAATGTTGTCGCTCCGCCACTGGCTGCGAGGCCCCTGTAGGTGCGAGGCCTTAGGCAACCGCCTAATTTGCCTAATTAGAGAGCCGCCTATGCAGGTCACCCATTGACTTCCATCGGGAGGTGGATGTCAGCGGATCTGACAAGATCCGCTGAAAACAGACGGGTGGCGATACGTTCTCCATCCATCCAGCGAGTCGGATCGGATGAAAACGGACAGGCTGTCTGTTTTCATCCGATCTCCCCATAGAGGAGAGCGGGACTCTGACAGGTCCGTCTCTGCAGGGGATCAGAGTGAGCAGAGACGGACCTGTCATCTGCCTGCTCAGCGGGGATCAACAGAGCGATCCCTGCTGAGCAAATGGAGTCCATCCAAACGGATCCGCACCATGTGAAAGGGTATTTTAGGGTATGGCAGCCCACTTTCTTGAACAAAACAGAAAGCTCACATAAACATCAGTTGCGCATATAGAGGATTCCATTAACAAGGTCAACTGAAAGTACCAAGCCAACTGGCTCCGTTGTCAGCAGCACTTCTGCTTTTATTACCAGTCCCTCTTACTGTGTTGTCTAGCTCCTCTGGTTCATTTGGCTCAATTAGCCCTTAGTCCCAGCGCCCTGCTGCATAGCCCAATCCTGCCCTCTGCATAGGGGTTCTCCTGACACCCCACTAGAAGCCCACCTTACTTTTGAAACAAGACCTCCTGTCTACTGGTTGGAGCACTTCTGACCCCTGGTTAAGACTCTTGGCTGGGGCTCTTCTAACCTCTGGGTGAAACCTTCTGTCTCTGATATGGAAGCTGTCTTCAAACTGGGAGCCCTGAGCAGGCTGCCAGCATCCAGTAAAATCCAGAAGCAGGATTGAAGGTTCCATCCCACCCAAGACACTTTAGAACCTTCATCCTCCAGGCCCCAATCTAGGTTAACAGAATCCAAGGAAAACCCAAAAAGCAGCTTTCTCCACTCAGTAACAATAGTCTGGAATTTCGTATTAAGCCTTAAAGTGATTGTTAATGAAACATTTTAAAAAAAATAACATAACAAACATGTCATACATACCTTCTCTGTGCAGTGGTTTTGGATCCTCCTCTTCTTGGGTCAACTGCCGGTGTTCTGGCCCCCTACCATTTGCCGAGTGCCCCCATAGCAAGCCGCTTGCTGTGGGGGCACTAATGTGTGCTTGTTCCCGAGCCGACTCTCTGCATCCATAAGACACAAAGAGTGTGGCTAAGCCCCACCCCTCACTCCCGCCTCACTGGCTGTGATTGACAGCAGTGGCAGCCAATTGCTCCTGCATCTCAGCCAATCAGGAGGCAGAGACCCGAGAGAACCTCGGGTCTCGTGCACATTGCTGGATTGAGATTGGGCTTAGGTAAGTATTAGGGTGGGGCTGAGGGGGGAGCTGCACACTGAAGCTTTTTTTATCTTTATTTATAGAATGCTCAAGTGGGCTCGATTTATTTGGGCACACTTGCATGGGCCTGTGGCTGCCCCTCCCCCTCCTGTTGTTTCTTTTACTGCACATGGTCTGCTTTGTTTTTCACGTGTTTGTAACATTTCCCACAATTGTGCACTGTCTCTTTTAAATTACTCCACACCTTGCTGGAGTAAGGTCCAATCAAAAAGTATAGAACTTTCCAGAAGGTGTGGGGCTCATTATATAAGGAACCCAGCGCAGGTGTGATTCCTTTCCTGATCATCCCATCAAGAGAGCTAGCCACCCTCTCACCCGTCGCAAGCACTTTTTTGTGGCTTGTCACCTTCAAAATGCGAGGGGGACTTGTTTCCTGTTTAACCACCTGAAAACCGCCTGCCGCAGTTTTACTGCGGCAGGTCGGCTCTGTTCCATGAAACGGCGTGACTGTACGTCGCTTTGCGGGAACGTTAGCGGGCCCCCATTCGCCACAGGGGAAGCTGATCAGCGGGTCCAGCGGCCACGATTGCCACGGGGCACCTGCGATAGCTCCTCGTGGAGACAGAACGGCGGTGTATACACGGCAGACCGCTGTTCTGTCAGTTATGAACACAGGGATCCTGTGCTCCTCTCATTTAGGAACACAGGTCTCTGTGTTCATGCAGAAAGCCCATCCCCCCACACAGTTAGAAAGCAGCGCCTAGGGACACATTTAACCCTTTGATTGCCCCTGGTATTAACCCCTTCCCTGCCAGTGTGATTAGTACAGTAACAGTTAATATTTTTAGCACTGATTACTGTAGTAATGTCACTTGGCCCTCCCAAAAGTGTCAAAAATGTCAGTTAGGTGTCCGATCTGTCCGCCGCAATGTCGCAGTCCCGCTAAAAATTGCTGATTGCCGCCATTACTAGTAAAAAAAATAAAAATGAAATAAAAATGACATAAATCTTTCTCCTAGTTTGTAGGATGCGATACCTTTTGCGCAAACTCATTGATATACACTTATTGGGATTTTTTTTTACCAAAAATATGTAGCAGAATACAAATTGGCTTAAAATGATTAAAAAATTATATATATTTTTTTTTTTTTTTGTATTGGGAATGTTATATAGCAAAGAGTAAAAATATTGTTTTTTTTTTTTTTTTTTTCAGAATTGTCGCTCTTTTTTTGTTTATAGCGCAAAAAATAAAAATCGCACAGGTGATCAAATACTCAAAAGCTCTATTTGTGGGAAAAAAAGGAGATAAATTTTATTTGGGTACAGCGTCGGACGACCGCGCAATTGCCAGTTAAAGTAACGCAGTGCCGAATCGCAAAAAATGGCCTGGTCATTAAGGGGGTAAATCTTTCCAGTCCAGAAGTGATTAAATATGTTGTTTGCTTGAGTTTTTATAACTGAGCAATGAGATATTAATACTTGCATAATTCATTACTGTTGATATTTCTAAAATATGGTCTTTTTTATGTTTTAAACCCATATAAAGTGCCGCAGCCAATATTTGCCAAGTATAAGGTCTGGCGTGTTTATTATTTTATCTGGTTGTCTTTGGGGAAGTGAAGTTGGATAATGGGGTACAGTGCAGCCTGCATTCCCATGTATAAATGTAAAAACCTTCAGCCTTTACAATCACTTTAATGTGAATCCTGTGTCGATTTCTCCTACATTTGCAGTGTGTGGCTAGCTGAAAGCCTAAAATAAATCAGCACAAGGGATGGAACTTAAATTTGATGTAAAGGGTCCCTTATGCCTCGTACACACGATCAGATAATCGTACGGAAAAAAATCTCTTTAGGCCCCTTTCACACTATCCGTCCGTCGGACGGATTCCATTTTTCTCAGCGGGGGATGGAGCCGCCGATCTCCCGCTGAGCAGCAGGAGGACAGCTGTGTCTCCGCGCTGTGTGCGGAGACACAGCTGTCAGTTCCCCATGCATCTCTATGGGGGAAATCGGATGGGAACGGACCGTCGGTCCGTTCTCATCCGATCCGATCGACGGATGGAAAATAGGGTTTCCATCCGTCCAGATTTGACGGATCGGATGTCAGTGGACAGGTCTCCGCTGACATCCGATCACCCATAGAGATGCATGGGGGGACCGTTCAGATCCGCCAAAAAAAAACGGACAGGCGGATCTGAACGGTCCGCCTGTGTGAAAGGGGCCTTAGAATTGATCGCACGATAATCTAATCGTTAGTACACAGCTTTCAACAGCCGATTACGACATTTTGTCCAACAAAATCTGAAAGGGACAAAACACAAAAACTTTTGTCGTACGATAGCCTAGGGAGCGACAATCGTTTAATCAGTACAATATGCGTCCGCTCAAAATCGATAGACAAAGACCACGCATGATCATAAACACGAAAATAACCCGGAAAAAGCCTGGCTGCCATTGTTTGGCACTATCCGATACATAGCTACGCACCCAGTAAGCTTTTCCAGAATCATCAAAAAAAAAAAAAATATATGCGTTTAGTACGCATTGTTGAATTTGATACTAGTATCATGCAGCAAAATGCGAATCATAAGTCGTCCGATTATCTGATCGTGTGTACGAGGCATTATGCTGCTGGCTGGTCTGTTAGGTGACATCTGAAGGTCTCTGGCCCCCACCCATGCAACTAGACTTTAAGGACTCATTTACACTAGCAGTTGGGAGGCGGTAAAAACATGATGGCTGATCGATCAATAAAAACTGAACCATGTATGCCTAAGCTTTAGAAGGTTTTTAGGCTATTCCTCCCTAACAATGAACAATAAAGCAGCACCAGTGCAGACACAGTCCTTTTGAGAATGTCATTAACAATACAATCCCCTGGGTCTGTGACTTTCCCGCTGGGCATACCAAGTAATTTAGGAACCAATGTGCCAATAAGTCAATCTTTACCAAATCAATCTACAAACATTCTAATGGTGGCATAAATTTAAATAAATGTCATTCATTGATTGATTTTGTTACCAGACAGATGCATTGCATTCGGTGTATTATGATGTTGCACAGCTTTTTAGTATGCTTTCAGCAATGCTATTGAATAAAGAATTCCACTTGAGACTAAAACAACATCCCATTTGCAACAGATGTGTAATTTGCTGGAAGCAGCAGGGTTTCAGTGCTGCCTTCTCTACCACTTACATTGACTAGTCATATGGAGCTGAGACAGCAGCCAAGAAGTGGTCCAGAATATAGCCAAATACGCTCAATGCTGTTGGCCCTGTCTGATTGGGGGAAGCTTGTAGAGGTAATGGCAAATGCATTACTTGTATGTGTATCTTCAACGGAATAGAATCACATACCCTAAAGTGGATGAACATTATATATATATATTTTTTTTAGTGCATGCATGCTAAGTAATTTATCTGTGTAACACTTCCAGGTATGCATTACCTCTTAAATAAATCGAAATACTCTCACTAACAATGTCTTGTTCTTTCTTTTCTTTGCAGATGGATGGAGCCATCTTTGTTCAGGTATCATCATCAGGGGCTGACTGGCAACTTTCGGCCCAGGGGGCAAGTATAAACCAGAAGCCCATAGTGCAGCAAATTGGCCCCCCCTCCCACTCTACCTCCTTCCGGCCTCCTTCTGACCCCCATTCCAGGCTGAAGCTCCGCTCCATTGGCTCTCTACTCACCGGCCGAATCTGGGTTCCTGACCTGGCCAACAGGGGGCGTTTAGGGGGCGCTTAGGGGGAGCTGGGACAGTTCAGTCGGGGCTGGCCGGGGAAGGAGAGTCTCCAGTGGTGCATGGAACAGACACAGTTTACACCATCCATGCTGGGTGAGAGGCCTGCGCTCTGTCCTTGTCCCGCACTCAGTAGGTCAGCGGTGGAGACTTTTTACTTTTCTTCACCAGGAATCCTTTAGGCATGTCTGTGGCAGAAGCGGTGCAGCCTTTTTACAGGGCATCAGAGAGGCTTGGAGGGCAATTGACCCCCTGCCCCCTGGCCCAGTCCTCCTCTGATCATCATCTAGAGCAGAGATCCTCAAATTACGGCCCTCCAGCTGTTGCGGAACTACACGTCCCACGAGGCATTGTAAAACTCTGAGATTCACAGACATGAATAGGCATGATGGGAAATGTAGTTCCTGAACAACTGGAGGGCCATAGTTTGAAGACCCCTGATCTAGAGTGTAGCATCTACTTCCTGGACTGCAAAATATTTTTATTATGGTGGGCTCTGTAGAAGGGTACCACATCCTGAATATACAAAAACTATTGACAATACTAATTTTAATGGACTTTTAAATGTATCCAGGAACTGCACAAGAAATTATCAAAATATATGTTTATTATTTAAACACAGCATACAATTTATATAATCGTTAAAAACGCTACAATAATTTTAACTCCCTCCTTTATGAGAGATCTCCAGTGCCTTATAAAATATATTCAAATCCAGCAATCTGCCTATATGCCTATATAGGTCTTTGTCTTGCTGAAACTGCCATAGGGATCCTATTTCCTCTGTACGTTTTGCGGGATGTCTTTCTATTGCAGGAGGAAGGGGGAGAACAAATGTCTAGGTAGATCAGGGGTCTTCAAACTATGGCCCTTCAGTTGTTCAGGAACTACAATTCCCATCATGCCTAGTCATGTCAAAGTTTTACAATGTCTCATGGGATATGTAGTTCTGCAACAGCTGGAGGGCTGTAGTTTGAGGATCCCTGATGTAGATGTAGGAAGCAAAAAATTACACGGTACATGTAATATTTTATCTTAAAAAGTTCCATATTACATCTTGCAGTGACAAATTAGTAGTACTTGCTGAGCTCCCAATTAAAATCCCACACGGGACAAAGTAACACCATGGATCACCCAGGCATAGGCAGGGGCATATTAAGAGGATGACTAGAGGGGGAACAAATGACCTTAGGTCAGACTTAGGAATTCAATTTACCCAAGTAGGGTACAGTTGTACTTTATGTACAGCATCATCTAAACAAAAGTTTAGGGTCACTGGTCAAATTAACAGGTATTTCCTGGATTAAGATGCTGGCTCAAAAATGACAATTAGGATTGACACCACTGCAGGGGATTATTTTTGCAGTCATTGACACCAATGCAAGGCGTTATTACTGCAGTCACTGACCTCAGAGCAAGGAGTTACTATTGCAGTCACTAACCCCAATGCAAGTAATTATTATTTCAGTCACTGACGTCAATGTTGGGGGTTATTATTGTGGTTACTGGCACCAATGCTGGGGGTTATTATTGTGGTTACTGGCACCAATGCTGGGAGTTATTATTGTGGTTACTGGCACCAATGCTGGGGGTTATTATTGTGGTCACTGGCACCAATGCAAGTTGATGCACTTTAACATACTTAAGGAGAATAAACTGCTAACCACTTGTTCTCTGATGGAACCGGCAATTTTGCACCCCTGTGGAAATCCCAGAGGCCCTCTAAATTTTTTAAGTTGGCCAACAATGGCCTAGTCAGTACAGTTCACCGTGTCTGTGTATTGTCACCCTAGTCTTTGCACAAGAACAGTGTAAGGGGCATGTAACAAATGCTTTTTTATGCTAAAAAAGTTGTAGATTTCAAGAGGTACCCAAAGTCAAAATGGAGAAAGCAGTGCAGGTAAACGTTTGGTTAAAGCCAGACATACACAGTACAATTAAAGTTATATAATCCCTGTTAAATCTACATGAGATTTACCAAATTGATGTGATTGTTTTTTGGTTATCTAGAAAGGTTCTACTTTTAAATTTCAACATTGATAGTCAGTCTAATGCCAGGCGACATTGACCAGTTAAAAAAAAAAAACCTCCAACATTTGGCCCGTGTGTATGCCAGCCGGACCGACAGCAGCTGACTGCCTCCCGATCAGCGCTGTCAGTCAATGGCAGGGAGCACTGATTAGAGTGTTCTGGCAGGGGGGGGGGCACCCCCCTGGCAGAACACAACAGCTCAGCAGGGGAGATCACTGTACTAACTTCAGTTAGTTAGTACAGCGGCCCAGACCAGAGCCGGGTTGAAGGAAAAAAAACTCATAGTGTGTACTAGGCTTAACAGGTTGGCAAACCTGGAAAAATCTGTGAAGTTGTTGTTGGCATAACCATAAGTGAAATAATGATGGGTGTACCAATTCTTTTTGTGTTTTTTTTTTGTTTCCTCCAGTTTGACCCACATGCATGTGATCAAGAGTGACTTTAGTATGGACAGTAGACTGTAAGCTCTGTAGAACAAAGACTTTTAAAGTGAGACACAGCTTGATTTACTCTAATTTAGCATGGGAAACAGCATGAATAGAGAAGTCGCCATTGCAGGATATCATATGCAGGCAGCAACAGCACCTATAGCTGTCTGAATACCTGAACTAAATGGCGCTTTTCCACTGCATGGAACCGAACGGTTTGGCTCGCTTCTGTGCTTTTCCACTGCTGGTACCGCATGGTACGGTGTAGGAATGGTTCGGTACGGTACGGCGGCGCTTTTTCACTGCATGGAACTGAACGGTACGGCTCTCAAAAACAGTACCTACTCGATTGTGGTTCCAAGAGGTACCATACCCGGTACCATATCCCACAATCCTTTGCATGCAGTCACTACTAGCCACTGATTGGTCAGAGAATCCCACCCACCCCGTTGTTATCCCACCCACTTAACTTTAGTACTACTTTAGTGGAAAAGCAAACCATACCGTACCGTACCGAACCGTTCCAACACCGTACCATGCGGTACCAGCAGTGGAATAGCAAACCGGGCAAAGCAGGGCCGAGTAGAGCCGAGCCGGTACTTGCAGTGAAAAAGTGCCAAAAGTTTGCATGCGAAAGGATACCGTCACTGTTCGGCCAATAACTTTCCACGTGTTTCAGTTGATTTTTGGTGAGCCAGATTGTGCTTGCTGGGCCACCCACAGTTCAAATTTCAGACGGTTCAGCAGGAATTGGTTGTAATCCAAGCTGTCTATGGCCAGCCTAATGTGATGGATTCAGCGTTCTCTGTAAAGCACAGCTGCTACATAAATGAATTAATATCTGGCTTTAAACGAATAAGAAGGGTTAACTCTTCTCAGTTTTGCTGATTCTTATCTATGTATGGTGCCATCAGTTCCTTGTCAATTCCCCTTTGGCTCTGAATGAGAGAAGGGTTGTAAAGTGAGTAATTTTGCCCCCTGGCTTCCTGTACAGTGGCTGGAAATCCATTAATAACATTGGAAATACAATGACCTTGAGGGTCCTTTAGTCTGATAACACTGAGCTAATCAGATGAAATCAATTAGCAGCTAGCCCCTGCTGGGAGCATTTTACTGCCGTCTCTGAACATTGAATGTGGCTCGCAAAACCCCCAGCAGAGGAGTGAACCAAAGACAGCCAACTGCATTATTTTATATATATATATATATATATATATACACATACATATATATATACACATACATATATATATACACATACATATATATATATACACATACATACACACACACACCTGCATCTCATAATATTACAATATCATCAAAAAGTTTGTTTATTTCAGCAATTCAGTTCAAAGAGTGAAACTCATATATTTTATATAGATGTGTTACACACAGAGTGATATATTTCAAGCATTTCTCTCTTTTACTTTTAATGATTATGGCCTACAGTTAGTGAAAACCCAAAATTCAGTGTCTCAGAAAATTAGAGCATTACATAAGACCAATAAAAAAAAAAGGATCTTTAATAGAGAAATTTTGGCTTACTGAAAAGTATGTCCATGTACAGTGTAGTATGCACTCAATATTTCATTGGGGCTCCTTTTGAAGGAATTACTGCATCAATGCAGCCTGGCATGGAGGCGATCAGCCTGTGGCACTGCTGAGGTGTTATAGAAGCCCAGGTTGCTTTGATAGCGGCCTTCAGCTCATCTGCATTGTTGGGTCTGGTGTCTCTCATCTTCCTCTTGACAATATCCCACAGATTTTATATGAGTTTGCTGGCCAATGAAGCACACCAATACCATGATCATTAAAACAGGTATTGGTGGGGGGGTGTTTCCAAGATGGAGGAGTGAACAGACGTCAGTCGCGGAGCTCTGCTGAAGGGAACTCTGTTTAAGTTATCCTGGCCGGGTTCTTGTGTATTCTAGCTCGAGTGAGATAGCAGTTGATGCCTCCTAAGCACTTTGAATGTGGCAGAGGGGGTAAAAAACGTTGTTTCCCCCCCGGGTGTACCTACTACAGCGAGTCCAGAGTCTTGGCTGGTCAGTAGCCTGACGCCATGTGTTAACATGGTGTTCCAGACAGACCAGTCTGAAGAGCCTGCCATCCTGTCTCCGGGAATTCCAGTGGTTATTGCCTTCTGCCAAGCGTCTCTCACTACAAAAATTGAGGAAGTTCAGCTGGACATCGGGCTCATCCGACAAGACATGGACAACGTTCATTCCCGCCTGCCTACAGCTGAAACGCAGGTGGGACACTGTGGCAGAACCATCGGGCGCAATTCATTCTCTGCAATCTAAGGTCAAGGTGCTGGGGTTTCCTTCTGAGGACGCAGAGAACAGATGCAGGTAGAATAATATCCGTATCATCAGCCTGGCGGAGGGAGAGGAAGGGAAGAACCCATACAATTATCCTGTGCCTCCTTAACTTCAGAGACCGAGATGAATTGCTGCTTGTGGCTAGAGCAGCGGGGAAGTTGGTGTACAGGCATAACCAGGGCTGCTGATAGGGGGGGGACAACCAGTCCTCCTGTAGGGGGCCTGGGCATACAGGGGGGCCCCAACAGCATGGGGAATCGGTGTGGCCAGGCAGAGGGGCAATTACAGAAGGAAGCCCTGTGCGGCTCTCTGCAGCAGCTGAAAGCCAGTTTCTCCCCCCCTCCTGCCAGCTTTCAGCTGCTGCAGGGAGAGACTCAGACACAGGAAATCATTCCTGTAATTGCATCTCTGACACCGATCCCCCTCCCTGTTCTGCCTGCTTCTGATCCCCCCCCCCCGTGTGCCCCCCTTTCACTGTGCCCCCTCCTGCAGTGCTGAAGGGTTCCCTGTCCTGTAAGAAAATAACAAATTAAAAAAAAAAAAAAAAAATTAAACATTGTAATAAATCATTTTAAAAAATTGTAAAATAAAATAATTGCAAACATTTTTAACATTTAAAACAAATATATATATATTTTTTAAAATGTAAAAAACAAATAAAAAGGGCTAATTCACACAGGTTCTCTGTTATGTTTGTGTCCGCTGATAATGATTTTAGTGTATAATATTGTCTTGACATATTCGGGGGGCCCTGCCAGGCAGCCAGTACTGGGCCCCGTGATTTCTAACAGCAGCCCTGGGCATAACTGACTGATGCTGTTCCCGGATTACTCTATTGAAACCCAGAAGCTCCGCTGATCCTTTGATTCCATCAAGGCGGCCCTGCGTACCAAAGGAATGAAATACAGTGTCCTTTTCCCGGCTAAGTTGCGGGTAGTGGACGGGGAGACAGTCAGATTTTTCACCTCCCCAAAGGATGCAGCAGTTTGGCTTGAGACACTACCCCATGGGCTAAAGATATCTCCCCATACCATTCACAACTCTTTTCCACGCCCTGAGGGGTTAATCCTTTTGCTCTGCTCCCAGACTCACTTATTCTTCTGCAATGGAAGCTTATCTGGTGTAGGAGCACTGGGGCCAACTGACCTCTGGATATCTGGTCATTAATCCGATGTTTGCTGCCCTGGCTGTCCGTAGTTGCTTACTTATACGGTTACATCTGTTGGATTACCTGTTTTTTAAGCACTGTGCCCCTGGTTTAGCCCAGGTGATGAATCCGAATACTGTTTCAGCATCTAAAACACAATAAAACACAGTGGACCAACCCCAGCAGATGAAATGGCTCCGTTAATCATCATGGACTGTAGGAAAATTTTGCATTTCATTAGGAAATCAATGTCCCAGAGTCTGGAGGAAGAGTGGAGAGGCACAGAATCCAAGTTGCATGAGGTCCAGTGTGAACTTTCCACAGTCAGTGATGATTTGGGGAGGCATGTCATCTGCTGGTGTTGGTCCACTGTGTTTTATCAAGTCCAAAGTCAGCGCAGCCCTTTACCAGGAAATTCTAGAGCACTTCATGCTTCCCTCTGCTGATCAGCTTTATGGAGATGCTGATTTCATTTTCCAGCAAGACTTGGCACCTGTCAACACTGCAAAAAGTACCAATACCTGGTTTATTGATCATGGTATCACTTTGCTTTATAGGTCAGCAAACTCGCTTGACCTAAACCCCTTTGAAAATCTGTGGGTAGGATGACCACGTGTCCCGGATCGCCCGGGACAGTCCCGCATTTGGAGAGTCTGTCCCGGGTCCCAGAAGCTGTTTAGCAGGGAATGCGGCGTCGCACCGGAAGTGACGAGCGGGGCCGGTGCCGTCCCATTGTTTCCTGGGAGCGATGACGTTCAGCTCCCAGGAATCATTGCAAACCGGAAGTGACGGCGCGGGCCGCGGCCACAGAGGGAGGAAGTGGAAAATAGGTGAGTATTTCTATCTACAATTAAAAGGTAAGTAAAAAAAAAAAAATAACCCTAACTATCCAATTCCTTTTCAGGTGAAGAAGAGCAAGCGGATGGACACAAAATCGATTAGGTCGATTTTGTGCCCTGAACGCCGCTTTAAATAAAAAAGAAGATGAGAAAAATATACAGCCTGGGCAGTTGGAGCTCAGTGATCAGAGAGACAGAGAGAGAGAAACAAAGTTACAATTTACAAATAAACTCCTGAGCAGAGATAAGTGCTGGGAGAGGGGCCCACACAAGGGAGGGGGATTAGTGAGGGACGACTGTCTATTTCTCAACAGATAAAAGCTGATAGCAGGGAGAGGGACAGATCAGATTCAGGTGCTGGAGGAAGATTTCTGTAATTGTTGTCCATCACTAATCCCCCTCTCTGTGTGGGCCCCCCTGTGTGCTCGGGCCCCCTACAAGAGGGCTGGTGGTCCCCCCCTATCAGCGGCCCTGGTCTCACGTATAAGTTTGACGAAATGCACTTGGGAAAGTAAGTGTCCCTGAATGGCAGTTAGGAAATGTGGTCACCCTATCTGTGGGGTATTGTCAAGAGGAAGACGAGAGACACTAGACCCAACAATGCAGATGAGCTGAAAGCAAATGTCAAAGAAACCTGGGCTTCCATAACACCTCAGCAGTACCACAGGCTGATCGCCTCCATGCCACGCCGCATTGATGCAGTAATTCATGCAAAAGGAGACCCGACAAAATATTGAGTGCATACTATACTGTACTTGGATATACTTTTCAGTAAGGCAACATTTCACTATTAAAAATCCTTTTTTTTTAATTGGTCTTATGTAAAAATCTGATTTTCTGAGATACTTAAAGCGGAGTTCCACCCTGGTTATACATTTTTTTACAAAAATACCCCCGGGACAGTCAGGGCTAGCACATTCCACAATGGCTAGCCTCTGATCTGTCCCGGGTTGCACTTACCTTTCAGGAGAAATACTTACCTTGAAATTGTCTTCTCCAGCGCTGCCATCTCAGGTGTGGGCAGCTTGAAGCCAGCACGATCGTCTTCCGCGTCCTCTTCGGTCCTCTTCCTCCTTCTTCGGTCCCACGATGCACTGCACCGGCCCCGACGTCACTTCCGGGTCGCGCGCGTCATCCCTCCACAGCTTCTGGGCATGCCCAGAAGCTGTTTAGAAGGGAATGACGCGCGCGCCCCGGAACTGACGTCGGGGCCGGTGCAGGCGCAATGATTCCTGGGAGCGATGACGTTCAGCTCCCAGGAATCATTGCAAAAGCCAGGAAGTGACGAATCGCCGTGGCCGCCGAGGGGAGGAAGAAGGAAGTAAGGTGAGTATATTTTCTCTAAAAGGTAAGTGAAAAAAAAAAAAAAATTGCGATTATCCATTTGTTTTTCAGGTGACCGGGAGCGAGAAGATGGAGGTAAGTATAAATATCGGGTGGAACTCCGCTTTAATTTTGGGATTTAACTAGCTGTAAGCCATTATCATCAAAATTAAAAGAAAGAAATACTTGAAATATATCACTTTGTGTATAATGCATCTATATAAAATATATGAGTTTCACTTTTTGAATTGAATTATTGAAATAAATTAACTTTTTGATGATATTCAAATTTTATGAGACGCACCTATATATACACTCACCAATCACTTTATTAGGTACACCTGTTCAATTGCTTGGTAACACAAATTGCTAATCAGCCAATTATATGGCAGCAACTCAATGCATTTAGGCATCTAGACGTGGTGAAGACAACTTGCTGAAGTTCAAACCGAGCATCAGACTGGGGAAGAAAGGGAATTTAAGTGACTTTGAATGTGGCATGGTTGTTTGGACTAGACAGGCTGGTCTGAGTATTTCAAAAACTGCTGATTTACTGGGATTTTTATGCACAATCAACTCTAGGATTTACAGAAAATGGTCCACAAAAGAGAAAATATCCAGCGAGCAGCAGTTGTGTGTAAGAAAATGCCTTGTTGATGTCAGAGGTCAGAGGAGAATGGGCAGACTGGTTTGAGATGATAGAAAGACAACAGTAACTCAAATAACCACTCTTTACAACCAAGGCATGCAGAATACCATTTCTGAACACACAACACATCGAACCTTGAAGCAGATGGGCTACAACAGCAGAAGACCACACCAGGTGCCACTCATGTCAGCTAAGAACAGAAAACTGAGGCTACAATTGACAAAGGCTCACCAAAATTGGACAATAGAAGATTGGAAAAACGTTGAGTCTCGATTTCAGCTGCGACATTAAGATGGTAGGGTCTGTTGTATCAACAGTTCAGGCTGGTGGTGTAATGGTGTGGGGGATATTTTCTTGGCACATTTTTGTCCCCTTAGTACCAACTGAGCATTGTTTAAATGACACGGCCTACCTGAGTATTGTTGCTGACCATTTCCATCCCTTTATGACTACAGTGTACCCATCTTCTGAAGGCTCCTTCCAGCAGGATAATGCACCATGTCACAAAGCTCAAATCATCCTAAACTGGTTTCTTGAACATGACAATGAGGTCACTGTACTCCAATGGCCTCCACAGTCACCAGTTCTCAATCCAATAGAGCACCTTTGGGATGTGATGAAACTGGAGATTCGCATCATGGATGTGCAGCTGATAAATCTGCAGCAACTACATGATGCTGTCATGTCTATATGGATCAAAATCTTTGAGGAATGTCTTTTGATTCTATGCCACAAAGAATTAAGGCTGTTCTGAAGGGAAAAGGGGGTCCAAACCGGTACTACTAGCAAGGTGTATCTAATAAAGTGGCCGGTGAGTATATATACAGTGCTTTGTAAGGGCAGCACCAAGTATTCTAGACATGAAATCATCAAGTTGGTGACATGTTGCAAAATCTATCTTTTTCCATTCATCAAGAATTACCTCTTTTAGAGCCTAGATGCTGGATGGAGATTCGTGATGCTCAAGATTCCCCATAGGTGTTGGTTTGGGTTCAGATCAGGAGACATACAGTACTTGGCCACTGTATTACTTTCACCCTGTTCTTCTTCAGAATGTAACAGCGGCCTTAGATGCGTGTTTTAGATCGTCATGTTGGAAAAGTGCACAATGACCAAGGGCACAGAGAGCTGGTCGCATCTTTTCTTTCAATATAGAGCAGTACATCTGTGAAATCATGATACCATCAATGAAATACAGCATAACTTAGGGCCCAATTTGGATATTGTCACTCAGGGGTGTACTCACTTTTGTTGCCAGCGGTTTAGACATTAATGGCTGTGTGTTGAGTTATTTTGAGGGGACAGAAAATTTACACTGTTATACAAGCTGTACACTCACTACTTTACATTGTAGCAAAGTGTCATTTCTTCAGTGTTGTCACATGAAAAGATATAATAAAATATTTACAAAAATGTGAGGGGTGTACTCGTTTTTGTAAAATACTGTGTATATATATATATATATATATATACTGTATATACTGGAGTATAAGCCGAGTTTTTCAGCACATTGTTTTGTGCTGAAAACGTCCCCCTTGGCTTGTACCCGAGTCATAACAAAAAAAAAAAAAAAAAAATGTTCCTGGCTGGCACAGCGTGCTCCGAGGCCCCTTAGATTTAAAAATGGCGCCGCCCGGAGCCAACATGCCACCGTGCAAGCGCCACCGCCGCTCGGGAAAGACCGTACACGTTCGGCTATTCCCTGGAATAGCCGAACGTACACGAGCTTTCCCGAGCTGCGGCAGCACATGCGCAATGACGTGTTGGCACCGGGTGTCGCCTTTTTTAAATCTAAGGGGCCTCAGGAACAGGTAAGTGAGACTCCACCATAACCGCACTACCTGCTGTTATGCAGAGCTGCGGGCATACTACAAGAGATGCAGTGCTGCGGGCATAGTACACCAGTACCATGCCCGCAGCACAGCATCTCCTGTAGTATGCCGCAGTCCCGCATTCTCTTGTACTATGCCCGCAGCCCCGCATTCTCCTGTACAATGCCTACAGCCTTTTATTCTCCTGTACAATGCCCACAGCCCTGCATTCTCCTGTACCATGCCCACAGCCCCGCACTCTTCTGTACCATGCCCACAGCCCTGCACTCTCCTGTACCATGCCCGCAGCCCTGCATTCTCCTGTACCATGCCCGCAACCCTGCATTCTCCTGTATCATGTCCACTGCCCTGCATTCTCCTGTACCATGCCCGCAGCACTCCATTCTGTACCATGCCCGCAGCCCTGCATCTCCTGTACCATGCCCACAGCCTGTCACGGAACCATGAACCAGACGTACAACAACAGATAAGTGAAAATAAGAAAGCTTTATTGAAAAACAAGCTGTAAAGCAAAAGTCCAAACAGATGGCGAAACTGATGCAGAGTCTTTTGCGAAGCCAGGGGTCAGGAACCAGCAGGGTAGTCAGACGAAGCCAGGATCAGGAACCAGCAGGGTAGTCAGACGAAGCCAGGATCAGGAACCAGCAGGGTAGTCAGACGAAGCCAGGAACAGGAACCAGAAGCAGCAGCAGTCTTAGAAGCATGTGAACTCAGGAGGACCAAGCAGCGAACTGAAGCCACAGACCTCCTATATATATGAGCTAGGCATCCAGCTCCTCCCAGTGGGAAGGAGGAGCCGCAGGGTAGGAGGCTACAAGAAACCCAGAAACCAAGATGGCCGCCAGCACATGTCAAACGAAGGAGAACAGCAAGAAGGTAAGACCATGACAGTACCTCCCCCTCAAGGGCCCCTCCTCCGCGGAGTAAAGAACAGTTTCTGAGGGAAGCGTGCGTGGAAGGCTCGGAGCAAGGCAGGAGCATGGACATCTGCGGAGGGAACCCAGGAACGCTCCTCTGGACCATAACCACGCCAACGAACCAAAAACTGCACCCGACCGCGGACCAGGCGTGAGTCCAGGATATTGCTCACCTCATACTCCTCACGATTGCCCACTCGGACCGGACGAGGCCGAGGAACCGAGGAAGTGAAATGATTACACACCAGTGGCTTCAACAGGGAGACATGAAACACGTTGGAGATCCGCATGCCAGGAGGAAGCGCAAGGGCATAAGCCACCGGGTTTACCCTGCGAAGCACTCGGAAGGGACCAACAAAGCGAGGCGCCAGCTTGGGAGTGGGCACTCGAAGGTTGAGGTTGCGGGTGGACAACCATACACGGTCTCCGGCCTGGTAGGAAGGAGCAGGCGCTCGTCTGCGATCAGCCTGGAGTCTCTGGCGCTGCGCAGAGACCTCA
The DNA here is from genome assembly GCF_965119305.1 of Pelophylax lessonae. Lineage (NCBI taxonomy): Eukaryota > Metazoa > Chordata > Amphibia > Anura > Ranidae > Pelophylax > Pelophylax lessonae. Next base: position 166,308,295 of record NC_138778.1, on the reverse strand, counting down.
AGGGACCTCTGGATCTGTACCCAAAAAGCACGTAGGACGGAAAGGTGATCCTCCACAGCCGGAATATCCTGGGGAGAGAATACCTCCGGTAACACGGCAGGTTGGAACCCATAGTTGGCCATGAAGGGAGACGTCCCAGAGGAAGAGTTCACCGCCGTGTTCCTGGCAAACTCAGCCCAAGGCAGGAGGTCAACCCAATTGTCTTGGTGATCGGAGACATAGCAACGAAGGAATTGCTCCAAGGCCTGATTGGATTGTTCTGCGGCCCCATTGGACTGAGGGTGGTAGGCCGAGGAGAAGGAGAGATGAATCCCCAACTGGGAGCAAAAGGCGCGCCAGAACCTGGACACAAACTGACTCCCCCGATCCGACACAATCTCCTTGGGCAAACCGTGCAACCGGAAGACCTCCCTGGCAAAGATCGTGGCCAACTCCTGTGCAGAGGGTAACTTCTTGAGAGGAACACAGTGGCACATTTTGGAAAACCGATCCACAATCATGAGAATGACCGTATGGCCTCGGGATGCAGGGAGGTCCACAATGAAATCCATCCCCAGGTGTGACCATGGGCGCTCCCCGGTGGCTAAGGGTTGCAGAAGGCCCAACGGAAGGTGCCGAGGAGACTTACTCTGGGCACAAACGGAGCATGCCGCTACATATGCGGCGATGTCGGAACGTAGGGAAGGCCACCAGAACAGACGTGAAACAGCCCAGGACAGCTGATTCTTTCCAGGATGCCCCGCGGTCTTGGAGTTATGGTAGGTTCGCAACAACCGAGTGCGCAACTCCTCAGGCACAAAACATCTGCCGTTGGGTCTCCCAGAGGGAGCACCAGATTGAGCCGCCAAAATCTGCTCACCCAGGGGAGAGGTCAGGCTGGTGCGAATGGCGGCCAGGATCTGATTCGGAGGTATGACCGAAGTCGGAATCGACTCCTCCCTGGACAGGTCGGAGTACTGCCGTGATAAGGCATCCGCCCTGATGTTCTTGGAACCGGGTAGGTAGGAGACCACGTAATTAAAACGTGACAAGAACAGAGCCCATCTGGCCTGACGTGGTGTCAATCTCTTGGCCTCAGAGAGGTAGGTCAGATTCTTGTGGTCCGTCAGGATGAGGACCGTAACCACCGAACCCTCGAGCAAGTGCCTCCATTCTTTAAGAGCCTGCACAATGGCCAATAACTCCCTGTCACCAATCTGGTAGTTGCACTCCGCGGAAGACAGTTTCCGGGAGTAAAACCCACAAGGAAGCAGAGGACCCTCTGGTGTTCTACGCTGAGACAGAAGGGCGCCTACTCCCGTCTCAGACGCGTCCACCTCGAGGACAAAGGGCAACCCAGGGTTGGGATGCGACAGAATCGGAGCTGACACAAAGGCGGACTTTAGAGCCTCAAAAGCTTGGATGGCCTCGGGCGGCCAGACCTGAGAATTACTGCCCTTCCTGGTCAGATCCGTGAGAGGCTTGGCTAGCATGGAAAAGTCCCTGATGAACTTCCGATAATAATTGGCGAAGCCCAAAAAGCGCTGCAGGGAGCGAAGACCACTGGGCTGGGGCCACTGTAAGACAGCCGAAACCTTCTCAGGATCCATGGAGAACCCCTCAGCGGAAATGATGTAACCTAAGAAGGTTACCTGGGATCGGTGAAATTCGCATTTCTCAAGCTTACCGAACAGCTTGTTCTCTCGTAACCGTTGCAACACTCGTTTGACATCCAGAATGTGGGTCTCCATGGACTCAGAATATACCAAGATGTCATCCAAATAGACCACCACACACTGCTGCAACAGGTCACGGAAAACATCGTTGATGAATTCCTGAAAGACTGCGGGCGCATTGCACAGCCCAAAGGGCATAACCAAGGATTCATAATGACCGGTCCTGGTGTTAAACGCGGTCTTCCACTCATCGCCCGCCTTGATCCTTACGAGGTTATATGCCGCCCTCAGGTCGAGTTTGGTAAAGACCGTGGCCCCTTTAAGGCGATCGAACAGCTCGGAAATCAAGGGTATCGGGTAAGCGTTCTTGATCGTGATGCGATTGAGACCCCTGTAATCGATGCAAGGCCTCAACTCACCGCCCTTCTTTTTCACAAAGAAAAATCCAGCCCCTGCCGGGGACGAGGATTTGCGAATGTGCCCGCGTGAAAGCGCCTGTCATGGTCTTACCTTCTTGCTGTTCTCCTTCGTTTGACATGTGCTGGCGGCCATCTTGGTTTCTGGGTTTCTTGTAGCCTCCCACCCTGCGGCTCCTCCTTCCCACTGGGAGGAGCTGGATGCCTAGCTCATATATATAGGAGGTCTGTGGCTTCAGTTCCCTGCTTGGTCCTCCTGTGTTCACATGCTACTAAGACTGCTGCTACTTCTGGTTCCTGTTCCTGGCTTCGTCTGACTACCCTGTTGGTTCCTGATCCTGGCTTCGTCTGACTACCCTGTTGGTTCCTGATCCTGGCTTCGTCTGACTACCCTGCTGGTTCCTGACCCCTGGCTTCGCAAAGACTCTGCATCGGTTTCGCCATCCGTTTGGACTTTTGCTTTATAGATTGTTTTTCAATAAAGCTGTCTTATTTTCACTTATCTGTTGTTGTACGTCTGGTTCATGGTTCCGTGACATTAGGACCAAGCCATGAATTCTGACGGTACAGGGCCATCCTCGCTACCCACGCTGGTTGCCAGACTTGATCAGCAGGATCACCTGTTGGGTCGGTTCGCCATGGCGTTGCAAACCCTGCTTGAACGCACGGTACCACAGGCCACGAATTCTGACGGTACAGGGCCATCCTCACTACCCACGCTGGTTGCCAGACTTGATCAGCAGGATCACCTGTTGGGTCAGTTCGCCGTGGCGTTGCAAACCCTGCTTGAACGCACGGTTCATTTCGCTCCCGTTGCCGATGGGTCGGTTGTCGCTCCTGGGTCCGCTCCTACTGCCGCTCCGGTTGTTGCGCCAGAGTCTACCCCGACACCTGTTGTTGCGCCCGCGGTGTTTCGGGGTATGTCCGGTTCTGCCCCCCTTCCACAGCGCTTTGGGGGAGAGCCAACTCAGTGCCGAGGTTTCCTCAACCAGGTGGGCATTTATTTTGAGTTGCTGCCACATGCCTTTCCTACTGAGAGATCAAAGGTGGGCTTCTTAATCTCGCTGCTCTCGGACAAGGCCTTGGCCTGGGCCAGCCCTTTATGGGAGAACAACAATCCGGTGGTTGCCGAGTTTTCCGGTTTTGTTGCTTCTCTTCGGAAGGTATTCGATGTGCCGGCTCGTGCTGCCTCTGCTGCGAAGCTCCTTATGTCCATCAGACAGGGTTCACGATCCGTAGCTGAATACGCCATTGAGTTTCGTACCCTGGCAGCAGAGGTGGGCTGGAATAATGAGGCTCTGGTCGCTGCTTTCTCTCATGGTCTCTCGGATGCCTTGAAGGATGAGGTTGCAGCTAAGGACCTACCAGTGGAGCTCGAGTCTCTTATTTCTTTCCTGATTTTGATTGACACCAGACTAAGGGAGAGACCTTCCTTTAAGGAGAGTCTGCGGAGGCCTCCTAACAGATTGGCGCCTACCTTTGTTGTCCCACCCGTGCCTCCCTCTCCTCCCACGCCTCCTGGGGATGACTTGTCTGGGGGTGAACCCATGCAGCTGGGGTTTGCTCGCCTGTCCGAGGGGGAGAGGGTACTCCGGAGACGCGAGAGCCGATGCATGTACTGTGGTCTCGGTGGGCATTTTCGGTTGGCATGTCCGAACTGTCCAGGGAAACGCTCGCACCTGAGATCCTGTCGGGGGCAGATCTTGGGTGGAGTCTCCTCATCCCCGGTTTCCCGTGTTGACAAACCACTGATCACTGTTGTCCTTTCCTGGGTCGGGGGCTCAGTGACGACCCAGGCGTTGGTGGACTCTGGTGCTGGTGGTTTGTTCATTGATAGTGTGTTCGCTGCCGCCAATTCCATTCCTCTGCAGGCTCGAGGTTCTCCTCTGGCTCTTGAGGCGATAGACGGCAGACCCCTTCTGCCGCCACACGTGACTCATGAGACCCTTTCAGTGGGGTTAGCCATTGGTGCCGTCCACAGAGAGTCGGTCTGCTTCCAGGTTATTTCGTCTCCACACTACTCGGTGGTCTTGGGGTACCCCTGGCTCCAGAAGCATAATCCGATTTTCGATTGGAGATCGGCCGAGATCCTCTCGTGGTCACCGCAGTGTGGGACTAGTTGCATCCATGGGCCTGTCAAGTTGCTGTGTACTTCCTCGGACTCTCTGTTGCCCCCTGAATACGAGGAGTACCGGGATGTATTCGATAAGGTGCGCGCGGTTGCCCTACCTCCGCACCGCCCATACGATTGTGCCATCGAGTTACAATCTGGTGCCGTTCCTCCTCGTGGCAAAGTCTATCCACTGACGGTAGCGGAGAATGAGGCCATGGAGGAGTACGTGAGGGAGGCGCTTTCACGTGGACACATTCGCAAATCCTCGTCCCCGGCAGGGGCTGGATTTTTCTTTGTGAAAAAGAAGGGCAGTGAGTTGAGGCCTTGCATCGATTACAGGGGTCTCAATCGCATCACGATCAAGAACGCTTACCCGATACCCTTGATTTCCGAGCTGTTCGATCGCCTTAAAGGGGCCACGGTCTTTACCAAACTCGACCTGAGGGCGGCATATAACCTCGTAAGGATCAAGGCGGGCGATGAGTGGAAGACCGCGTTTAACACCAGGACCGGTCATTATGAATCCTTGGTTATGCCCTTTGGGCTGTGCAATGCGCCCGCAGTCTTTCAGGAATTCATCAACGATGTTTTCCGTGACCTGTTGCAGCAGTGTGTGGTGGTCTACCTGGATGACATCTTGGTATATTCTGAGTCCATGGAGACCCACATTCTGGATGTCAAACGAGTGTTGCAACGGTTACGAGAGAACAAGCTGTTCGGTAAGCTTGAGAAATGCGAATTTCACCGATCCCAGGTAACCTTCTTAGGTTACATCATTTCCGCTGAGGGGTTCTCCATGGATCCTGAGAAGGTTTCGGCTGTCTTACAGTGGCCCCAGCCCAGTGGTCTTCGCTCCCTGCAGCGCTTTTTGGGCTTCGCCAATTATTATCGGAAGTTCATCAGGGACTTTTCCATGCTAGCCAAGCCTCTCACGGATCTGACCAGGAAGGGCAGTAATTCCCAGGTCTGGCCGCCCGAGGCCATCCAAGCTTTTGAGGCTCTAAAGTCCGCCTTTGTGTCAGCTCCGATTCTGTCGCATCCCAACCCTGGGTTGCCCTTTGTCCTCGAGGTGGACGCGTCTGAGACGGGAGTAGGCGCCCTTCTGTCTCAGCGTAGAACACCAGAGGGTCCTCTGCTTCCTTGTGGGTTTTACTCCCGGAAACTGTCTTCCGCGGAGTGCAACTACCAGATTGGTGACAGGGAGTTATTGGCCATCGTGCAGGCTCTTAAAGAATGGAGGCACTTGCTCGAGGGTTCGGTGGTTCCGGTCCTCATCCTGACGGACCACAAGAATCTGACCTACCTCTCTGAGGCCAAGAGATTGACACCACGTCAGGCCAGATGGGCTCTGTTCTTGTCACGTTTTAATTACGTGGTCTCCTACCTACCCGGTTCCAAGAACATCAGGGCTGATGCCTTATCACGGCAGTACTCCGACCTGTCCAGGGAGGAGTCGATTCCGACTTCGGTCATACCTCCGAATCAGATCCTGGCTGCCATTCGCACCAGCCTGACCTCTCCCCTGGGTGAGCAGATTTTGGCGGCTCAATCTGGTGCTCCCTCTGGGAGACCCAACGGCAGATGTTTTGTGCCTGAGGAGTTGCGCACTCGGTTGTTGCGAACCTACCATAACTCCAAGACCGCGGGGCATCCTGGAAAGAATCAGCTGTCCTGGGCTGTTTCACGTCTGTTCTGGTGGCCTTCCCTACGTTCCGACATCGCCGCATATGTAGCGGCATGCTCCGTTTGTGCCCAGAGTAAGTCCCCTCGGCACCTTCCGTTGGGCCTTCTGCAACCCTTAGCCACCGGGGAGCGCCCATGGTCACACCTGGGGATGGATTTCATTGTGGACCTCCCTGCATCCCGAGGCCATACGGTCATTCTCATGATTGTGGATCGGTTTTCCAAAATGTGTCACTGTGTTCCTCTCAAGAAGTTACCCTCTGCACAGGAGTTGGCCACGATTTTTGCCAGGGAGGTCTTCCGGTTGCACGGTTTGCCCAAGGAGATTGTGTCGGATCGGGGGAGTCAGTTTGTGTCCAGGTTCTGGCGCGCCTTTTGCTCCCAGTTGGGGATTCATCTCTCCTTCTCCTCGGCCTACCACCCTCAGTCCAATGGGGCCGCAGAACGATCCAATCAGGCCTTGGAGCAATTCCTTCGTTGCTATGTCTCCGATCACCAAGACAATTGGGTTGACCTCCTGCCTTGGGCTGAGTTTGCCAGGAACACGGCGGTGAACTCTTCCTCTGGGACGTCTCCCTTCATGGCCAACTATGGGTTCCAACCTGCCGTGTTACCGGAGGTATTCTCTCCCCAGGATATTCCGGCTGTGGAGGATCACCTTTCCGTCCTACGTGCTTCTTGGGTACAGATCCAGAAGTCCCTTGAGGTCTCTGCGCAGCGCCAGAGACTCCAGGCTGATCGCAGACGAGCGCCTGCTCCTTCCTACCAGGCCGGAGACCGTGTATGGTTGTCCACCCGCAACCTCAACCTTCGAGTGCCCACTCCCAAGCTGGCGCCTCGCTTTGTTGGTCCCTTCCGAGTGCTTCGCAGGGTAAACCCGGTAGCCTATGCCCTTGCGCTTCATCCTGGCATGCGGATCTCCAACGTGTTTCATGTCTCCCTGTTGAAGCCTCTGGTGTGTAATCGTTTCACTTCCTCGGTTCCTCGGCCTCGTCCGGTCCGAGTGGGCAATCGTGAGGAGTATGAGGTGAGCAATATCCTGGACTCACGCTTGGTCCGCGGTCGGGTGCAGTTTTTGGTTCATTGGCGTGGTTATGGTCCAGAGGAGCGTTCCTGGGTTCCCTCCGCAGATGTCCATGCTCCTGCCTTGCTCCGAGCCTTCCACGCACGCTTCCCTCAGAAACCGTTCTTTACTCCGCGGAGGAGGGGCCCTTGAGGGGGAGGTACTGTCATGGTCTTACCTTCTTGCTGTTCTCCTTCGTTTGACATGTGCTGGCGGCCATCTTGGTTTCTGGGTTTCTTGTAGCCTCCCACCCTGCGGCTCCTCCTTCCCACTGGGAGGAGCTGGATGCCTAGCTCATATATATAGGAGGTCTGTGGCTTCAGTTCCCTGCTTGGTCCTCCTGTGTTCACATGCTACTAAGACTGCTGCTACTTCTGGTTCCTGTTCCTGGCTTCGTCTGACTACCCTGTTGGTTCCTGATCCTGGCTTCGTCTGACTACCCTGTTGGTTCCTGATCCTGGCTTCGTCTGACTACCCTGCTGGTTCCTGACCCCTGGCTTCGCAAAGACTCTGCATCGGTTTCGCCATCCGTTTGGACTTTTGCTTTATAGATTGTTTTTCAATAAAGCTGTCTTATTTTCACTTATCTGTTGTTGTACGTCTGGTTCATGGTTCCGTGACAGCGCCTCCCTCACGTACTCCTCCATGGCCTCATTCTCCGCTACCGACAGTGGATAGACCTTGCCACGAGGAGGAACGGCACCAGATTGTAACTCGATGGCACAATCGTATGGGCGGTGCGGAGGTAGGGCAACCGCGCGCACCTTATCGAATACATCCCGGTACTCCTCGTATTCAGGGGGCAACAGAGAGTCAGAGGAAGTACACAGCAACTTGACAGGCCCATGGATGCAACTAGCCCCACACTGGGGTGACCACGAGAGGATCTCGGCCGATCTCCAATCGAAAATCGGATTATGCTTCTGGAGCCAGGGGTACCCCAAGACCACCGAGTAGTGTGGAGACGAAATAACCTGGAAGCAGACCGACTCTCTGTGGACGGCACCAATGGCTAACCCCACTGGAAGGGTCTCATGAGTCACGTGTGGCGGCAGAAGGGGTCTGCCGTCTATCGCCTCAAGAGCCAGAGGAGAACCTCGAGCCTGCAGAGGAATGGAATTGGCGGCAGCGAACACACTATCAATGAACAAACCACCAGCACCAGAGTCCACCAACGCCTGGGTCGTCACCGAGCCCCCGACCCAGGAGAGGACAACAGTGATCAGTGGTTTGTCAACACGCGAAACCGGGGACGAGGAGACTCCACCCAAGATCTGCCCCCGACAGGATCTCAGGTGCGAGCGTTTCCCGGACGGTTCGGACATGCCAACCGAAAATGCCCACCGAGACCACAGTACATGCATCGGCCCTCGCGTCTCCGGAGTACCCTCTCCCCCTCGGACAGGCGAGCAAACCCCAGCTGCATGGGTTCACCCCCAGACAAGTCATCCCCAGGAGGCGTGGGAGGAGAGGGAGGCACGGGTGGGACAACAAAGGTAGGCGCCAATCTGTTAGGAGGCCTCCGCAGACTCTCCTTAAAGGAAGGTCTCTCCCTGAGTCTGGTGTCAATCAAAATCAGGAAAGAAATAAGAGACTCGAGCTCCACTGGTAGGTCCTTAGCTGCAACCTCATCCTTCAAGGCATCCGAGAGACCATGAGAGAAAGCAGCGACCAGAGCCTCATTATTCCAGCCCACCTCTGCTGCCAGGGTACGAAACTCAATGGCGTATTCAGCTACGGATCGTGAACCCTGTCTGATGGACATAAGGAGCTTCGCAGCAGAGGCAGCACGAGCCGGCACATCGAATACCTTCCGAAGAGAAGCAACAAAACCGGAAAACTCGGCAACCACCGGATTGTTGTTCTCCCATAAAGGGCTGGCCCAGGCCAAGGCCTTGTCCGAGAGCAGCGAGATTAAGAAGCCCACCTTTGATCTCTCAGTAGGAAAGGCATGTGGCAGCAACTCGAAATAAATGCCCACCTGGTTAAGGAAACCTCGGCACTGAGTTGGCTCTCCCCCAAAGCGCAGTGGAAGGGGGGCAGAACCGGACATACCCCGAAACACCGCAGGCGCAACAACTGGTGTCGGGGTAGACTCTGGCGCAACAACCGGAGCGGCAGTAGGAGCGGGCCCAGGAGCGACAACCGACCCATCGGCAACGGGAGCGAAATGAGCCGTGCGTTCAAGCAGGGTTTGCAACGCCACGGCGAACTGACCCAACAGGTGATCCTGCTGATCAAGTCTGGCAACCAGCGAGGGTAGTGAGGATGGCCCTGTACCGTCAGAATTCATGGCTTGGTCCTAATGTCACGGAACCATGAACCAGACGTACAACAACAGATAAGTGAAAATAAGAAAGCTTTATTGAAAAACAAGCTGTAAAGCAAAAGTCCAAACGGATGGCGAAACTGATGCAGAGTCTTTTGCGAAGCCAGGGGTCAGGAACCAGCAGGGTAGTCAGACGAAGCCAGGATCAGGAACCAGCAGGGTAGTCAGACGAAGCCAGGATCAGGAACCAGCAGGGTAGTCAGACGAAGCCAGGAACAGGAACCAGAAGCAGCAGCAGTCTTAGAAGCATGTGAACTCAGGAGGACCAAGCAGCGAACTGAAGCCACAGACCTCCTATATATATGAGCTAGGCATCCAGCTCCTCCCAGTGGGAAGGAGGAGCCGCAGGGTAGGAGGCTACAAGAAACCCAGAAACCAAGATGGCCGCCAGCACATGTCAAACGAAGGAGAACAGCAAGAAGGTAAGACCATGACACAGCCCTGCATCTCCTGTACCATGCCCACAGCTCTGCATTCTCCTGTACCATGCCTGCAGCCCCTGTTTTGGGTCTTGTGGTGGTCCAGTTGGGTCTAGTAGCTGCTGCATTTCCCACCCTAGGCTTATACTCGAGTCAATCATTTTTCCCATTTTTTTGTGGTAAAATTAGGGGCCTCGGCTTATATTCGGGTCGGCTTATGCTTGAGTATATACGGTATATATATATATATATATATATATATATATACACAGTATATATATATATATATATATATATATATATATATAAAAAGTACAGTAAAACTGCAGGAAAGGGCACTGGGGGGCAAACTAATGTAAATTTATTTTGTAATGTAATCCAATAGGATTACAATATATCAGTGTGTTTTACTTTTCAAATTTGCCGCCGGTTCCACCCCCTGCGAGCGTCACGTCGCAGGAGACGGAAGCGGGGCTCACAGCATTGGGCGGAAAATCCGGCTGCCGTATGCTGCAGTGACACATCGCGGGCAGGATCACGGACAGGATCAGATCGGAGAGCAGCGGTGTCAGCGGAGATGTCACCGCTGACATCTGCTGCTCCACAGAGGTGCATGGAGCATCCAATCAGGTCCGCCTGAAAAAAATGACAAGCGGACCTGATCGGAAAGCCTGTGTGAAATGGGCCTTAGAGAACAACTAGTGCTGAAAATGTGTATATAGTAATGCATAGAAGATCAGGTTGCAGTTCATGTACTGTATCTCTAACAATCGCATCTTTATACCCCAGGCTTGCCAAGAACTTACAGTTTGTTGACTATTTATATTGTGCTTATGCCTATCGATATAAAGATAAATATGCCTGTAATATAAATACCAATTAGTGCCGGTTCACATATGTGTGGCTGCGGCGATCGCATGTAATATCGGAGCGCACTGCTCCTTCATTACATGCGATCGGGTGTGCAGTGCGAATTCAGCCATACACTTTGTATGGCTAAATTCGCACTGCACCCGCAGTAAAGTCGCACATGACCCCTTTTTTGAGCCGTATCAGGATCGGATCGCACAGTGGTTCACACTTGTGCGATCCGATCCTGTGCGAACTCTAAGAGCGCACTGCGATATGCGATCAAACTGGGGGTGTTGTTAACATTACATTGACACCCCCAGCGTATCGCATATGGCAGTGTGAACTGCCAAGGGTGCGTTTGCGATGCGGGAACAGGCTGCGAATTCGCAGCCTTCCCGCATCGCATAAGTGTGAACCGAGTCTTACTTTGTAATATTGTATATCAGATATTTTTACAGTTATTGTGGTCCAGCTTGTGCCAATGCATGTGCCATAACTGTGGGAACCCCATAGAAGCTGGAAATCACTGTAGTAGGCAGCACTACTACCCCTAGCTTCTAAGGTCCTGTCCCTGGTGTCTGCCCTCCTACTTTGTGAACACAGGAAGTCGCCCGCTTGGCACCATTTAGGGAGCACTTTATTTCTTCAATAAATGAAAAGTGTTTTGTAATGTAGACAGACGATGATTAACTTACCAGTTAGTCTTTGAAGTGTGGGAGGAAACCGGAGTACCAAGAGGAAGCCTATGCATTGTTGTGGTTGGGAATCAAACTGATGACCCCAGTTCTGCAGGTCACAGCCTAATATTCCACAATAAGTCCCTATTCACACCTAAAAGTTTTGTAGCTTGAAGCTCAAAGTTGGAAAAAATCCTGGTGCCCTTTAGCTCGACTCTGATGCTCCAAAAGGTACATCAGCTACTTTTGAAGCAAAATTGGGTGTGTTTGGCCCCACAGACCTTAACCACTTGCTGACCGCCTGCCGCAGTTTTACTGGCTCGGCTGCGCGAACTGACGTAGTATTACGTCAGTCACGCATGTGGTCCTGGGGTGCGAGCGCGCCACCGGGGGGCACTTCCGCCCCCACTAGGCAAAGGGGGAAGCTGATGCATGGGGCTGGTGGCAATGATTGCTGCCGGCCACCCCCGATCGCTCCCAAAAACAGCCGACCGTTCTTCTCTCTGAAATGATCACAGAGTGCATGTGATCCTTCTAAATACAGTGCATTGCGAAAGTATTCGGCCCCCTTGAACTTTTCGACCTTTTGCCACATTTCAGGCTTCAAACATAAAGATATAAAACTGTAATTTTTTGTGAAGAATCAACAACAAGTGGGACACAATCATGAAGTGGAACGAAATTTATTGGATATTTCAAACTTTTTTAACAAATAAAAAACTGAAAAATTGGGCGTGCAAAATTATTCAGCCCCTTTACTTTCAGTGCAGCAAACTCTCTCCAGAAGTTCAGTGAGGATCTCTGAATGATCCAATGTTGACCCAAATGACTAATGATGATAAATAGAATCCACCTGTGTGTAATCAAGTCTCCGTATAATACCCCTGCACTGTGATAGTCTCAGAGATCCGTTTAAAGCGCAGAGAGCATCATGAAGAACAAGGAACACACCAGGCAGGTCCGAGATACTGTTGTGGAGAAGTTTAAAGCCGGATTTGGATACAAAAAGATTTCCCAAGCTTTAAACATCCCAAGGAGCACTGTGCAAGCGATAATATTGAAATGGAAGGAGTATCAGACCACTGCAAATCTACGAAGACCTGGTCGTCCCTCTAAACTTTCAGCTCATACAAGGAAAAGACTGATCAGAGATGCAGCCAAGAGACCCATGATCACTCTGGATGAACTGCAGAGATCTACAGCTGAGGTGGGAGACTCTGTCCATAGGACAACAATCAGTGCTCTGGTCAGATGAAACCAAAATCAAACTTTTTGGCAACAATGCAAAACTTTATGTTTGGTGTAAAAGCAACACAGCTCATCACCCTGAACACACCATCCCCACTGTCAAACATGGTGGTGGCAGCATCATGGTTTGGGCCTGCTTTTCTTCAGCAGGGACAGGGAAGATGGTTAAAATTGATGGGAAGATGGATGGAGCCAAATACAGGACCATTCTGGAAGAAAACCTGATGGAGTCTGCAAAAGACCTGAGACTGGGATGGAGATTTGTCTTCCAACAAGACAATGATCCAAAACATAAAGCAAAATCTACAATGGAATGGTTCACAAATAAACATATCCAGGTGTTAGAATTGCCAAGTCAAAGTCCAGACCTGAATCCAATCGAGAATCTGTGGAAAGAACTGAAAACTGCTATTCACAAACGCTCTCCATCCAACCTCACTGAGCTCGAGCTGTTTTGCAAGGAGGAATGGGCAAAAATTTCAGTCTCTCGATGTGCAAAACTGATAGAGACATACCCCAAGCGACTTACAGCTGTAATCGCAGCAAAAGGTGGCTCTACAAAGTATTAACTTAAGGGGGCTGAATAATTTTGCACGCCCAATTTTTCAGTTTTTTATTTGTTAAAAAAGTTTGAAATATCCAATAAATTTCGTTCCACTTCATGATTGTGTCCCACTTGTTGTTGATTCTTCACAAAAAATTACAGTTTTATATCTTTATGTTTGATACCTGAAATGTGGCAAAAGGTCAAAAAGTCCAGGGGGGCCAAATACTTTCGCAATGCACTGTAGGATCACAGGTCTCTATGTTTATTTCACAAGACCCTCCCCCCACAGTTAGTAAACACGCCCCTAGGCTTACATTTAACCCTTTGGTCACCCATTATTTTAACCCCTGCCAGTGTCATTATTACAGTAACTGGGAAGTTGTCAAAGCCGATAGCCAATTTAGCATTCCCCACCCTGCAACCGAATGTATGCAAGGGGCATGAATATGTGCAACTGCGGAGGCAGAGAATGCCTCCATCACCTATGATTGGCTGTCGGCTTTGACAGCTTCCTGACTCGTGTCTGAACACTCCTGAGCTTATCCTTGATTGATTAGCACAACCTCATCTTTTATACATTACCAAAAATATGGGTAGAACATTGTGTATATATATATATATATATACACATATATATACATACACACACACTATATTACCAAAAGTATTGGGACACCTGCCTTTACACGCACATGAACTTTAATGACATCCCAGTCTTAGGCCGTAGGGTTCAATATTGAGTTGGCCCATCCTTTATAACAGCTTCAACTCTTCTGGGAAGGCTGTCCACAAGGTTTAGGAGTGTGTCTATGGGAATGTTTGACCATTCTTCCACAAGCGCAAACTGACAGGCAGACCTGATTGGAAAGCCCATGTGAAAGGGCCCTTAGTGAGTTTCCCAAGCGCTCAGGCCCCATTAACACCTAGTGTTTTTAAACAGGCCTTTGTTGTCCATGTTTTTCACCTGACATGCATAGGACAGCCCATTCATTTCAATGGGCAACAAACGCCACTAAGTAGCTCATGTAGCTTTTTACCTTGCCTTGTGCATTTTTTATAATTCATTTTTCCATCCGTGCCCCGCATTTTTTGGTGTATCAACAATTAAATGGCACTGTAAATGTTTTTTTTTTTTTTTTAAGGGACAGTGTAAAAATGTAAAAAAATATAATAAAATAAATGTATTTTTAAGCCCCTTTCCCACGTGCTTACGGAATAGTGAATTCATATGTAGGTCACGCCCACATATGTAAATGGTGTTTGCACCACACATGTCAGGTATCGCCGCAAACCTTAGGGAGAGAGCAATAATTCTAGCACTGGATCTCCTCTGTAATTTTAAACTGGTAACCTGTAGAAGTTTTTAAAGCACAGCCTAATGAGATTTCTACATACCGCAGTTTGGCGCCATCCCACATAATGCATGCAATTTTGAAGCATGAGATGATAGGTATCTATTTACTCAATGTAACGTCATCCTGCATACTATACACAAATTTGGGGTATATATTATGTTTCTTTTTTAATTCATTAAAGTGTATTTATTCCCCAAAAATTGCATTTGAAAAACCGCTGCGCAAAAACCATGTGACATAAAAAATGACAAATCTGCTATTTAATCAAAAAATCTCTGCTAAAAAAAAAAAAATATATATATATATATATATATATATATATATATATATATGGGGGGTTCCAAGTAATTTACTAGCTCATGTAGCTTTTTGTTGACAACGACTGCTATTTCATCAAAAAATCTCTGTTAAAAAAAAAAAAAAAAATATATATATATATATATATATATATATATATATATATATATATATATATATTTTTTTTTTTTTGGGGGGGGGGGGTTCCAAGTAATTTAATAGCTCATGTAGCTTTTTGCTGCGTTGAGCCTTGCGTGTTTTTATTTTTACTGCACATTTTGACGCATGAGCAGCTCATTTTTCCATGCATCTTCTTGCCATTACAGTGCCGTTAACAATAAATGGCAAAACAATGGCGGTTTTTTAGTGCATTTCGTATACGCACGCAAAAACGCGTGATATTGTACGCATTTACAAAAAAGTGAAGAGGTGAAAGGAGCCTTAATGGCTATGACAGCGAAATTGGAATCGATGGGCTTCCAATGCACAGAACTGCCGCAATTATCGGACACCTGTGCCAGGGGAGGTCACGTAATGCTGTGCAATGCATAGATCAGGGGGTCTTCAAAATACGGCCCTCCAGTTGTTCAGGAACTACAATTCCCATCATGCCTAGTCATGTCTGTGAAAGTCAGAGTTTTACAATGCCTCATGGGATGTGTAGTTCCGCACCAGCTGGAGGGCCGCAGTTTGAGGATCCCTGGATGGAGGTCAGAGGAGGGGACTAGAAATGGACTTTAACTGCTTGGCGCCCGCACTATAGCTGAAAGACGGCTACAGCGCAAGCTTAAAATGCCGGGAGGGTGTCCATGTACGTCCTCCCGTTCTCGCGCTGCTTCCTACCCCAGGGGGCGCGCTCTGTAATCACGAGTCCTTGGGACTCAGCTGATCACAGAGCAGGGTAAAGGGCCAATCACAGTGGGCCCTTTACCGTGTGATCAGCTGTGAGCCAATAACAGCTGATCACGGAAGTAAACAGAAGTCGGTTACTGGGTTTTTGGCTACTGGCTGTCAGCATGAAGAAAAGAAGAAAGCATTAACCGGCTTCTGTTAGGGCTCTTTCTCACAGGCAGACCGTTAAGATCCGCCTGTCCGTTTTTTTGGCGGATCTGAACGGTCCCCCCATGCATCCCTATGGGGCATCGGATGTCAGCGGAGACATGTCCGATCCGTCAAATCTGGACGGATGGAAACCCTATTTTCCATCCGTCCAGCGGATCGGATGAGAACGGACTGACGGTCCGTTCACATCCGATTCTCCCATAGAGATGTATGGGGATCTGATAGCTGTTCTCCGCGGAGAACAGCTGTCATCCTCCTGCTCAGCGGGGTATCAGTGGATCGATCCCCCGCTGAGATAAACGGAGTCCATCTGACGGAGGAACAGTATGAAAGGGGCCTTAGAGCTCGGGTGTCAAACTCGATTTCATTTACGGGATGCAACAGCATTATGGTTGCCCTCAAAGGGCCAGTTGTGTTTGTAAAATCAGATGTCCGTAGCACCCCACCCCCCTCACATCAGCTGTGAAGAGCCCCCCCCCACCATCAGAAGTCAAGAATCCCCCACCCTTCTTTACATCACAGTGCACCCCCCTTACCTTGTGCTGTTTCCGGGAAAAAGCTGGGAAGCAGAAAGTGCAGGGTCTGGAGGAGGACCAGAGGAGGGCTGAAGTCAGCTGCTGGAGATGGCTGAATACTAAGACTGGGGGGCGGAGATGAGGGGGTGCTGCGGCTGCACAGAGAAGTCCAGGATCTGTAAGAGGAGTTCTCTCGTCTCTGCTGCTGAATGTGGAGACAGGGTGGGCAGAGACGAGCCTCACCTCTCTGCTGCTGACTGCTGAGACAAGGTGAGGTGGAGCAAGGAGAGTGTCGCAGCTGCAGGAGAGGTGCAAGGGCCACATGAAATGGCCTGGGGGGCTAGATTCGGCCTGTGGGCTTTGTGTTTGACACCTGTGTTAAGTGGGGTACACACTAGTAGAAAATCTGCTGAAAATCCCCGTCCGAGGTAAAATCTGATGATTTTCGCCTAGTGTGTACACAACTTTCAGCAGCTGATGCCGACATTTTCAACGAAAAAAAAAAACGGAGGGACAAACACCAAAATTTTTATCATCCGTCCCCAGACGACCAATTTTCATTTAATGTGTATGCAGAACGTCCGTGAAAAATCGGATATTAAAGACCGCGCATGATCTGAAGTTGCTGATGACCCGGAAGTCTAGGAACAAACGTCCCAAAAAAAAAAAAAATCAGAAGAGAAATTTCCTGAACATTTATGCACTGTCCACTAAAAACGGTTATGACCGCTGAGCATGAGAGAGAAATCTGAGGATATTTCGTCCAATTTCCGTCAAGTGTGTATGAGCCTTTAGAGGGACATCAGTCCCCTTGCCCACCAGTGCTGCCTATCAGTTCCTCATCATCAGTGCATCCTGATCAGTGCCCATTAGTGCAGCCTCATCAGCACCCATCAGTGCTGCCTTACCAGTGCCCATTAGTGCAGCCTATCAGTGCCACCTCATCAGTACTAATTAGTGCAGCCTATCAGTGCCACCTCATCAGTACCCATTAGTGCAGCCTCATCAGTGTCCATTAGTGCAGCCTATCAGTAGCACTTCATCAGTACTCATTAGGGCAGCCTATCAGTGCCACCTCATCAGTACCCATTAGTGCAGCCTCATCAGTGCCACCTCATCAGCGCCCATCAGTGCCATCTATCAGTGCAGCCTATCAGGGCCACCTCATCAGTAGCCATTAGTGCAGCCTCATCAGTGCCACCTCATCAGCGCCCACCAGTGCCATCTATCAGGGCCACCTCATCAGTGCCCATTAGTGCAGCCTATCCGTGCCCATTAGTGCAGCCTATCAGTGCCACCTCATCAGTGCCCATTAGTGTAGCCTATCAGTGCCACCTCATCAGTGCCCATTAGTGCAGCCTATTATTGGCACTTCATCAGTACCCATAAGTGCAGCCTCATCAGTGCAACCTATCAGTACCACCTCATCAGTACCCATTAGTGCAGACTGATCAGTGCCCATTAGTGCAGCCTATCAGTAGCACTTCATCAGTACCCATTAGTGCAGCCTATCGGTGCCACCTCATCAGTACCCATTAGTGCAGCCTCATCAGTGCCACATTATCAGTGCCCATCAGTGCCACCTATCAGTGCCACCTCATCAGTACCCATTAGTGCAGCCTATCAGTGCCACCTAATCATTGCCCATTACTGCAACCTATCAGTGCCCATTAGTGCAGCCCATCAGTGCCACCTCATCCGCGCCCATCAATGAAGGAGAATAATTACCTGTTTGCAAAATTTATAACAAAATGTCAAAAATGTTTTGTTTCGTTTTTTTTTTTTCAAAATTTTTGGTGTTTTTTTGTTTAGCAAAAAATAAAAATCTCAGTGGTGAATAAATTCCACCAAAGAAATCTCTATTAGTGTGGGAAAAAATGTTAAATGGGTACAGTGTAGCATGACCGCGCAATTGTCACTCAAAGTGTGACAGCGCTGAAAGCTGAAGACTGGCCTAAGCAGGAAGGGAGATAAGTGCCCAATAAGTAAGTGGTTAAATGTGGCAGCCCCCCTCCCCCTCCCCCGGTGGGTGAGCCGTGTCCCGGGGGGCGGTGTACGTTTCGGTGTATCGGGGACGGGGAGGCCCGTGTGTGTTTCGGTGTCTGGCTCTGTATGACTCACACACCCTTCATTATTACTCACCTGGCCAGGTGAACCTGAGATCGTCATTACAGGGCGGCGCCATCCCTCTATTGGCTGAACTTCTTTTGACTGAGATCGCCACCAGCCAATCATCTTCCATCGTGTGAACTTGTACCCAATTCACAGTCAGTCCCAGAAGCCAAGCGAGAAAGCTGATTGACCGACATTCGCATTGGCCAATCAGCTTGCTCAAGGCGGTGACAAAGCGGCGAGAGGCCCGGGGATTGATTTCTGTATCAGCCAATAAGGGTAGTAGGAGGGGGACGGCGCTAGGGTAGGGGCGGCTCCTCATTGGTCGGGCGGGGGGTGTCGCTGTCAGCAGGCTCGGGGTTGAGGGTTTAGTTGTCGGAGTGAGTCCGGAGCGCAGTCACGGGATACCGCCTCCTCCTCCAGCGCCTGGCACCTCGGGGTAAGCGGACCTGTCCTGCCTTCTCCTAGGCTGGGGCTCTCTGGGTACCATGTGGACGGACTGGGCGCTTGCTTTGGGCTGCGCCTGCTGGTGGGGGGCGGCACTGGCATTGTCTCATCGCTCATTGTTTCTTATGTCAGGATTGTGGCTGCAGCTGGTGTGTAAAGGCTGCCCATACACTGTATAATCTGTACAATCCCTTTTAGCTTGACCAAAACTATATGATATGAGGACAAACCTCAACTATTCATTAAAACCTCTGAAGGAGATTGTACAATCAGATTGGTTGGTGTATGGCCAGCCTTTTCAATGTTGTAGTGTTCCTAGTGGAGGACAATGGTCTGCTGGTCTAGTCATGGATCAGATTGGAGGAAATGTTTTGTCTCTTGTGTTTACCCTGGCTGGCCAATTGGAGGGGGTGAAGGATTGTATATGTAGACCAATGTCTGGAGATTGGATGGGTGGAGCAGTCCCATGTGTGGTAATGTCTGCCGAGACATCGACCTGCCAGCTATTGTTACGGAGATGACCTCGCTGGAGAGGTCTGTGCTGGATGGGTTTTCACATTCCCCATAGAGATCTCTATATCTTATAGTTTAGACTTTTATCAACCAGGATTCCTCCAGAGGTTTCCAGGGGTTCCTTCAACTGTTGGCTTCTATTTGATGAATTCCAGGGCCAATACTACTTGGAAGAACAATCGGTAGGACCCAAAAGGTCTTTATAGTATGTTTGTTATTCTGACCACAGACGCGTGGGGCGTTCTCCCCACTGACTGGCACCTGGCGCATAGGGCACTCTCCCCACTGACTGGCACCTGGCGCATAGGGCACTCTCCCCATTGACCGGCACGTGGCGCGAAGGGCACTCTCCCCATTGACCGGCACGTGGCGCGAAGGGCACTCTCCCCATTATAAACAAGCAAAAAATTGGGGGATCAAACCCTGAACATGTATATCTAAAGCTGGTGCAGCTATGAACCAAGCGACATGTATATTAAAAAAGAATAGCGCACACATGCAAAAGAAATGACTATCAAATATGGAGACAATCCATAAATAAAAATGGGGATTTAGTCCCACAATATGGCCATATCGTGCTCAAGCCCACCACTACGTCAAAGTACCCCATTCAATGTTCTCCCCATTGACCGGCACGTGGCGCGAGGGGGGGGCGCTCTCCCCGTTGACCTGACGCGAGGGGGGCGCTCTCCCCGTTGACCTGACGCGAGGGGGGGCGCTCTCCCCGTTGACCTGACGCGAGGGGGGGCGCTCTCCCCGTTGACTGGCACCGTTCTGCCCGTTGACTCCTGGAGCGTTTTTTTTTTTGTTAGCAGGACCTCCCCAAGACCTCATTATTCAGTGATTCTGCTGTTTCTAAGGTTGATGTTCTGACCACTATTGTATGGGGGCATTCGTCGCATTGACCCCCCCCAAATGTGAGGGACGTTCTTCCTCCTAGCCACCACGGTATCGGGGGACGTTCTTCCTTTAGACTGTGATGAGTCAACTAGACCCGAACATTCATTCGGTGGTTTCTCTGGGGTACAAAGGTTGAGAATCTGCTGTAGGTTGTGAGTGCTGTATTCCTAAGATCTGATCCTCGTGTCAATGACCAATTTATAGTTCTCATGGTTATTTAAGAAAAAATCCTTCTGGCTTTGAGATGTGGCTCTTTGGCTTCTGTATTCTATATAATCTTGTCTAACCTGACCTGGAGTTTTGTGATCCTGAGCTTTAGGTTTGTCCTGAATGCTGCCTATTCTCCAATATTTGTCTATAAATTTATCTATGTCTTGGAGAACCTGAACTTGGAATCTTCTTGCATAGTTCAATGCTTTTTATGTTAGAAGTAGATTGTACGGGAGCTGTCATTACATTGCAAGCCTGGAGCCTAAACTTGTCCAGTGTCCCCGAGTATTGCAGATTACCTGTAACTGGTTGGACATCTGCTGAGCTGCTCGTATTTCTATAGTACATCACCCTTATTATTTTTCTGTCCTTTTTTTTTTATTTTTTTATTTTGAGATCAGATCTCACTAGGATATTGCACTTTGCTTTGTCTCCATACATAACCCTGTGTGTCATAAAGCAGGCGTCATCTCTACCCTTCCTAGTATGATCTCATCAGGGGCTGGCATTGCTTCCTTTGTGATCATCCCCCTCCCACCTGTGGTCCTTGTGGTTTGCTGTGGAACTTCACATGGGAAATGCAATCCATCCAAAAAAATCACATATATATATATAATTTTTTTTTTTTTTTTTTGCTTCTGTTGGAAGAGAATATTATGATTATTCTTTTTTTATGATTTATTTTTCTTATTTATGTCTGTTTGGATTATTAATTATACTTATGTTGTTTTTTTTTTTTTTAATTTATTATTCTGATTATAATTTTATTTTTATGTACTTCTGTTGGAATTCTATTATGCACTTCTGTTGGATTTCTAATAATGATACGGACGTTTGATATTCACTTATAATTTATTCTTATTAGAACGTTTATTTATTTTTATTTGATTATTCCAACAGAAGCACATAAAAAAAAAAAAAAAAAAAAAATGTTATGTGCTTCTGTTGGAATAATCAAATAAAAAAAAAAAATAAACGTTCTAATAAGAATAAATTATAAATGAATATCAACGTCCGTATCATTATTAGAAATCCAACAGAAGTGCATAATAGAATTCCAACAGAAGTACAAATAAAATTATAATCAGAATAAATTATAAAGAAGTATCAATAATCCAATAGAAGTGCACTGTTAATATTATCTTCTGTTGGGATCATTGATACTGATGTTTATCTTTTGATTTGTTGGAAGAAGAATTCAATTTTTAGGAGCTTCTGTTGGAATGATATTTTCTATTTATAATTCCTATTATGTTTTTAAATATCATGTATCTCTCTCCGCCTTCTTTCCTAGCACATCATTGATTTATTTTTCTGCTATAGCAGAGAATTGACAATAAACGGAGACTTTTTTACTGTCACTTTTTGCAAACTGTCAAACTGTGTGGATGTGCTGTGTATGCTGGCTACTCCCTCCCCCTGCTGTCATTGTAACGGGAAGAGCGTATCCTCCTTTGTCCTGTGCTTTGGTGAACTTTGTACGCTGCATGGGAATAGGTCCTCCGCCCACCGGCCAGCCGCCACTAATGGGAATATTCTTTAAAGTAACAAGCTTTTATTTGCTGATTGCGTGAGACAATGGCTGCTTGTGTGGGTGAAATTCTGCCTTTTGTCATTAGTAAGCGCATGATTTAGGTGGCTGCCTGGCTTGGGGCAGTGTTTTTGTTTCAGTGTAACGGGGAGGTATTTGTAGACACATGGCCGGTCACCGTTATGAAGGGAAAGGGATTAGGGTGGCTTAGGGTCCAGCCATGGCTAGTGAAAATATTGGTAATGAGCTTGGCATAGGGTTTATTAATCCTGAGTAATCCTGAAAGTGGTCGGCATGCGTTTCTGATAAGTGTCATTCATACCCCTGGCGCTCCGCCTTCTATGTGCTGAACTAGAGTTGTGGCATTGATCGGCAGCCTGGCAGTCTTTACTGAGTGTGCTATTCGTGACACCAAGTGACTTACAATGAGCGTGGTGTTGGGGTAACATCTAAAGCTGACGTCATTCAGTTAGGTTTGACATCTAGTATACATTTAGTCTGCTGAAGCACTAATGGCACTTTTCCACTGACAGTACCAGCTCGGCTCTACTCGGCCCTGCTTGGCCCGGTTTGCTTTTCCACTGCTGGTACCGCATGGTACGGTGTTGGAACGGTTCGGTACGGTATGGTTTGCTTTTCCACTAAAGTACTACTAAAGTTAAGTGGGTGGGATAACAACGGGGTGGGTGGCATTCTCTGGGATTCTCTGACCAATCAGTGGCTAGTAGTGACTGCATGCAAAGGATTGTGGGATATGGTACCGGGTATGGTACCTCTTGGAACCACAATCGAGGTGGTACTGTTTTTGAGAGCCATACCGTTCGGTTCCATGCAGTGGAAAAGCGCCACCGTACCGAACCATTCCTACACCATACCATGCGGTACCAGCAGTGGAAAAGCACAAAAGCGAGCCGAACCGTTCGGTTCCATGCAGTGGAAAAGCGCCATATGTAACTTCTCCAGTGCAGTTGGTCTCTTGCAGCCTCTTTGCAGCCCCTTCCAAACTACATGCACTCCAGTGAAGGCCGCTTGGTATTTTGGGGGCAGGTTTCCTGAAGTACCCACATTGGACCATGTCTGGGTAATGTGTGCGGAAATGGCCAGAAGTCTCCATTGGCAGTCCATGGGGACTGTTCCTGTCTATGGAGCATGCTCATGTCAGGAACAGTCTATTTTTTTTAAGACTGCTGGAAAGAGAAGGGGGGGGGGTGTAGGGAACTGACTCATGTATGGGCTGCCTTATGGCACTTTTCCACTGCAAGTACCGGCTCAGCTCTACTCGGCCCTGCTTGGCCCGGTTTGCTTTCCCACTGCTGGTACCGCATGGTACGGTGTTGGAACGGTTCGGTACGGTATGGTTTGCTTTTCCACTAAAGTAGTACTAAAGTTAAGTGGGTGGGATTCTCTGACCAATCAGTGGCTAGTAGTGACTGCATGCAAAGGATTGTGGGATATGGTACCTCTTGGAACCACAATCGAGGTGGTACTGTTTTTGAGAGCCGTACCGTTCGGTTCCATGCAGTGGAAAAGCGCCGCCATACCGAACCGTTCCTACACCGTACCAGCAGTGGAAAAGCACAAAAGCGAGCCGAAACGTTTGGTTCCATGCAGTGGAAAAGCGCCATTACATTGGCCGGCAAGTTGAAGAATACTCAACTGGATGAATCCACCGTTTTGCAGGTATTCATCTATAGTCCATTCCAGGAATTGTAGAGTACTACCAGTTACGTAACCACTTTACTAGAGTTCTGTTTTTGTGCAGTGGACAAATATTTTATGTTGGTCAAAGATTGGCTGACCTTTCAACCAGTTCTCCATATACCTACAAAACCCTCTGAATTGATTGACGCCTGAATGAACACAGGCAGTATGTATTTCCCAGCGCGCCTCTTCCCATAACTCCACAGCAGTCATCTGTCCTTGGATTTGGGCTCCTTGATTGTTTTGTGCTACAGTATGGAGTATAAGAGGAACATGATAGTAGCTTTGCAGTAGCCTCAACAAATGAAGTATTGGAGAACGCTTGTGGGGGAAATTTTATCAGTGGAGCTCTCAAGATGGAAGAATTCAACACGTGATTTAACTTGCCAGCAGTCACCCAGGACTGAAATGTTAGGTTTGGGTCATGTTGACCTTGGATAAGAATTTATTTTATTTTTTTTAACCTGGAATGCTTTTGGGTGCTTGGTCATTTTGAGAACAAACCTTTTGAGTATTTTGGTATTGAAGTTCTGCTAATGTATGGCCATGGATACTAGATACTGAATGGATCTAAATCATGGGTGTCCAACTTTTTGGCTTCTCTGGGCTACATTGAGTGTAGAGAAATTTTCTCGGGCCGCATATAAAATATATACTATAGTTAAGGTATATAAGTAATAAAACGCCGCTGTGCCCTTCCTGTGCTGCCGCGTCCCCCCAGCACTAATTTATCACAACTAGTGGATGATCCCCTCTGAGGCTGCCTTTGTGGCCGTTCCCCCCCCGACTCGACTTCCTTCTTCCCCAGCAAAAAAAAAAAAAAAGTTTTCAGGGGGCAGTGGGCTGCATTGCCTGTGGTTTCGGGCCACAGGTTGGACATGCCTGATCTAAATCTACAATTCCTTTAGTCCAGCAGCTTCTTGCAACTTTCTAGGCCCAAAGTTATGCACATTTGCATTCTCCGAGTATAAAGCAGTGGTCTCCAAACTTTGGCCTGTGGGCCAGATGTAGCGCTTTGCTTATCTTCAGCCCTTGGGGCACTTTTTTTTTTTTTTTTCTCTTCCGGTAAAAGGCACTATTCTCCCCACTGACACCAACAGTTGGACTTAATTTATGCCCTTGACATCAACCATAGGCCATTAGCCCATCAGCAACCATGGGGCGCTGGTCCTCCCCAATCACTGAAAGACCTTTTCTACTCCTAGTCCCGCCACCCTTAAGTGCCGGTTCACACTAGGGCGACCTGTGAGGCGACCTGGTCGCCTCACAGGTCGCCTCCCATAGGGAAGCTGCGGACCCGTTCTAATAGGAGCGACACAAGTCGCTCCGACCTAGAAAAAGGGTCCGGAGCTTCTTTGGGGCGACCCGGAGGCGACCGCCATAGACTTCAATGTTATGAAGTCCGTGGCGGCCGCTCCGAGGTTGCGGCGCGCTGCTCGCACCGTGACCTCGGAGGTCGCGGTGCGAAGTAGCGTCGCTGCAATGTGAACCGGCGCTAAGTCTGAAGGACCGTAAACTGGCCCTTTGAAGTCCCCCTGGTATAAATTAACTAGGTGTCAGGTGCATGTGTAGAGACCTGAATTGTTCTGTGCTAGAAAAATACAGGTCTTATGGTGTGAAAACCCGATTAGAATATCGCCCGATCATTCGACCACTGACTTTTGAAAAAGTATTTGTCGGTCAAAAACGTTGCCAACATACACGGTCCGAATATCGCCCGACCTTTGCCCGCCGACCATCAAAACAGGTCGACAAACCTTTCCGGGAAAATATTTTCGGGCATGCGTGATAGGTTATACAGATTTAAACTGAACAACCTCAACACCCAACGTATAGAATATCGTTTTCGCAAATGAGGCAACAGAAATTTTCGTGTTTTTCAAACTGTATTTTTCGTTCACAATATCGATATCGCTCATTCATGACTGGGCATTAACGAGTAGACTATCAGCAGATCGCTCGCTGAATGGAAATTTTCGGCCGATTTCTTTCCTTTTTTTTTTTTTTTCCTCTTATCGTGTATTCCAGCCATCAGCAAGGCACACAAAAACCGTTGTTTTCTATGTGCCCTATTCACACAACGGAGCCCTCACACAGAGCAGTTCAGTGTGGAAAAATAAATAATGTATAGGCTGGCTCTATGTTGAAGTCTCCATTTTTCCATCTGGTCCCAATAGGGGTAACATGCAAGATCTGTTCTAAATGCATGTTGATCCATTAGAATGTTTTGGGGGTCTCTTGGCATGCAGTTTCAGGTATTTTAGGCTGGGCTAGTACTTGTGTGTTATTGCACATTAAAGAGCCTATTGAAATCAATGGAAGAGCAAGAAAACGCGTCGTGTTACATGCATCGGGGAAGGGAAAAGAGAGATGTGCATATACAAATGCACATCAAGACACATTGCAACACACCATAAAATCTACTACATTGAGAGCGCTTAGGTGGAAACCCAGCCTAATGTGCCAAGCGGCATCTTGTCCACGCACGCCTAAAATATAATTGCTACTGCGGCCATTTTGTAATTGTTTATCTTTCCACTTCAGTATGCAGTCAGCATTGACAAAAACCTTCTTTTCCTTTTTTATAACCACAATGGCCATGTAGGGAAAAACATCATCCCTCCCCTCCCCCGAAATGTCATTCCTTGCTTTCTCAGCTGTTTTTCTCTTGTTACAACTCTGGGACAGATTGTGATTATAACCCACACACTGCCTTAGGGTGAGGAATTCAGTACTGGAAGGACCTGTCTTGGTATCTACAAAGTACAAGCAGGCAAGAATCTGTAAAGATAAATGCAGATATTTTGGCAACTATGACTGGTCTAAATAATTTTTCTTCTAATGAAAGTGGCGTTTCTCTTTAAATATGTAGTAATGTATGCCTTTTTAGAGTGGAAATTCCCCACTGGTAAAGGACACCCGATAAACCCGAACTGTGCACCCCATTGTTCGAATCTAATACTTTTTTTTTTTTTTTTTGGGCGGATTGTGAGGATTTTGAAAAAGATCAGAGATGTTTGTTGCTGCACATTTTCGTAGAAGAAACAAATATTGAACTCGTTAAAATTGAGGTCAGAAGATTTTTAATTTTTTCCCTCTGCTGGTAATGTGGAAATAATTGTATTCTCAGCCACAGATTTAAAAGAAATGAATAAGAATTCAGTCTAGGAACCAGAGCTAAGGGTGTCTGTAAGATGGAAGCTGTACCATGGCTTGTTCAAAGCAAATGGAGAAAGTTTGCTTTGGTTAAAGGTGACTTTTCAGCTGTTATATGCTGGTCGTCCACTGACTTGGGTTTTGTGGAACCCAAAAGTGGCTTCCTTTGTATGGAGGAACCCAAAGGCAAGATCTCTTCACACAAGTTCATGGGTTCACATGATTTCATGTAGGGGTTTTTGAGGAGCCCAAAGGGGACTTCCTATTTTTGGCCTGGAGGAGCCCAAAGGGGACTTCCTTCCTTCTTCTTTTTTTGGCCTGGAGGAGCCCAAAGGGGACTTCTTCTTTTTTTGGCCTGGAGGAGCCCAAAGGGGACTTCTTCTTTTTTTGGCCTGGAGGAGCCCAAAGGGGACTTCCTTCTTCTTTTTTTTGGCCTGGAGGAGTCCAAAGGGGACTTCCTTCTTCTTTTTTTTTGGCCTGGAGGAGTCCAAAGGGGACTTCCTTCTTCTTTTTTTGGCCTGGAGGAGCCCAAAGGGGACTTTCTTCCTCCTTCTTCTTTTTGGCCTGGAGGAGCCCAAAGGGGACTTCCTTCCTCCTTCTTCTTTTTGGCCTGGAGGAGCCCAAAGGGGACTTCCTTCCTCCTTCTTCTTTTTGGCCTGGAGGAGCCCAAAGGGGACTTCTTCTTCTTTTTTTGGCCTGGAGGAGCCCAAAGGGGACTTCTCTTTCTTCTTCTTTCTTCTTCCTTCTTCTTCTTTCTTCTTTCTTCTTCTTTTTTCTTCTTCTTTCTTCTTCTTCTTTTTTCTTTCTTCTTCTTTTTTCTTCTTCTTTCTTCTTCTTCTTCTTCTTCTTCTTCTTCTTCTTCTTCTTTTTTCTTCTTTTTTTCTTCTTTTTTCTTTTTTCTTCTTCGCCCTGGAGGAGCCCAAAGGGGACTCCCTTCCTTCTTTTTTTGGCCTGGAGGAGCCCAAAGGGGACTTCTCTTCACATAGGTTCATGGGTTCACATGACCTGTGAGGGCATAGCTTTTTGTCAAATAGTTTTATCCTTTCAGCTGTAGGAGGAAATTGGAATACTCCGACAGTGTTTCTTTACTGTCTGGAAGGGTGCAGAATCTCCCTTGGCAGCAAGAGAGCAACATGGAACCAATGAAATAGTTTTTGTTCTCCTTACTATCCTGTTGCTCGTGAGTTGTCATCAGTCTGACCTTTTTAATTAGTGCTAAATCAACTGTGGGTCCCTGAAGGACTTGCCAGAATGTACAGGGCTTATCACTAGTTTGGCCTTCTGTATGATCAGGTCTGATGATTTTGTCAGGTCACTCTGTGCGGCATCCCTACCTTATCTGCTACTTTATTTTTTATTTTATTTTTTGTGTCTGCATTCTTTGGCCTCCTAAACTACAGTGAGTTTTTTATATATGGTATTTGGCCTTTGGGTTTCCTGAAATTTGAGGGGAGAAGTGGAAAGGCCCAAGAAACTAGGCATTTTAAAAATTATATATTTATTTGCTGTATGTAGTTGCTTACAGAGCGCTAGCAGTGCAGTAGTTAACAACAATTCCAACTTGCCATATCTCATCCATGTGAGAAATTTCTGGTGTCCTCCCTAGTTTAGTCATGGGAAGGTTTCTGACTACAAAGAGCAATCAGGCAAGGGCAGGGTCCGGGGCGAGGCTCAGACGCTACCAGGTTGGAGCAGAGCTGTAGGAACGTAAAGGCAGCTTGGGTGTTGCTGGCTTGAGGTAGGCTTGGCCTTGCTGGATGAGTAGCCTGTAATCGCTGAGTTTTTTTACCCGGAAGGTACAGACTGAGCAAACACTGACGAGCAGTTTCTGTTGACACATGTCTCACCTGGCAGGGTCAGTCTGCTGCTTGGTGACTTCTGTGGATGGGTGCCAGGATCTGGTATCCTCCTTGGTAGAGCAGATTAGATGTCTGCCGGTTGGCTTTCATCTATGGCATTTACAGGTTAACAGTTTATAGTTTAAAAAATAAACCATTCTACCGCAGTGTAGTAGTAATCAGTTGGCTTGTCTAATGCTTTATTTGCTTGTGCAGAATACAAATGGCAGCAGGGAAAGTTTTAAAAGTTTGCCACTTGTAGCTGTTTTCTTTCCAGGTAAAAGAATAACCTGAAAATCTGACGTTGAGCATTGAAGTACTTCTGGAAATGTGCATCAGATCATGTGATGGGAGCTTAGCTGGCCGTTTTCGGACAACTGTTTGTTCAAACGTCTATATGAGAATTCTCAGTGTTTTGAATGACTAGATGAATGTCTTTCAAAAGTGCCTAAAATTTTGTTTTATCATTTAGAATTTGGGCTGAATGGACTTTCCTGGGAAAAAAAAATTGTAAATTGATTAGAAATTCCGTTGTGTTTGACATATTTCCATCCTGCTACCTTAAATGCTCTCATCACTGTGGTCGAAATGAACACCCACTAACCACTAACCATTTATGCTCTTTTCCACTGCATGGAACCGAACGGTTCGGCTCGCTTTTGTGCTTTTCCACTGCTGGTACCGTGTAGGTTTAGTACGGTACGGCGGCGCTTTTCCACTGCATGGAACCGAACGGTACGGCTCTCTAAAACAGTACCACCTCGATTGTGGTTCCAAGAGGTACCATACCGGTACCATATCCCACAATCCTTTGCATGCAGTCACTACTAGCCACTGATTGGTCAGAGAATCGTTGTTATCCCACCCACTTAACTTTAGTACTACTTTAGTGGAAAAGCAAACCGTACCGAACCATTCCAACACCGTACCATGCGGTACCGGCAGTGGAAAAGCAAACCGGGCCAAGCAGGGCCGAGTAGAGCCGAGCCGGTACTTGCAGTGGAAAAGTGCCAATAGAAAATCGAGTGGATGTTCTCTAAACAAACTTCAAACAAAATTCTACTAGTGTACGGTCAGCTTTAGACATGCCTCCGGAAGAGGTGTCCCCATTGGAAGGTTCCCCCTCACCTCCTGTTCTGGGGACAACTCTGTTTGGCTTTTCCCATCAGGTTCTTTCTTGGTGACCAAGAACACCAGTGCAAATAGAGGGGTACCTTTCCCCAATGGGGACACAAATGGCAATAAAAATAGGTGCCGATTAATAGCATGATGCGTCCCCTCTGATTTTTCAGTTTCAATAATGCGTACCCAATGACTTTGGCGCAAAGACGTCAGCCATATTCAATTAAGAAAAAAAAAATCAGTTTTGGTTTTCAGCCAAGTGCATCCTGAACCAAGTTTTGGTCCAATTTTTCATTTCGGTGCACCACTAAAAAAAAAAAAACCTGATGCAGGGTAGGTCCTTAATTTCCTTAGTCACATGGTTATTTGTATATGCCCTTGCAATCAGTCTTCTATAAACCCGCTTATGAATCTGTCATTTGTGTATAGTGTACAATCCGTGTAATATGCATAGTTGTTTTCCATTGGATCAACCTGTTGGCAGTCTAACATTTTCGGCAGTCAAATTTGTACCCTCACTCATTGCATGCTTTTCGAGTTGGTTGAGCCAGCATTTCACAACTGCTGTGGCACCCTGGTGTGCTGCCTGCGGTTGTAAGGGGTGCCATGCTTTGTCTGATATTTTTGCACAGCATCATACATTTCCATAATGGGTGGCATTCAGGGCAGCTCCAGTACTCCAGAAAGGGGTGGAAGTCTTCTTCCTTTCAGAAAGACTCCCCCAGCCCCCTCCTCTTGCCTATTGCCATGCTACCATACCTGCACTGTTGTGATCAGAAGGTAGGAGGACCCTTGTGAAAATGTTGAAGGCAACTGACGACTCTGTTGTGGAGGGGAATGAGTACTCTGGTGTGAAAGGGGGAGGGAGCTAAGAATTCCGATGAGCGGAGACCTCATTTTAGACTCGGGTACCTCCAAGATTTTGCAGGGTGTCCTAACATTTAGCAACTCTGATTTAGACAGACAATGGGAGGCATAGCTGAAACTCCCCACAGAAATAATTATGGTCTCTGAAAATGGCAGACTCTGACAATGGACTAAAGCTCTATGGAGGGATAATGAAAACCGTACAGAGGAGCTGAATTGGAATACAATGCGGTTGGGTTTAAAAACGCTTGGAGCATGTTTTTTGACTTACTGGCATGTCTTTTCTTTGAGTACACATTGTATGATCACATATGCTTGGATATAACAAAACCAGCAGCCTGGATGATGTAAAGCCATATTGCAGGCTTATTGTTTAGCTGTTTACTCGGCCTCTTGTACGCACAGGCTCCACGTTTGGCAGATGCCGCTTCCCAAGGCAGTTGCAGTGCAATCGTCCCGGCTATTTTTGGCACCACCATCCTGCCAGTTGGAATCCTTTTTTTGTTTTGCTTTTCAAACAAATGGAAATTCTTTTCCTGGCAGCTTGTGATGCATCTGAAATCTGATTTCATTGTGTTCAGCGAGATGGACTTCCTACATGTTTAACCCCTTTCCGGGCTAAGCCGGAGTCAGTCTAGCTAAGATCCAACACACTAGTGCAGGGTCTAATGAAAATCTGAACACCGTTCTTTTGGTACTGGTAACCAATGACTGTAGACTTGGAGAATATTTTGGAGCTTCTTGTGTTTCTGGCCTGAAAGTGTGTGTGTGGTGTTTTTATTTTTTGTGTGTGGTTTTTTTCTTGATTCTGACCAACCCATTTATACAGAAACCGAAGAGTAATGCCCCGTACACACGTGCAGATTATCTGCAGACTTTTGTCTGCAGACTTACCTTTTCTATGTAGTGCAAGGGCCTGCCGGATTGCATACAAATTGAAAGTGTTTAGGTTTGACCTCATATTATATGGTTTTGGTAAGTCTGCAGACAAAAGTCTGCAGATAATCTGCACGTGTGTATGGGGCATAAGGGTCACCCAACGGCAAAGATGAGCTTGAATTGCTCTTGACTAGTTCTTTCCCTGGCATGTGTTGGGAGTAGTTGAAACCTTTTTTTGTGACCTCCTGATTTAGCAGTTTATGTAACAGTTGGCTAAGTTTTAGTTTACTTGTGCTTTTTTATTTATTTATTTTTTCTTTGCAAAGACTATAGCCCCGTACACACGAGTAGAAATTCGGCCTGGAAATTTCGTCCGACGACCGATCTACTGATTTTCGGCTTGTTAGTATGATGCTTCCGACAACCGACTCGGACTTTTCGGCCTAAAAAATCCTGGTGTGCAGGCTATAAAATTTGTTTACCATCAAAACGCGTCCGATTTTCGTCTCATTAGTACAGATTTTGACAGGGAAAAATCTTATGAGCAAGACTAGGCATGCTCAGAGATGAAAGAACACATAGAAAGCAATCCAACACATGACATCACTTCTGAAGTAGAATTCTGTCGTGCGGGAAAATTCGTGTGCAGTCTAGAGCACATTCCAACCAACAGACACCACTCTGGACAAAAGACGGACGACCGGACGGCGGAAATTCGTTGCATGTGTACGAGGCTTAACTCTTTGGCTAAGGTGACAGTGCCTCTTCACACTTTTTTATATTAAAACTCCAGCATGAGCTGAACTGTCCCTGTACAGTATATTATCTGTGATTGTAATGGCATGGCAAGATCTGTTGCACTAAACTGACTATTGCCTCGTTTCCACTGAGTGGAACGGTTCGGGTCGGTACAGTTTTGAAGGGTTAGAATGGTCCGGTCTATTCAGGTGAGCGTTTCCACTGCAAGTCGGGCGGATCAGGGACCATGCGGGGTTTACACCAAATGAGGTGTTTGTTTTGCTCTTTCACGTGAGCATTGATGGTTTCCTGTCCGCCAATCAGTGGAATGTATCGTGTGACACCAGTAGCTCCGCCCTAACCGTACCGTACCATTTCCTATGGCCCTACATCTGAAGGAGGACCAGGAGTGGTGCGGTTTGGTTCGGTTGCATGGGCCACTTTCATAATGGAAACACCCAAAAATGCGTACCGAACTGATCCGCTCAGTGGAAACGAGGCATATCTTAGTCAATAGTCCATTGTACATGAAGTGGCATGCATGCCACATGTATAAGTTAATTGATTGGCTGCCCATTTTAATTCATGTAATCAGAAGTGTAAAGCCACCTATTCTTTAACCCCATTTTGACACCTCGCCAGTTCTAGTCTACTTTCCAGACCTGGTATGGTGGCTTTGAGACCCCCCTCAACCTTTTATCAAGGCTTTTTTTTATTTCTAGCGATTTATAGCGTTGGGGTTAAGAGGCCAGCATACTTCTACTGAGTTTCTTTCAGCCGAGTAACACAATACCCACAACAACAAGATGGTGATGAGTATTTCAGCTATGTTAGTGTGGCGAAGAGCTTCTTTTGTAAGCTGACTTTTTTTTTTTTTCTTTGTCACTGTGTGACTTTTCAGTGTAAAATGTTTGCTGTTGCTCAGCTGTAGAGATCATAGATGGAATTCAATGACTGGACATAATGGCTTTTTAACTGCTTCTGGTATTGTCTATACCGGTGCTGACCGTGGGCTGTGCTCCCTCCAGCTGGCTGAGAGATGCTGTAATGACTAGAATTGATGAACCAGCTTCACAGCTCCGAGACATGTCTTTGAGGTTTTTGGGTCCGATCCAGCCATGCCTATTGTAGAGTAAATATCTTAAATCAAAGAACCCATAAAGTGTTACTGCTGTCAGTCTTGCACATTATTTGTAGAACGTCTTCTGAATACAAGGCAACTTTGCAAATCTGCAGTCCTCATTTTCCCAGATTGTTTTTAATCATTTAAAGCAACCAGACCTGAGATTCTCTGAGGACATTTGGGTAGGACCTTTACATTATCTAGATCAGATGATCCTGTGCCATGCAACCATACCTGGGTGCTCTAATGCAGTGTTCCTCAAATGTTGGCCTGTGGATTACTGATGGTACACGGTCTCGTGTCGGATGATCCCGTGCTATCTTCTAGCGGGGCTCTTGATAAGCGCTGTTGGGGGCTGGGACGTATCCTATGGCACAATCGTTGTCGGCTCTCCCTCCTTACTCTGCAGCAGCCGCTCACTGACACAGTTAAGCTGAAGCTGCAGGACCTTCCTGTTGTAGTCTGACAACACTAAAGACCCGTACACACGATAAGAAAACCTGAAGGGAAAATTCGTCCGACCGATCTGCCGATTTTTCGGATTGTTAGTATGGTGCTTTCGACAACCGACTCCGACTTTTCGGCCGAAAAAATCCTGATGTACAGGCTATAAAATTTGTCGTCCATAATACAACGTCCGATTTTCGTCTCATTAGTACAGGTTTTGACGGGAAAAAAATCTTAAGAGCAAGACTAGGCATGCTCAGAGATGAAAGAACACATACAAAGCAATCCAACACATGACATGACTTCTGAAGTAGAATTCTGTCGTACGGGAAAATTCGTATGAAAATAACCTCTTCACTTTCCACATCAGACTAGCATGCCACAAAAAACGGACGACAGATCGTTCGATAATCTGATCGTTTGTACGGGGCTTAAGGCCAGCCATAGACGGAGCACATTTCTTACCAGCAGCCAGTCGCTTTATTCCCAGATCAGTGTTGATGGAGGAATCCCTGCCCTGGAGGCATTGTGTTCTTCTGGCTGCAGGGGGGTGTGGGAAGCTATAACAGCCACTAGCAATAATCGCATGTAAAAGCCAACAGGCTGGTTGTACCCAAGGTGTGCTGACCTGGGACTTTTCAAAGACCTTTGGGTAGGACTGCTGCATCTTCTCAGATAATCTTGAGCCTCAATCGACCAACTTGGACACATTCAGCCTGCCCACACGTGGTTAGAATCTCGGCTGGTTCCTGCTGGACCGGCCGAGATTCGAACCGTCTATTGCCTGTTTTAGCAACTCTGCTGCAGTTAGCAGCAGCATCGAGCCTGCCGTGTAAGCTCCTTCTGCAGGCCGTTTGGGTTGTCTATTAGATCTATCAGGCAGCCAAACTGAAGGAGCACAAATTACATGCTGGCTTGGAATTTCTGCAGAATAAGCTGAAATCTGAGCCTTGGATGGCCCTGTAGGCACCAACCAGCTCACCAAACCTACCATTAAAAATTGAAGGAGATGGCAAGAATATTCTTAAAGCGATTGTTAGTGTTGTTTTTGTTTTGTGTGTGGAGTGATTTTTGTGCAGAGCAGCCCGGATCTACCTCTTGTCGGGAGGAACCAGGAGTGCCAGCGTGGGACCCAAGTGCCCCCACAGCAAGCTGCTTGCAATTAGGCGTGCTCTCGACCTATGGCTCTGTGTGTCTATTCACACACTGAGCCGTGGCTCTACCCCGCCTCCTCTGTCTTCTGATTAGCTTACTGGCTGTGATTGACCATCACCAATGGCTACTGCTGCAGCCAAAAGCCAATCAGGAGTGTGAGTCCCTGGAAGGAAGGAAAAAAACCTTGAGCCTTTACAACAACTTTAGGCTGGCCATAGATGGATCAGCAGGAATTGGCCAAATTTCCATCCATCTATGGCCGTTTCTGTTCCAGTGAATTCAATCTAATCGACTCTAAAACTGGCTTGTTGGAAAATGATGCTTCCACCCACTTCGCTTGTGTAAATGAAGAAATCCATTTTTTTCCCTACTGGCTGATTTAAAAAAATAAAATAAAATACTGATCCGTGTATGGCCAGCCTTACCCAAAGATTGACTGCAGCCAATGGTTTGGGTATTTAGAAAGCTGTGCGTGCTTGCAGGTGTCAGGATACAATAGTCAGCAGGGGAGATTCCTCCTTTCAAAAAGAG
The DNA here is from genome assembly GCF_965119305.1 of Pelophylax lessonae. Classification (NCBI taxonomy): domain Eukaryota; kingdom Metazoa; phylum Chordata; class Amphibia; order Anura; family Ranidae; genus Pelophylax; species Pelophylax lessonae. The sequence goes on along the minus strand of NC_138778.1, from coordinate 166,272,794 downwards.
GAATGAGAAATTCATAATTTCGAGTATCCATCTTTCTTTCTTTTTCCTAATGGGAAGCAGACAAGTTTTGTCTTGCAAATCCCGTCAGGAAGTAAGCAAATTTAGTTACTCGCGTGTGTTGATGCGGAATCCGCACACCTGTGTGTATCTTACTTTTTTCTGCATTGTGAGTTGGTAGTTAACACTGCTGTCAGGATATAGGAGATTATAGGAACAGGATCAAGCGTGTGTTTGACTTTGTGCCTTTCCCTCTGCTGTTCAGGCTTCCTTTATAAATCAGACGACTATAATGGCTGCACCGGCTCACCATTGGGCATGGGTGCCCTGTGTTTGTGCACCACAATAAATATGGGTGTTATCCTTATTTGCAATTGAGCAATTTCTTTGGTTCAGGTTCCAAACAAGAAACCTTTCCTATGTTTTTGCCATTTTGATTTTTCTCATTCCTACAGTAATAAAAAATTGTTGAATGTCCCCATCAACCATTAGAAAATTTTCATAAACCACTGCTCTCAAGCTACATCCTTACAACGTATGAGTAGTTGTAGCAAGGTTAGGACTGGTCAGATGATTAGTATGTTCTATTGCAGGGGAGTTTAGGTTTCCATTCTTTGGAAACCTTGCATGGTCTTTTTAAAAAGAACCTGTCCCTGACTGGAAAGCAAAAAAATTAGAGCTGCACCAAAATTTCGGCGGCTGAAACCTATTGGCCAAAATGTTGTTTAGAGCTTTTTGCCGATAATGAAAAAGGTGCCGATTTAATGATGCAAAAAATGCATATTTTGCTGTGTGTTTTTTTTTTTTTTTCCCTCGTAGGTTTCACATAAACCTGTAACAGGTGCAATTTTGATGCATTTATTGCTGCATTTTCAATGCATTTCAATGAGGAGGTGCTTTTTTGGTGCGTTTTTTTTGGCTTTTTTTTACACCACAACGGAAGCGCAATGGACCAGTGTGAATACATACATAGAATTTAAAGAGGTTGTAAACTGCATCTCCTACTAGCTCATTATTAAAAAAATTCTTACCTTAGTACGAGCCCCCGCCGTGCCACCCGCTTACCTGTATGACGAGCGACCTGTTCAGTCGCCCGTCTTCCGGGATCGTGGCATCTGGCCATCTGATTGGCTGGACCCGCGATTACGTCACTACCGCCGCGCGCGCCGACGGTCATGGCACAGGGCTCTGAAGGAACGGCACCAGCGGCCGTTCCTTCAGAGCGCATGCGCCAGTGATGTCACTGGCTGCATGTAAGGTAAATATCTCCTAAACGGTACATGTTTAGGAGATATTTACAGTACCTATAGGTAAGCCTAAAGCTTACCTATAGGTAAAAGTTGCAGAGGAGGGTTTACTTCCTCTTTAATAGGGATGCATTTTTTTCTTGAGCTTTTCTTGCACTAAAGTTGCCAAAAATGGGCAACATTAAATTAATTTAAATTCCTATTAATCAAATGCAACTTTCATATATTTAAAAAAAAAAAAAAAAAGAAAGCACTGTAGTAGTCTTTACTACTACTACTACTACAGCAATTACTGCTATCTTCCATGTTCCATGACACTTCCTTTGCATGGGTGCCATTCACAGAATCTGTTGCATCTTTCTCAATGAATGCAAGGTGTTCTCTGATTCAATGAGGTGGAGATCGTGGATGAACAACACTGCCCATCCACCTATTTAAATCAGAGACTGCTTGTTTTTGAGAAAATTGCAAGGCATTTTGTGAAATGGTGCTCATGCCATGCTCCTGTGGTTACTATGCATCAGGGTAGCCACTTGGTATTCGACCTGGAAGGTAGTGGCGAATACTACAGTGCTTTCCAGCTTCCACACAATTTCCACAGTTATGACATATTTTAGATTAGTCCAAGCTGGACCAATGCAATAAAATTATACTTTGAGTTCAACTCTAAGGTGCCTGTAAGATTTGTTGGCTGGATTGATCATTGGTTTTCTATGGAACAACACCTGGCAGCCTTGAACAAACTCTCTTGGGGAGCAAAATAACTGGGCAGTCTAGAAAACCTTGAGCAACCGTGACTAATATGGCCCGTACACACGATCCGAAAATCGGACGAAAAATAACGCTTGTGAAAGGATCGGGCGCTAATCTGATTGTTAGTACACAGCTTACGAGAGGCGATCACGACAGTTCACCCGATATTATCCGGTCGTGCAAGCATAAAAATTTTGATCGTATTATAACACCTCGTACGATGATCGTATTATCAGTATGTTGTTCGTCCGAAAAAAATGGTGAGCAGTAGACAGCGCATGAGCAGTAGACATCATTTTCCCCTCACGCTACAACGTGGTTACGCATTCTGGAATCTTTTGAATCATCGTCCGAGAAAATTCGTATCGTAAGTAACCTCTCCCATTTGCGAATATAATTGAGAGTTCCTAGCAACCAAACAAAAACGTATAAAGCCTCGTACACACGCATCGAAAATCGGCAGGGAGTTTTCGTCCCAACGACCGATCTGCCGATTTTCGGCTTGTTAGTATGATGCTTCCAACAACCAACGACTTTTCAGCCGAAAAAAATCTGGTGTGCAGGCTTTAAAATTTTTGTCCGCCGTCAAAACACGGCCGATTTTCGTGCAGTCGGTACAGATTTCGACAGGGAAAAATCTAATGAGCAAGACTAGGCATGCTCAGAAGAAAGAACACAAAGAAGGCAAACCAACACATGACATCACTTCTGAAGTAGAATTTTGTTGGGCGAGAAAATTTGTGTGCAGTCTAGGCACATTCCAACCAACAAAACACCACTCTGGACAAAAGACGATCGGTCTGCCGATAATCATTGCGTGTGTACGGGGCTTTATTCTGGGACCGGTACTGCCCACACATTGCCGGAACATGAAAACTCCTCTTTAGGTGTTTAAATGGTCGGTGAGGTGGGCCAGTTACGTTCAAGGGTTCTATAATGTTCTTGGCAGCCTGTTGGTTTGCTTGGCATTTTCATATACACGCTAGCTTTCCATGCTGTCCCAGCTATAACGTCTGCTCAGTTTACGCTGGTGCTGGTAGATTTGTGTAGATGAAGGTCACAAGAAGGGCAGACTTGATTACTCTGAATGTGTGAAACTGCACCAAAGGCATTTTTCCTCTCCTTCCTTGTCCCTGTAACCCTCCAGTGGCTCCTAAATTGTAAGGAAAATCCATTATCACTTATGTATACACCCTTGACTGAAGGGCAGTTAATATGGCTGTCTATGAAAATGGAATATTCAGATTTATTTTTCAAAGTTCTCTGGAGTGGATCAGAAGTTTGTCTGTTGGCGTTTTTATCTAATAACGGCACTGTAATACGCTGCAGTCAGCCGCCTTCCAGCTTGTGATGGCCAAGAGTGGAAAACACTCTGATTGTCCGATTGAAAAAGTCACAAAAGTATTAATATTCAACAAATAGAAAACCCCCCATATCTTCAATTCTATACCCACAGATGATCCAAAGAGAGGCCAAGAAAGTTCCTAAAAAGCATGACTCAATTGGCTCCAACAGGGAAAAAGCAGGGGTGACCCCAAATGTACGTATGTAAAATGGGTCCTACATACAAAGGCTTTTTTTTTTTTTTTTTGCAATGTTTTGTGCTGCGCGTCTTGATTGGCCGGCAATCTTCTGGGACCTCCGACATGTCCCAGAAGATTACAGGGAGGGAAGGGAGAGGAGAACTTCCGCTCAGGGCGCAGCTCTCTGACATTGAACGTAATCAGATTTTTCATACGAACATCCATTCAAAAACCTACCAGTTTAGGGCCAGCTTAGGGATGGCTTTGAGTTGCCATCTTCTTAAAATCAAACTTGTTTTGATCGAGCAGGGCATTGCAACAGATGTGCAGCCTACCCCTGCTGCATATTTGTATAGTTGCTTTCCTTTCACTCCCCCCCCCCCCCCCCCCCATGCTCTGTTCAGCTCTTAGGAGTGAAGGAAAGTCCTGAATTGCTGGAATCTTTCCTTACCCAGGGCTATAGACTCCCCATGTGACTGGCCCTGCATTATAACTTGGGTGGGTGCCACATATGGTTCTCCATACCTGGAAGTACTGGGTATTTCCTTTTTTTGTTTTGGTTCCCGGCTGTGATAGAACAAAGGAAAGGTAAGTATTACTGGGTAGGGGTGGAGGGTTATAAAGCAAAACTTGTTGCTTTGTCCTTCAATGAATTGTAAATTCGGGAAGGTGTTTTCTGTTTGTTTTTTTTTTTTTTTCTTAATGTGTTTTATGCATTCAAGATAAAAAGCCGTCTGTGTGTAGCAGCCCCCTAAGACTTACCTGTGACCCCTCTCTGTCCACGAGTCCCTTGGCTGTCCTGGGACTCTCCCTCCTGATTGGTACCATTGGCTCCCGCGGCTGTCAGTCAGTGAGAGGAGAGATGTTGCAAGACCGAACGGCAGCTCCACGTCTGAGCTCCACGTCTGAATGGACACACTGAGCTGAAGCTCGGGTGCCCCCACAGCAAGCAGCTTGCTGTGGGGGCACTCGATAGGAGGGAGGGTCCAGGAGCAGCAACGAGGGACCTAATAAGAGGAGAGTCTGTTCTGTGCAAAACCACTGCCCAGAGGAGGTAAGTATAACATGTTTGTGGTGTTTTTTTTTTTTTTGTTTTTTAAAAAGAAACTTTCAATCCCTTTTTAATTGTGGCTGTGAGACCTATTTTAGTAGTGGCACCGCAATTGTGGTGCCATTAAGATGTAATGGCATTGCAAACACATCCCGCTAAGATTTGGAATCTCTGCAATACCACCGTGATTCAGATCGCCTAGGTGTGAATGGAACATCCAAGTAGGATGTTATAGCGTCGCCAGCAGATGTGTTCCAGGGTCACCAGATCAGACCAAGGGTTGGTAGGGTGATCATTTTTCAACACTTAACTCTTGGATGAAAAACTGATTTTGGCCTCATTCGTGCAAGCACTGAGGCCTGTACACCATGAATTGGCCATTTATTTATTTTTTTTTTTGCTCAAGCCACTACGTGAGGCAGGCACACAGCCCTTGTAAGTCTACAGGGATGCGGCAGCTACACTGATGCAACTATTCGTCGTAACTTGACAGGCATTCGATGTGGGTGAGCCTTCCTAAACACAATGTGCATTTAAGGCAGTTCACCTACGCTCTTGTCAAATTAGGACAAGTGGCCTTGTTCTTGCACCCACTGCGCCCCCATAGAATTACATAGACTGCTGGCAGCTCCAGCCGCATAAATGACCGATTTAGAGGTTTTGCCACCCGTCTGAATGAGGCCTTAGTGCTTTTGCTTTCTATCTGTATGCATCTTAAGGTCTGACATTAAGTTTTGTCTTTGGTATACTTTTAGAAGTCTTTTAAATCTGTCCTTGGAAGATCAACATTTTACCGCTCGAATTGTTAAAGTGCTGATAAATGACGTTTGTGCTCAGAATTTTCCATTGATTGTTTTTTTGTTGCTAGCAGAGAAACCCTTCCAGGCTATGTACAGGCTGCACCCATCTCTCACATTGTTTTGGTTTCTAGTAATCCGCAGGAAGAAAGACAGAAATCCCCCCACGGTGGACCTGTTTTCTGACTCTGCTCACATTCCTGGCATTCTGGCAGCTGGGGCCGTCCTCTACCCTGGAGTGTCAACAAAGCAGGTCAGCCCAGCCTGCAGATCGCACCTCTCTGTGCTAGCTGGGCCGTGCCCGAGTGCTGTTTGGTTACTAAACACAGCTACTGTGGCCGATATCACACATTATACTTAAAAGGGGTTGTTCCACCCCAAAATTCATGTTTCATCTTTGGCTGAATGCTGGAGGGTTGATTTCATGTACAGTATCTCACAAGTGAGTACACCCCTCACATTTTTGTAATTATGTTATATCTTTTCATGTGACAACACTGAAGAAATGACACTTTGCTACAATGTAAAGTAGTGAGTGTACAGCTTGTATAACAGTGTAAATTTGCTGACCCCTCAAAATAACTCAGCACACAGCCAATAATGTCTCAACCGCTGGCGACAAGTGAGTATACCCCTAAGTAAAAATGTCCAATTTGGGCCCATTCAGCCATTTTACCTCCCCGGTGTCATGTGACTCATTAGTGTTACAAGGTCTCAGGTGTGAATGGGGAGCAGGGATGTTAAATTTGGTGTTATCGTTCTCACTCTCTCATACTCGTCACTGGAAGTTCAACATGGCACCTCATGGCAAAGAACTCTCTGAGGATCTGAAAAAAGAATTGTTGCTCTACATAAAGATGGCCTAGGGCTAGGCTATAAGATTGCCAAGACCCTGAAACTGAGCTGCAGCACAGTGGCCAAGACCATGCAGCTGTTTAACAGGACAGGTTCCACTCAGAACAGGTCTCTCTCTCTTTGTCGACCAACAAAGTTGAGTGCACTTTCTCGGCTTGCTATCCATAGGTTGGCTTTGGAAAATGGACGTATGAGTGGTGCCAGCATTTCTGTAGGGGTTGAAGGTGAAGGGGTAGGTCGTCAGCCTGTCAGTGACCATATGCCACACACTGCATCAAATTGGTCTGCATGGCTGTCCCAGAATGAAGCCTCTTCTAAAGATGATGCACAAGAAAGCCTGCAAACAGTTTGCTGAAGACAAGCAGACCAAGGACATGGATTACTGGAACCATGTACTAACTTATTTGGTTCAGATGGTGTCAAGCGCGTGTGGCGGTAACGAGGTGAGGAGTACAAAGACAAGTGTGTCTTGCCTACAGTCAAGCATGGTGGTGGGAGTGTCATGGTCTGGGGCTGCATGAGTGCTGCCGGCACTGGGGAGCTACAGTTCATTGAGGGAACCATGAATGCCCTGTCCGAAGCTGCACAGCCTTGCTTCCTAAAATGTCCTATTCAGCCCGTGATGGGGTCAGACATTGGAAATCGCTGGATTGACCTAGAAGAACAGAACATTGAATGCAGCCCCTGTTGAATGCGTGAAGTCCACCAATGTTCTGTTCTGCTTGGTCATTCCAGCAATTTCCAATGTGTGGCCCCATCACGGGCTGAAGAGGACCTAGTAAGGACATTTTATAAAGCAAGGCTGTGCAGCTTCAGACAGGGCAGGTAAGTGAAGATTGCTGGATCGAGATGAATTGCAGGTATGGATATTTTATACAGTTTAACTGGTCCAGTTTGGACAGAACTTCTTTTAAGGCTTCTATAAATGCAAATTTAAATGTATGGGTAGAGGTCAACTGAACCTTTTTGAATGCGTGTAGTCCCACCAAAGGTTCAGTTGTCCTTTACCCATTCAATTTAACCTCCCTGGCGGTCTGATCTGGTTGGCTGATGTCCAGATTTCTGTGCTAAAAGCGGTAAATTGTTTTGCATGGAAATATGTTTTACATTTTTAGGGCTCTTTCACACGGGCGTTCCTTTTTTTTTTTTTTGCCCGATCAGGTCCTTTTTTTTTTTTTTGTAACGGACACGGATGACACTTGTGTCATCTAGTCCGTATGTCCGTTTTTCATCCCATCCGTTTGCGGATGAAAAACTGACATAATGCATGTCTATGTAAATACGGATGTCTGCGGATGACACCACTGACATCCGTTTTTGCTTCAGTTCCGTTTTTTGAAAGGAAGAAAAAATAGGGTTCTCCTCCGTTCAAAAAACTGAACTGACAAAAAACGGATGTCAGAGGATGATCATCCGATGACATCCGTATTTACATAGAGATACATTATGTCCGTTTTTCATCCGCAAACGGATGGGATGAAAAACGGACATACGGAACGCCCGTGTGAAAGAGCCCTAAAACTCTCCTTCCCCTGCGATTCCCCACCGTCCTCCCTCCCGCCCCCTTGTGTGCCTGGCCGATGCCGGCACCTGTCTTCCGGTTCCCTTCCCTGCGAGCGTTGCGATGCAGGGGGGTGGAACCGGTGGCAATTTCAAAAATGTAAATACACTAAATGATGTGATACAAAGCTGTGATCCTAACTTACACTGTATCATGTCATTTCACCACAGGATTGTACCTGGTGACTTTTCCAGTGCTTTTCCAGTTCTTTGTGCCTGGAAAATTGAGACAGACTGTGGCGTCCGAAAGGTGTTTTTGCGCAAAAGCGCTTTTAGTCGAACTGGAAGACAGCGAAACTGAGTTACTTGAAGAACTGAGCAATAGCGATTTGTGGGAAAATTCGTCATCAGGTATGGAAAGTGACGACAGCGACGATTCTGATGTCTTTCTGGCACATTGCTCCGTTGAAAATTCTGAAGAATCATTTGATATACTTCCCAAATTCCACAAGCTACGTGCCAGAAAGAATTCAGAATCGTCGCTGTCGTCACTTTCTATACCTTGTACTAGCTGTAACTGTTTAATAACGCAGTCATGCAAGGCTCCACCCACGCTGCTGCGTCATTCATACACACAGCTCTGTGTGTCCGAACCAACTACAAGCCCCGTCAGCCTTAGCGGCTGTCAGCTTGTAGTCCTCGATGAACTACCATGGTGCTGTGGAGCATTCATAGTCTTCCTGTCAGCGAGTATCGGCTTGCCTGTCTCCTGGTGCAATACTTTCCAGGCTCCTATTCCAAAAAATAATAAATGCATTTATTACCTGCAAAAAGATGTGCATTATTTTTTATAGAAAGAGAACCTTAACCTTTAAAGTAGAACTAAAGGCAAAATTATTATTTTTTTTTATTTGGATAGAGTGGAAAGGAATTGGAAAGCTTGTCAGTTTTTTTTTTTTTTTTTTTTGCTGTCTGAGCCTCCCGTTAAGGAGGTTCCCCCTCTTTTTATCCTGTTACCATTATCATTGAAAGTAAAAGAAACCCCCATATTTTGGGTTGTCCCCATAAAATGTAAGAGGGGAAATCTTCCAATGGGGATGCAAGTTTCCTCCCTTCCTGTCTAGGCTATGGGGCAGTAAGTGAAGGGAAATCTCACCAATGGGACTCAGATGGTGGAAAAAAAATCTGAACAGGGTTTTAACCCCCCCCCTATATTACTCTATCCAGAAAGGGGGGTTGCCCATAGTTCTACTTTACGTGAACGATACCCTATGGTCTGTATGGATACTTCTTTTCCATTGAGCTACATCTCTGCAAAGGGACAGTTGGGTCTAGTAACAGAACAGCAGCTATCATACACAGAAATTGTGCAGCATGTTGGAAATTCCCAGATATTTCTGGAAATTCCCAGATGTTTCGTTTTCTCCAGGTTGAGTTAAAGAGGTTGTAGACCCATGAAACATTCTATTTTTTTTTTTTTTTTTTTTTTTTTGCTGCAACCTGAAAGAGAAACCCATAATGAGCTATGTCCAGTCGCCTGTCTTCCAGGATCGCGGCATCCAGCCATCTGATTGGCCGGAGCCGCGGTGACGTCACTCCCGCGCGAGGGAGCCGACGGTCACGGCACGGGGCTCTGAAGAAACGGCACCAGCGGCCGTTCCTTCAGAGCGCATGCGCCAGTGATGTCAGTGGTTGCATGTAAGGTAAATATCTCCTAAACGGTGCATGTTTAGGAGATATTTACAGTACCTATAGGTAAGCCTTAATATAGGCTTGCCTATAGGTAAAAGTGTCAGAGGAGGGTTTACTTCCTCTTTAATAGTTTTGCTATGCAGGTGGTGTAGCTCTACATCCAGTTGAAAATAAAAATGATGGCACGTCTTGGCAGTGTGAAGCCTGGTCAAATATCTTTGCTAGTCATGAGCGCTACAAGTCGGTCTATCTGATTTGGTAGAATCAGCCCAGGTGATACAAGATGACGGTTATTGTCGGAAAGATTTTTTTTCAAATTGTGCCGCCTTCCTGAGCTTTTCACACAGCAATTAATAAGATATGGGCGGTAGACGCTGTTGGGATGATGCATGGGAAAGTGCGCATTCATCAGACTAGCTGTCTCTAGAACGCGTCTAACCAGAGAGATCACATTTTCAGACTTGTCAATTCAAGTATGATCCTCCGGCTGTAAGCAAGAAAAGAAATGAGAGAAGGTTCTTTTTCTGCTGAGCAGCAACTTTTCTAAACAAGCTGCGAAGGCTTTGATAAATGATTTAGAGGCTGATCTTCCTAAGTATTAGGGCGAAGTATGGCCTCTTAGACTGGCTACATCATATACTGTGCATTGGTTTAAAGGGATAGTTTAACCAGCATTGAAACAGATTGTAACGTAAGCTGGCTGTACACTCCATTTTGAGTGAATGTTTGTACAAAAAATTTGTACTAAAAATTTGTACAAATATTCTCCTATATTTTGATGACTTGATGGAACTTATTTTGTTTGTCTTTAACATTCAGTTGTTGAATGAATGGACTTTTTAAATGAAGACCACATTTACTGTATGAAATAAGTTCATTCAGAAAAAGAAATTGCATCTTGCTCCTTTGAACTTTCTCCTCACTGCAGTCAAACAAAATGTTGATTTGACCCCACGAAGCATCTGAAAATTGAATGTTCCAAAATTAAATATTTTGAATGAAATGTTGTATGGCTTGCTTTTAGTCCTTGAGCCCCGTTCACACTGGGGCGACCTGGTTGCCTCACAGGTCGCCGTAGGTCGCCTTGCATAGAGAAGCTGTGGACCCGTTCTAATGGGAGCGACACAAGAGCGACCTGCATAGACTCCAATGTTATGAAGTCCGTGCCGGCCGCTCCGAGGTCGCGGTGCGAGCAGCGTGCCTCGACCTCGGAAGTAGCGTCGCCCCAGTGTGAACGGGGCCTAAAATTTGTGAGGGTCAAAGTGCCCGGGGTTGTCTGTTCCTGCAGGCATAGCTGAGGTGCCCCCTGAGCACTGCTCTGCCTATATGAAATCTTGGGCACACCACTTTCTATGATGGTGATGGATTCTTATCTGCCCAAAAATTATTGTAAAAACCAATTCTCTAATCTGAACATTCTGAGACACAGCGCTGGCACACCAGATCGGATCTTCCTTTCTTTTCTGCTATCAAAGCAATTCCGCATGGTCAAGGACCCAGTTTGTGATTGGACAGTAAAGGCACAGAGCATGTTCATGTCAATCCTGTGCTTTGTTCTCCTTTTTAGATCGCTGTTTTCTGTATACCCAGGCTTATGGTGGTGGGTTTTTTTTTTTTTTTTTTTTTACCAAATTTTTATTGAATTTTTGCATGAAGGATAAGTACAAACGTTGTAGATGGTGGTGCTTTTTTATCTGCAGTCTTAAAGTAACATTAAAAACAAAATGCGTGGGTGTTTTTTTTTTTTTTTTCAAATCAAACCTGCTCTACTTGCCTGCTTTTGTGAAGTGGTTTTGCACAGAGCAGCCCCTATACCCCTTCTTGGGTACCACGCTGGCATTCTTAACACCTTCCTCCTGTTGAGTGCCCCCAAAGCAAGTAGCATGCAATGGGGGCACCGAAGCCGAGCCACTGCTCTGTGTATCCAATCAGACATGGAGCCATGGCTCGACAATGGCTCCCACTGCTGTCTTAGCCAATAAGGAAAGAGTGTCTCCAGAGATCTGATTTACCTTGTGCACATCACTCACAGCTCAGGCAAGTATGCATGAAGGTAAGAAACCTTCAACCTTTAGAACCACTTTAAGCTGGCCATAGATCCCTTTTTTTGTTTTTTTTTTGATCAGCCAGGGAGATGCTCAAAAGAAAATTAAAAATAATTAAAAAGCTGATTTCCCTTTCTACACAAGCGAGGTGGATAGAGGAATCCTCTCCACTGCATTATTGTATTCTGACAGCAGGGACACCTCAGAATACACTGATCAGTGCTGATTGGATGAAAATGTATAAGTAGTCCTTTTCAAGAGGTGCCAATCATTAGATTGGCTCGTTTTGAATGGAAATGGTCATAGTTGGGTTGAAATTTGACCAGACCCTTTTGAACTGGCTAAACTGCGATCCATCTATAGCCAGCTTTAAGCCTCGTACACACGCGTTGAAATTCGGCCGGGAATTTTCATCCCACGACAGATCTGCCGATTTTCGGCTTGTTAATATGATGCTTCCCACACCCGACTCCGACTTTTCGGCCGGAAAAAATCTGGTGTGCAGGCTATAAAATTTTTGCCCTCCGTCAAAACACGGCCGATTTTCGTGCTGTCAGTACAGATTTCGACAGGGGAAAATCTTATGAGCAAGACTGGGCATTCTCAGAGAAGAAGGAACACAAAGAAAGCAAACCAACACATGACATCACTTCTGAAGTAGAATTTTGTCGTTTGACAAAAGTCCAGTGCAGTCTAGGCACATTCCAACCAACAAAAGACGGACGACCGGTCGGCGGAAAATCGTTGCGTGTACTAGGCTTTAGTCTTGCTGTGAAGAACATTACAGGAGATAAATATAACTAGGTATGGTCCATTTTTTTTTTTTTTTTTCTTAACTCGGCAAATGGCATTGGCTTCACTAACCTGTAAGGAGGTAGGGTGGGGTCAATTATGCAAAAGTAAAAATTTGCCTATATTCACCATTTCTGGGTCTGATGGTTCTGACATGTGGTGCTTGCTAAACGTTGTTATGCATGGTTTCCAGGGTAGCATTAGCTCTCCATTTGCCATCCCACAGTGCTGAGCTCTTAGCCCTGAAAATCAAAAAGAACAATTGTACGGATGTGAAAGGTTAACTTCAGCTTGTTTACAGAGCAGACTGGATATGTGGCGGGTTCGATGAAAAGCTGTCATTGTTGCTGGTTTGTCTGTTTATGGCTCTTGATGATGGCTTTGCCTCCTCCGTAATATAGTTTTAGAAAATGTTAAAAAAGCTAACATTACATTTCGTAATGCATTTACTTCTACATAAGCAGTTGTTGTTAGATCATTGTGCGCTAATGGATTCTGAAAAGCGTATAGAGGTCTAGCGGAGCCTTCAATCATGGTGAAATCGCCCCTATCGTAGTGAAGCATATAATTCTTTGATTTGAGAAGTCATTATCCGGCTTTGGGTTTCTCTCACCATAGTTTGAGGAAAGAAAGCATTATCTTGTTTAGGTTGTGTTTTTTGTTTAAGGCTGATTAGTGCCGATTTGCTCAGGTTACGTCTCTTCTTGACCTTTCTAAATGCAGTGTCTGATTGTGTTTTCTTGGATTGCTGTTTATCTGCTCATTACCATAATGTCTTAACAAGCGACAACTTATGCCTCGTACACACGCGTCGATAGTTGGCCGTAAATTTTCGGCCAACGTCCGATCGGCTGATTTTTGGCTTGTTAGTATGATGCTTCCGACAACCGACTCCCGACTTTTCGGCCGAAAAAAATCTGGTGTGCAGGCTATAAAATTTTTGTTGGCCGTCAACACAACGGCCGGTTTTCTGTCAGTCAGTACAGATTTTGGCAGACAAAAATCTGATGAGCAAGACTGGGCATGCTCAGAGAAGAAAAAACACACGGAAAGTAAACCAGCACATGACATCACTTCCGAAGTAGATTTTTGTTGGCCAACAAAAGTCCAGTGCAAGTCTAGAGCACATTTCAACCAAAACAACACTGGATAAAAGTCGGCCGATAATCGTTGCGTGTGTACGAGGCTTTAGTTTCTTTACCTGAAACTTTCACATATTATTCAAATGCAAAACAAAATCTATTAATTCGGTGGTTTTAGAGACCCCATTGAAGGTTCTCTGCAGATTGTCTATGTATACATCCGTGTGAGTGCATGCGTGTCCTTACCACAAAAAAAAAAAAGAATGGTTAGAAGTCCACTTTGGAGTCTTCAGATGGTCTAAATCCTGCATTCCTCTTTTGCCAAGATTACCCCTTCTGTTCTTGTTGAACCCTGATTGAGAAGAAACGTCAACCTGCCATGTGTTCCTTCATTCTGCTCCTGGCAGGATCACCAGATAAGAACAAATGTTGCTTCAATGGCACCTACTATGGTGAAAGATTTGGGGTTTATATCAACTTTTAGAGGTATGGCCATTTGTGTCAAGTGATTATTTTTCAAACCTACAGAAAGTTATGGATTATATGTGGAATAGAAGATGTAATATCTACAAATCAAGGTCTGCTAGATCTGTGAAGCTGTCCCCGAAAGTCATCCCTGCCTTGGTTGTTAAAGATTTGGCTTATATTTATGCTTCTAGAGCTGTTCATCCTTTATACCAGGGTCTCTCAACTAGGGTTCCTCCAGAACAGGGGTGCCTAAGTGGTGGCACTCATAGCCCTCTGATGTGGCCTGTGACCTTTTTGCTCTGGGATGGTGGGTCAGCAAGCCCAGATAGCAGGTTGCTGACCCGCCATCCCAGAGCATCAGCGTTGTGAATGAAGAAGCTGACGGTAGAGGAAGCAAGCGGCTGTGGAGCAGAGCTGCGTAAGCTGATGCTTCCTGTATAGTGTTGGCTCCTGTCAGAGGTGAGAGTGATACCAAATGCCCTCCGCCTGGGACAGCAACAGCTAGCGATACCTTAAAGGAAGACTGTTAAAAAAAAAAGACCAATTTATTTTTTTTTTTTAATTTTTTCTTCAATCAATGTATATATGGGCATATCTGTCTTGGAGTGGTTACTGGGCTGCTTTCAAACTGATCCATAGGTGCAGCGCACTTGTGGGTTACCTGTACTGAGCCATAGACTTTGGTTATTACCTGCGGGTTTGGTGCACTTTCTGAAAGCATACCATAACTTCTGAATGCAGGAGCTTTGGTGTGTTTTCAGTATATGCACCACACCTGCAAGACCTAATAGAAGTCTGTCAAAGTGCAGCTAACCCGCAGGAAAGCCACAGGTGCAATGCGCTTCACCCGGGGTGCCGGTAAACCACAGCACACGAATGTGAAAGCAGCCTTAGGCCCCTTTCACACAATCGGTCCCTTTGGGTCAATTTTTTCAGGCGGACCCAATCTGACCCTCCATTCTTCAGGCGGACCCAATCTGACCCTCCCTTCGCTTCTATTGAGCGGCAGATGTAAACAAACTTCTGTCTGTTTACACCTGCCTACCTCCTAATCCAATCTGCTAAAAAAACAAAAGGGTTCTGTCTGATCAGAGGGCCCATAGAGCAGAGTGTGCTGTGTCTGTGTCGGCTCTGCATATGCAGAGTGGACACCGGCCTATTGCCCGCTCTGCTTATTGTGGCCTGCAAATGGTTACCATGCCACTTAAGTGGCCCTTGCTCATCAAAAGGTTGGGCACCTCTGCTCTAGGAGTTCATTTTGAGCAATTTTTCCCTTTCAGATAAGTACCCACTGACACCATTGATCTTTCTGTAAGGTGGTAAATCCTCCCATTGACTGCAAGTGTAAGGAGTGTTCTTCCCACTGACCATCACAATAATCTATTATGAGTTGTAGATCTAGTAATTTCCCAAGTACTCCTTCAGGACGGTGAGTTATGTGACCGACCTGGAGAAATTGGAGTCATCGGGTAATAGCTCCTTTGTGTTGGAAAAGTTCAAGCGTCTGCTTTTTAACTGTCCGCTTTTAACTCCTAAAGTGCAAGGAGTACCAGTATTGGGTCCTCCCATGTCCCTAGTGCTTCTCCATTTTTGGACTGGACAAATGTACACGCACAGTAAATCCCAATAGTACAGTAAATCCCAATAGTAAACAATAAAGTGGTTTCACTTTAATTGTAATAAATGCACCATTGCGTAAGTGCGTACATACCATAAAATTGTTGATTTTATTTAGACTGCTAAGGTTAGCAAAGAGGCAGTTGCTGTGTAAAACTCCATATGGTCATTCAGGGCTATGTAAGCCATCCTTAATTACTGTTGTGCTTGTTCTGATGCACTGCCCTAGTCCGGCAAATAAACTGAAGCACTCGGCTGTTCTTGATGTATAAAAAAGAATTGCCATCATTCATTAACCTTTTCACTCCCACAAAGCCTCCTTTAACAGTTTGGAGCCATCACTCTAATTAAAATGTCTTGGAAGTGCACAGGAACAACTTCGAGTTTTGCCTCGGATTTTACTCGAACATCTGTATCCCAGCAGCTGTTAAAGCCGCAGTCGGCTGCCCTAACCTCTCTCAGCCAGGAAAGGGGTGTTTGCAATTCAGCGAGATGGAAGAGTGCATTCTGTGACCTTACCAGACCCGCAGAGAATGCTTTTATTTACAGGGCTTTATAAAACCAAAATGAGGTACACCTTGATGACTCAAGTAGGTAGATTTGCTCTGGGTCGTTTTAAATTCACCAGCCACCAGGCAGTGTGTTGGTCCTGTTTATCTGTTCCCTAGGCACTATTCAAATAGGCTTCCTAAAATATTAAAGAGCAGTTTGTGTCTAGGCCTAGGCATGCTGACCTTGCATATTTGATTCCTCTGCTGGTTCCCCAAACATGGTGGTTGCAAGTTTTGTTCAGCTTCTGGAGAGCCATGGGTAGGATAGTGTGGTATACTCCGGTTTTATAACCTCGTATTCAACCTGAGGAAGACATGCTTGCGTCTGATCTTTGCAAAATATGTGTCTCAACTAGGGATGCACCGATCCGACTTTTTTGGACCCGATACCGTTATCTGGCGTTGTGAAATCACCGATACCGATCCGGAGCTACACACAAAGCATGCGGCTGCAGTTCAGAGCAAAGCAGCTGCTTCATGTGTACGGCTCCTCCATTCACAGGCGGAGTGTATCTGATATCACTCCGCCTGTGACTGGGACTATACAGGAAGTAGCAGCTCCCATCCCATACTACTACTGCACCAAGTAAGGGATGGCTGAGCCGTTACTAAGCAAAAACCGGATCGGTCAATGTTACCGATCCCCCCGATCCAGCAAAATTGGCCATATCGGCCCCGATATCCGATCTGAATATCGGATCGGTGCATCCCTAGTCTCAACCCAGCAGATGGGCCTCTGCTCTATACCAAGTAACTCTAGGCGTTTTTGGGGAGTTAAAGAGAAATTTCACTCTCAATCAACATTGATTATTTTTAATATATGCTACCAGCATCTGCAAAAAGTATATATTAGTTTAAACTTTTTTTTTTTTACCTTGTTACTTCCTTGGTTCCAGGCTTAGGCGAATGATGTCCTACATCCCAGATGTCTTCAGGAAGGGAGGAGGGGGTTTTCTAAACTAAGCACACCCTCTTGCTTGCATACCTGAGCTAAGGCAGATAGATTTCAGGGAGTAAATGCTACATGAATCATATGCCCCTACTCAACCTAGACAGGAAATGATAGATTGTTTTTTGAAAGTTATTTCTCAGCAAAATTAAAGCATGGAGGGAAGGATTAAAAATATTGGCACCCTATTTTTTTTTCCAGCAAAGAGAGCCACTGCCAAGGCCTGGGGAAAAAAACTATGGTCCTTTTCCAGGGAGTAAAAGATCATATGAAGGCCCTAATGATCTTGCATTCTGAAGGACTCTCCTAGTTTCCCCAAATTGGGCAAACTTGGCTCAAGTATTCCTTTCCTTCGTTAAACCCAACCAGCTTTGGACGCCTAATGACTATTCCTTAGGATGGTTCTGAGTCCCCTTTCTCCCCTCCACCTCCTTTCTCCTCCTCTTTCCCTTCTTTTTCTCTTCTTTTTGTCTTTTTCTTCTACTCTTTGGTCTCTAACCCCTATTCTCTTTTCTCTTATTTTTGGTTTTAATCGGGGTGGGAAACATACTTTCTCTTACATCCTCCGACAGTCGGCGCCCACTCAGTCTTCACCAATGGGTATTGACTTCCTCTCCACAGGAGTAGCTAGGCATAAGACTTGCTAAAAACAAAAGCATTTAACATAGACCCACCCATGGGGGCTGTCCCCCTGGTCAATACCCCCCTGCAATAAGCCATCCCAACTCAGTTTGTCTTCTGCCTAGCATTAGGAGTAGATGGGCTTCCCTGTGCTGGGGCTACAGTCTCAGCCTTCTAATCTTTTTTATGTTATGTTGTTCGATGTTATGTTGGTCAATGTTATGATGTTCTGGCTATATTTTAGCACCTTGACATGTTCAATGCTTTGTGGGGTTTATTTTCATAACCCTTTGCGTGGGTGTATTTGGGGCTTATCCTGTTATGTATCGAAAACCTAATCAAAATTATTATACCAGTAAAGTAGTAAATTTAGTAGTAGTAAATTTTCCAGCCTACAGAATTTGGTTCAATCACATTTTTTTTTAAAGCCTTTCTACTTTAATAGGTTTACATCAAGAATGTACCAATACTTGTAGTCTTTCAGTAGCTGTGGAGTCTTTCGGAGATGTGAAATGACTTGAGGAGAAACCGTCCTTGCTGTCATAGTGCAAAGAGAGAATGCATTAAGTCAAGATGGGCTGCCTTTATTTCATCCCCCACTGCCTCTGCATGAAAAAATGTCTATCAAGTGCAATAAGTAGATGAGTGAAAAAGCCTTAAGGCGGAAAGCAGCCCAGTTCCAGTGTATTGAAGCCAAGCATTACAATGCATTTGTGGAGTCTGTTCTAGGCTTTGCACAACCTTATCTAAAGGATACAGGGAATTGCGAGCTAGCTGTGAGTCATCCTGTTATAACTCAGCCTTCCTTATTGTCTCGGGACAAAGAAATTCCCTTAAGCTTGCTCCTGGCTTAGCCATGCCTCAGCTACTTCGACAAAGGCCTGTTTGCACACTGACCCGTGCCTTCCCCACTGAGTTCTGTGGACAGCTAATCAGTCTGAAGCCTCTGTGCTGACATTAATTCAGTTCAAGGGAGCCACACTTGTAATATCACAAGAAATAACTTTAGAAGACCAAGGCTTAACATTTTTTATTACCTGTAGAACACGGGCATCTTCCAAGTGAGGACCTCAATGGGACTAAAAATATCTTCTATACAAGAATAATATTCATTAGAACTAAAAACTTAGTCTTGTGTTTTGGCAGCTCTATATAAAACAAGTAACCCGGTTAAATAAGAATTTTCCCCAGTCCCAAAAAGTTTTTATCCTCACCACTGTCTATTTAACTGTGAGTAATTGATATATAAGAACATGATTAGATAGATGTAAACATACGACGGTATATACAATGCATGAAGTTTGCTCAATTGTATTATTGAGATGTGATACTCTATGCACCCCTGAGGAAGGAGACCAATGGCTCTGAAACGTGTTGGGTGAACGAAGGCATAACATACGATCTGTCATATAGGACCGTTTTATCATGAATGATGTGTGTTGTAAGACGTACTTATGTTTACCTTTTTGGATTCTGTATTGACAATAAAAATTAGAAAACCTTTAACTTGTATATGCTGCAATAGTAGTGCCTTTAAAGTTTAACTTTTGTTGAGAAACATTTTTCCTCTGGGTGATCTAATGTACATTGTAAGCATTATAACAACTTTTGTTGCAGATTCCTACCATTTTGTTCTGAAGAAATCACTGTTTCCCTGTGCTGAGTGTAATGGGAGTGGTTTCATAACTATCTGCTGGGCCTGCATCCCTTTTTTTTAGATGTGTTCCTATTGGGAGTATCCCACCAAAAATGACATTTTGTTGCAGGGGATGCCTGAAATCTTATATATATATATATATATATATATATATATATATATATATATATATATATATATATATATATATATATATTTTTTTTAACAAACAAGGAGTGCTTTATTGAAAAGGAAACGACAGTACAGTACAAATTCACAGAAAGTAAGGGAACGTCAGTACAAAATTCACAATGCAATTAAAAAGAAGACAATGGCATACCAAAGAAGCATTCAAGTTAGGCAGTAGAGAAACAGAATCAGCAGAAAACAGTAATGACCAAACAATTGTACAGTGTATCCCCAGAGTAACTTCCCAAGGAAACAAGGTAAAAGAGGGGGGGGGGAGAAGGAAGGAAAGGGGGGGGGAGGGACATGGGAGGAGTAGGAGAAGGGATGAAGAAAATGGACCACATGGAGGAGAGGGAAAGGGGAAGTGAAGACGGGGGGGGGGGGGGAGGATAAGGCAGGCATCAGGAAGCCAGGAGGTGGAAAGGTTGATATATGGGATCATTCAGTAGTCAAGGGGGCCCATACTTCCAGGGGCATCCCCTATTCATATAGGTAAGTTTGTACATGGGCAGATCAGCATCAACCAGTTTCAGCCAGAAAGACACCTTGGGGGGGGGGGGGGGAGGACCATTTGAGCAGACTTTCTTTCTTGGCATAGTACAGCAAGTAAGAAATCAGCAGTTTGGAATGATGTGCCCTCTGATCCTCATCACGAATACCCAATAGTGCCAGGGCAGAGGAAATGGGAAGAGAAATCTGAAATCGGGAATGTATAGCTTCAAAAAACCTCAGCCCAGTAATTAGCAATGATCCGACAATCCCAAAACATATGGAAATAAGTACCTCGATGCGTGTGACAGCGGGGGCCATCTGGGTCCCTAGCAACGTATATGCGATGTAATCTCTCAGGAGTATAATAAACCCTGTGTATAAATTTTACTTGAATTAGTTTGTTCCGTGAGGAGACAACCAATTTAGGACCAAGTTCCAGGCTGCCCTCCCAATCCTCTGTCGAGCGATGGGATGTCGGTCTGCCACATTCCCCACGGGCGTTCAATCCGAGGCGACTCTGACCTCAGAAGCGCCTCATAAAGTGACGGCCAGGGTTTTTTCAAGTAATCCGGGGCCAACAACTTCTCTATGGGATCAGGTTGGAGGAGAGGGGGCTCAGGGAACTGGGCCTGGAGGGCATGGCGTAATTGAAGGTACCTAAAGCGCATCCAAGCAGGCAGATGTCATCTGAAGAAGTTGCAGGAAAGACAGAACGGTACCGGAAGGCATGATATCTGCAAGCCTCTTGACACCATAGCGAGCCCAGACCTGGGGGTCTGGGACATTTGTGGCAGGGAGGGATTCCCCCATAAGGGCTGAGCAGAAGACCAGTGATTGGGCCACAGAAACCTATGCCTAGCCACCACCCACACCCTCCAGGTAATTCTAGTGGGGTCCACAACAGTCCCGTAAGCATTCGGGCCTCTATAAACAACATTTTTCAGATCTGCGAAAGAGCCCAAGAGGGCAGCCTCCAAACAAGTGGCTGCATTAAGTCTAGAACCCTGGAACCACCAATGGAGAAATCTTGTATCTTAGGCAGACTTCTGGGAAAATTGGTGAACCAATCACACAAGCAGGAAATGTTTGAGGTGTGTTGAGTAGACATTCTGTGTACAAAACACCTCTAGGTGGCCATATTGCTTGAATTTTCAGAAAATTACAGCGGCTGCAGATTGAAAAGGAAAGGTATTTTTAATAACACTAAATTACAGTGTGACTTGTGTCATAGTTAGGCAGGGGAAATGGGGAGAGAAATCTGCAATCGGGAATGTATAGCTTCAAAAAACTTCAGCCCAGTAATTAGCAATGATCCGACAATCCCAAAACATATGAAAATAAGTACCTCGATTGTATACGCTATAATATATATAATTTTTTTACTTTGCTATTTTTTTTCCCCGCACGAAAGGGGTGTTACCCTTTAAAGTCCCAATGGGGTAATGCACATGTATCTAATTCATATATTAGGGATGTGGCACAGATAACAATAGACCCACCGTTAAAGATATTCACACCCAAAAATTGGACTCCACTAGACCAGGGGTCTCCAAACTTTCTAAAAGCCCAGTTTACGGTGTTTCAGGCTTTAGGGGGGCCAGACTGGCCAGTAGATGTAGAGAAGGACCTAGTGTGGAAGCAAACAAGACCCCCCCCCCCCCATCATTGATGGCAGGAATAGTACCCCATCACTGCTAGTGGCAAGAATTACAAACAATTGTTGTCAGTGGGAGGAATAGTAACTTATAGAAGTGGGGGGAAAATGCCCCAAGGGCTGGACAAAGGCAAATAAAGGGCCACATCCAGCCCCCTGGCTGCAGTTTGGGGACCACTGCACTAGACCAACTTCTCTAGGGCTTCTATTGCTTTGATAAAAGCATATTGTGTTGTGCAAAGCGGTTTACCTGTTCCTCATAGATGGGCTGGTTTGTAGTGCCTAAAAGATGGCCCAGCTTGGATCAGTGTAACTTTGTATATACCATACCTGGCTGATGCCCCTGAAAGATGGGCAATTTATTGAAGTAGACACTGCTACTTCAGTGGTTTCCAATTGCTTCCAAGGCGTGTGCTGAGGTGGACGAATGAAAACAATTATGTAATTGGACGAGGTGGGGTGGTGGCGTTGCACTCTTCAGTCAAAGAAGACTTTGCATTCATTCAGGAAATCCAAAGCATTCCATGAATGGTGCCCCTGCCAAATGGCTAACCTCTTTTCAGACTGCAGCTGGGCTGCCACATGGTGCCGGTCCCAGAAGCTAGTGGCGATCACTGAGGTAGCGGTTTCTATCTTTGTGATTTCCAGCTTTTAGGGGCATCAGCCAGATATGGTATTTTAAATAATGACATTGATCCAACCTGGACCAAGTTACCTATACAATGTCCATACCTGGAATTCTTCAGTTATCTATCTTAATCAAATTGGCATCATCACAATGGCATTGTGACCTGTCCTGAGCACAAGACCCTGAAATCTGAACCAATGGCTCGTAAGGAAGGAGTCTCTTACACCTGAGAAACGAAAATGCCAGTGAGTGCATACTGTATTTTGGGGCATTTTCAGGCTTTAGCATTTTTGCCAACAGAAAGCTAATTCATTGTAGAGGCAATTTTTTTTTTTCTGGTCTTCGAAGTCTCTAGGGACCAAAAACCCCCAACTTTGCCCCAAGAAGTTCATGAATTCTTCAGCTTTGAATGACTGCTTCAAGTGGCATGAATTCTCAGGTGTGAATGTGTCACCATTGAATATAAATGGGAAGCTTTGAGCGTTAAACTGTGAGAAACACTTGTCTGAACTGGACCCGAAGGTAGGTTTGCAATGAATTTTGTAATTTTCTTTTGTTCTGTATTCAAGCCAACGCAAAGGCTTTGCAAACCAGTCTACAAAACCTTCAAAAGGTTGCTCCCACCATAGGTTGAGGTTGGGTGAGGTTCAGGCCATGTTGGGGTACACCAGAAAAAAAATCATCTGATGCTGGAGGAATCTATCACACATGGTGGTTTTTCCGGGCTCGGAATGGGAATGTGTCAGCAAGAGAAGTGTTAGTGTTGCTTGTGCGTGCGCTGTTTTAGTCCTTTGGGTACGAGAGATGGCCGCGGATCCTGGTACTACAGATGGCTTATTTTTCTGACACATCTGCCTAGCTTCGAGTCAGACTGGCCTTATTTAACCTGCTTCTGTGTAACCAATTTTATTTTATTTTTCATATATTTTTTTTAAGTTGTATCTGATTTGATATGTATTGTAAAGGTAGTGGACCTTATTGCTCATTACTGCGTCTTGTTATACAAGTCTTTACTCCCATTCAAACTACACAGCCTGTGTGACCACCACCATAGTTCTTGTCCAGGTCATTGAAAGGTGACAAATTCTCTTGTTCTGTCTGAATACAAGGGAAGCATTTCTGTTCAGTCAGCACAACAGTCTATTTTGGAGAAGGTTAAACTCTGCATCTAAATCACTGCAGATCAAAATGGGTTCGATAATTAAGCAGAAAATTGTAAAGCAGACGCGATTTAGGGATCCATACACAGGGAAAGATGGAAGTCCTGCGTACGTAGCCAAGTCAGGCCTGTGGGTCCTAGCTTGCTATGCTTTTTTCCACCTAGATCTGTAAATCTACAGGCACATCTCCAAAAATTAGAATATCCTCAAAGTTAATTTATTTCAGTAATTAAATTCAAAAAGTTACTCCTATATCTTCTATATTTTAGGTGCGTTACACAGTGATATACTTCAAGCGTTTTTTTTCTTTTATTATTGATTATAGCTTACAGCTAGTAAAAACCCAAAATTCAGTGTCTCAGAAAATTTAGAATATTCCATAAGAGCAATAAAATGATTCTTTAGGCTTCATTCACATATCAGCGTATCGATCGTGGGCAGAATCACTGCGAGTCTGCCTGCGATCCGGAAATCATTGCAAATCGCGGGACGCCTGTGCGTTGCCCGTGATTTGCAATAGCACCCCAAACGCTGTGCGACGTTGCCGCGATTTGCGCCTGCCGAAACGCGGTAACATCACGCAAAAAAAATTGCGGGACGCATGACGCACCAAAGAAGCTCTTGTACCTTTTTTGGGCGTCATGCGTCCCGCGTTTTTTTTTGCGCGATGTTACCGCGATTCGGCAGGCGCAAATCGCGGCAACATTGCACAGCAATTGGGGTGCTCTTGCAAATCACGGGCAACACACAGGCGTCCCGCGATTTGCAATGATTTCCAGATCGCGGGCAGAATCGCGGTGATTCTGCCCGCGATCAATACGCAGACATGTGAACGTAGCCTAATACAGAAATGCCGGCTTCCTGAAAAGTAGGTCCATGTACAGTATAGTATGCACTCAATACTTGGTCGAGGCTTGAATTATTTGTATCAATGTGGCGTGGCGTGGCATGGAGGCGATCAGCATGTGGCACTGCTAAGGTGTTCTGGGAGCCCAGGTTTCTTTGATAGTGGCTTTCAGCTCGTATGCATTGTTATGGTGGCTCTCCTTCCTCTTGAAAATACCCCACAGATTCTCTATGGGATTTAGGTAAGTTAAGTTTGCTGGCTAACCAAGCAGTGATACCATGATCATTAAACCAGGTATTGGTACTTTTGGTAGTGTGGGCAGGTGCCAAGTCCTGATGGAAAATGAAATCTGCATCTTCTTCATATAGCTGGTCAGCAGAGGGAAGCCTTAAGTGCTCTAGAACAGTCTTTTTCAACCAGTGTGCCTTGAGGTTTCTTCAGGGCTGCTTTGGAAAAATGCCTAAAATTGTATACAAGCCAGGGGGTCGATGAAGCCTGCCTTTTTAGTTGCACAAAGCCACTAGTTTTCATTATGCACCATTTCGACTTTCTAGACACTGGCATTCTAACAACCAATGATGACATCAATTGATAAGGAAGATGTCTGTCGCTTCCACTGCATCCTTGTTCGACCCTCCTGTGCCCCTTTCTCTCAGCACTGGGGTCACATTAGTTGACAAAGAGAAATTGAGGGGAGAAGAGAAACATTGGAATACTAGTCAGTACCAGTGTGCAAAAGTGTGTTTTGTTTTGGAAGAATAAATCGCCTCTAACATTGGGTGTCCTGCATATGTGGATGTTGCTGCATTGTGTAAAACTATTGGATTCATTTTTTACATTTCAGAATGGGGTGCCTTGGGACTGCCCATAATTGTAAAGGGTGCCTTGAGATTGCCTATCATTTTGAAGGGTGACTTGACTGAAAAAAGGTTGAGAAACCCTGCTCTAGAAAATCCTGATAAAGGGCTGCGCTGACATTGGACATGATAAAACACAGTAGACCAAGAACCAGCAGATGACATGGCTCCCCAAATCACAAAGGCTCCTTTTTGCGCGATCCGCTGTCTGGTGCTGTCCCTTTTCTGCTCAGCAGGGGACTGATCTACCAATCCCCCGCTGAGCAGGCAGGTGACAGCTCCCTCTCCGCTCGGTGTGTGGAGAGGGAGGTGTCAGAGCCCTGCTGCTCTCTATGGGGGAATTGGATGCATAGGGGATCCGATCAGATCCGTCTAAAAAACTGACAGGCGGATCTGATCGGATCCCCTATGCATCCCTATGGGGCAGCGGATGTCAACTGAGACATGTCCGCCGACACCCACTGCTATCCGATTCCGATCATATCGGTGAAATCCGGAACGGATGGAAACCCTATTTTTTTATCAGTCCAGGGGATCAGATCTGATGAGAGCGGGCAGATGGGCCATTCTCATCCGATTTTCCCCCATAGAGAGCAGCGGGGCTCTGACACCTCCCTCTCCACACACCGAGCAGAGAGGGAGCTGTCACCTGCCTGCTCAGTAGGGGATCGTTCGAGTGAAAGGGGCCTTACTGTGGAAAATGTTGCATTTCATTTGGAAATCGAGGTCCCGGAGTCTGGAGGAAGAATGGCGAGGCACAGAATCCCTCACACACACATTGGCTCAAATAGGAAATTAGGAGCTCACTGGGTTCTGGCAGATCAACTGGTATTTTTCTGTGCTTGCAGCTTTTATGACGTGGGGCTTTGTGCATGTATTTGTAAAGATGTACTGCAATGCCCCCACCTCCCACTTTCCAAGTTGTAGACTTTTAATGGATTCCTAAAGCCATTCAAATGATTGTGGGCTTCCTGATAGTTGATCTCCATCCCCAGCATGGAGGTAGCTTGATGGTAGAGCATTTCTCGGTGGAGGATTGTGATTCCTGCTCTGTTAGGCTCCATGTACACGGGACGCTGGAAATGGCCGTTTAGGAGCAGTTGGACATTTTTTTCAGAAGCCCCTGAACCCACCTACATGTTATCTTATCTGTCCATGTACACCAGGTTGTTTACAGTCATTTGCAGGCAGTTGCATTCAGGGACTGTTTTTAGAACGCAATTATTTGCGTTCGAACGTGTGTTTCCCGGCGTTTCAAACGCACAAATGCGTCCGAACGCGATGACCCGCGTTTAGTGTTCGCGTTTTTCCATTTTAAAGGGGAATAATTTTTTTGACCTCTAGGAACGCCGCTAAACGCAGATACAAACGCGACCGAACGGACGTTTCAAACGTCCTAAAAATTCCAGCATTCAAAGGGACTTTTACGTCCCGTGTACATGGAGCCTTAGCTAGTAGGTCTGTGGTTTTTTAAGTTTCTATTCTTCTGCTAAGCCATTGTTATCTTTATACAGTAAGTGGATGGCGGGAACTTGTGTGTGACATTTTGCAGCGATACATTTTCTTTATCAATCGGCCTTGGAACTGGAATTCCTTAAATGTGTGAGCAGATTCTGTACATGCCAGAGCCATTTTGCACAGTGAATCAATGTTCCCCAGATTGTTCAGTTCACGGGAAGCTGGAGACCTTGGTGGGTTTATCGGAAACTGACATGGCTTTTCTTTTTAGTTTTCTGTGTGCAGATTAATTAACCACTTAAGCCCCGGATGATTTTACCCCCTTCCTGACCAGGGCCTATTTTGCAATTCGGCATTGCGTGACTTTAACGGACAATTGCGCGGTGGTGGGACGCTGTACCCAAATGAAAATGACATCCTTTTTTTTTTTTTCCCCCCACAAACGGAGCTTTCTTTTGGTGGTATTTGATCACCTGTGTGATTTTTTGATCATGCGCTATAAACAAAAAAGGAGCGACAATTTTGCAAAAATAACAATATTCTTAATTTTTTTTTTTTTTTTTTTTTTTTTTATGAAATTCCCCCAAAAAATGTAAAAATCAAAATTTTTTTAACATTTTAGGCCAATTTGTTTTCTGCTACATATTTTTGGTAAAAAACAATCGCAATAAGCGTATTTCGATTGGTTTGCGCAAAAGTTATTGTGTTTACTAACTACGGGAAAGATTTTTGTCTTTTTTTTTTTTTTTTGTAATGGCGGTGATCTACGATTTTGTGTGCGGGACTGCGACATTGCGGCGGACAGATCGGACCCTTGACTGACATTTTTGACACTTTTTGGGGGTACCAGTGACATTACTGCAGTAATCAGTGCTATACATATGCACTGCAACTGTAAAAATGACACTGGCAGGGGGGAAGGCGTTAACTTTATTGGAGAGGGAGGGGTTAAGTGTGTCCCTAGGGGCGTGCTTCTAACTGTGCAGGGATGTGGCTGTGTGTGTAACAGAAATACGATCCTGCATAACAGGACCATATGATCTCTGTTCTTATACAGGGGAGAATGACAGGCGGCTTTAATTAGCCGCCTGCCTTTCTCCCACTGTAACCGGCAATCGCGAGTGACCAACAGACATTGGGTCCGCCGGTCACACGCGCGGACTGCTTGGGGAACGAGCGTGGGCGGGAGTGCGCCTCCGGCTGCGCGCGCTCTCCCCCTATTGGCTCACAGGCTAGTGACGTACCCATACGTCACTTTGCCTGTGAGGGGCTGACCGCCGCCGTATATAGTTGTGCGGCGTTTGGCAAGAGGTTAAATAGGCGATCACCGTGTATAAACATTTATTCTGCAACATGTTTTTTCGTTTCCTTAAAGTGGAGCTAATAAGTCTCCATTAAAGACTGAGCAGGCAGGCTGTTTATTGAAGAGACATGCAGTGTCTCCTCTGCAATATAATAGTCTGGCCTGCTCAGTCGTCTTTACTTGTAGTTTACACCAGTTCGGCTTTGAAATCGTGATACTTCCAACTGCCGCTCAGTGCTTTTTGATGTGCCATTTCATTATGGCTTGCAACTTTTAACAGAAGTCAACGCAAGTCGCAAGAACGCCAAAAAGTAGTGCAGGAACCTTTTTTATTTTTAAAGTCGCTGTGACTTGAGCCGCAACAATTTGAACAGATTCATTGCTGGCAATGGGATGATACTTTTCAAGTGACTTTGAACACCTAAGTCGCACTGGTGTGAAGCAGGGCTTGGGGCTCCTTCAGACTGGCGCTGAGCTCTTCCCCTGTGATGAGCTGCATTTGTGGAGTCTGTATCTACCTGGGAGCTGCATGCAGGCAACCAATAGAGGTAAATGTAGACGCGGTGGCTGCGCGGACAGTCGCATGTTAACCTTTGACATGCATGTAGGATTGGCAAATACAAGCACTGTGCATTCAGATCCATGCACCCGCTTTTGGCTGCATGTAATATTTTTAAGCACGACTGTTTGTGCAGACTAAGCAAAAAGTGGCTTTGCAAGGAGAACGGGACTCAATGCCCATCTGCATAGGCCCTTATAATATACCATATGCTGCACAGTCTACATTCCAGTGTAGACCCTGTGAGCTGGTATGACGTCATCCCGCACTGATAAAAGATGAAAGCTGTTCTGCATCCAAAAAAGCCAGTAAAAGATGCCAGTGGAGGACTACAAATCATAAAAGTAGTAATTATTGCACATGTTCTGCTTTAGGTTGGCCGTGGGGGACACAGGCTGTGGGGCTGAGCAGGAAAGATCAGTCCTTATCTACACTAAACAGCACAGACTATTGTATGGTCAGCCATTACGCCTGTGATTTGTAGAGTACTTTAAACAGTGACTGCATCAGATTGGATGCAGCTGTTACCCACTAATTTTCATGCTGCTCCTTAGATTGTAAGATCCAAGGGTGTCGAGCGTGGGGGGCAAATAGTGCTACCTGGGGTTCAATTCTGTGTATGGTCCGCTTTAGAAAAGTCCCTTCAGATAGAGTATTTACTTGAATGTACCTTGATATCCTCTTTCATGGTTCCTCAACACAGCAGTACTACCTGGCAATGCAAATGTTGGCCTGGTTCCTGATGAACCAGACACAATTCACTTAGTGGGTGGTACAGACATCATCCCGTTTTTTTAGCATCCTTCAATTGAAAAATCGAGGGAGCCGGGTGGAAAATGGTTGACTGAACAGCTGTGTCCGATCAGATGAAGCCAATCTTAAGGCCCGTACACACTTGACGGAAATCTGACGAAATATCCTGCGATTTTTCTCTCTCTTGCTCAGCGGTCATAACTGTTTTTAGTTGACAGTGCATAAATGTTCACAAAATTTCTTGCAGATTTATTTTTTATTTATTATTTTTTTTTGGGACATTTGTTCTTAGACTTCCGGTTTGTCAGCAACTTCAGATCATGCGCGGTCCTTCGTATCCGATTTTTCACGGACGTACTGCATACACATTAAACGAAAATCGGTCGTCTGGGGACGGACGATAACGATTTTGGTGTTTGTCCCTCCGTTTTTTTTTTTGTTGAAAATGTCGGCATCGGCTGCTGAAAGTTGTGTACACACTAGGCGAAAATCGTACGATTTTACCTCGGACAGGAATTTTCAGCAGATTTTCTACTAGTGTGTACCCCATACCGAGCCGAGACTGAGCACCAGGCCTTCTTGTCCAACATCAGTGCCTGACCTCACAAATGCGCTTCTGGAAAAATGGTCAAACGTTCCCATAGACACTCCTAAACCTTGTGGACAGCCTTCCCAGAAGAGTTGAAGCTGTTATAGCTGCAAAGGATGGGCCAACTCAATATTGAACCCTACAGACTAAGACTGGGATGCCATTAAAGTTTTTGTGTAAAGGCAGGCGTCCCAATACTTTTGGCAATATAGTGTATGTATTTTAACTGTGTCCTTTTTTTGGCATTTTTCTTCTTCTTGGGGTTCATATTTTTGGTGAACTCCTCATCCACCATGGTTTTTTAGTTGGAATGGAATCCACCATTAGTGTGAGTTTGCAGCACCTCGGGAAGCCAGGCACTCCTTGCTCCCACCCTCTCCTGTCTCAGTCATAAATACTTGGAAGAATGCATCATTTCAAACCAAGCTTAGCCTTGTGGTGCCTGCAGGATCAGTGCAGAACAATATCCCTTCCCGTCATTGTCAGGAAGCCTCCCCCTCACTTCCTGCTGTGTCTCTGCAGGAACTCTGCCCCGCCAGCCCTGATCCTCAATCACCTCCACATACTTCACTGCTCTGTCTATTCACCAGATGGAACACACAGGTGAAATCTCCCCATTTTGCTGTAATCTATCATGCATTCTGCTGAAGAACTCTGAACTTTGGAGTGAAACTATTGAAGCTGCTTATCAGCCAGGAAACCTGGTTACAATCACAAGGGCAAC